>NC_086225.1:32942540-33242540 GCF_035770615.1 Melospiza melodia melodia
ATTACCTCTACGCAATCATGCACCAGTCCCCCAGCTTCCTGGTCACTGCGTAAAAACTCTGCTGGATTAACATGATTAGTAGTCCTTATTTCAATATCATCCTGTTCTCTCAGGATGGCTTGGTATTGCAACATTCGACTGGATGATAGCCAGTGACCCCCCTTTTGCTCCAAAACGGCCATGACCATATGGGGAACAAACACTTTCATTTTTGCCCCCAAAGTCAATTTCCAGGCCTCTTGAATAAGAATTATTGTTGCCACCACGGCTCGTAAACACGAGGGCCACCCGGAACTTACCGAATCCAGTTGTTTAGAGAAGTATCCCACTGGCCTCTTCCAGGATCCCACCTTCTGGGTGAGGACCCCCAATGCCAGTTTTTGCCTCTCATTCACGTACAACTGGAATTCCTTGGTCACGTCAGGGAGTCCTAGGGCTGGGGCCTCTTTTAGTGCCTGCTTCAATTCCTGGAAGGCCTTCTTTTGCTGTGTTGTCCACTCCAACCGATGCTGCTTCAAGGCCTCATATAGTGGCTTGGCTAGGAGACCGAAATTCATGATCCACAGTCGACACCATCCCACCATTCCTAGAAAAGATCTCAATTCCTGATGGTTACGAGGCAAAGGAATAGCACATATTGCCTCTATTCGGTTTACTCCCAAACGTCTCTGCCCTTGTGTGATCTCGCAACCGAGGTAAATAACGCTATTTTTGACCAATTGAGCTTTTTCCTTAGAAACCCGATACCCTGCTTGGCCAAGCATGTTGAGTAATTTAATTGTTAATTCCACGCACATTTCCCTTTCCTTAGTAGCCAGAAAAATGTCGTCCACGTACTGCAGGACTACATACAAGGATGGGGATATTGTTACCTGGGTTATCTTCCATTCCTCCAGCTCCTTGGCCAGTTGGTTTCCAAAAATAGTAGGGGAGCATTTAAATCCCTGTGGGAGTCTCGTCCACATGAGCTGCTTCTTTCTCCCAAAATCAGGACTCTCCCACTCGAAGGCAAAATATTTCCTACTCTCTACTGCCAGTGGGATGCAGAAGAAGGCATCTTTAAGGTCAATCACTGAGAACCATTTAAACTCCTCTGATACAGATGTTAACAAAGTATAAGGATTAGCAACAACTGGATGTATGTCTTTCACTATTTCATTAATAGCCCTTAAGTCCTGTACCAAACGGTACTTACCATTAGGTTTCTTTACTGGAAAAATTGGAGTATTATACTCCGATTCACATTCCTGTAATATTCCTTGAGCCAAAAATTGTTTAATTAATGGGGCTACTCCTCTCCTTGCCTCAAGCTTCAAAGGGGTATTGCCTTATCCTCACTGGTCGGGCCCCTTCCTTTAGTTCCACCTTTACTGGCTGCGCAGCTTTAGATTTTCCGGGGACCCCTGACTCCCATACCCAGGGTACTACAGCCTGCTCAATTTCTTCTGGAATAGGAGAGGCATCCACTTCCTTGATTACAAAAATGCCTGCTATTTGTTCCTCGGGTATTTCCAATTTCACCCTTCCCCCTTCAAATATTATTTTCACATTAAGTTGGGACAACAGATCTCTGCCAAGAAGGGGAGTGGGGCAGTTTGGCATATACAAAAATTGGTGATCTAATTCCTTCCCCCCAAACCTAAGATTTAAAGGTTGTAAAAATGGTTGTTCCTCTAGTTTCCCTGTTGCCCCCACCACCTGTACCGTTGTGTCACTCAAAGGTCCCAATCGTCTATTGAGTACAGAATAAGTAGCTCCAGTGTCTACCATAAATTCTTGATCCTTTCCATCTATTTCTAAAACTACCCTTAAATCCTTTTCTAGTCAGCTTTGATTCTGATAGTTTCCCAAAACTAGTGCTTGAGCGACTTCTGCTGGTCCTCCCGTGAATCCTCCCACAGGGGCATTTCCCACTGGGGCTGTCCTTAATCCCATGTTTCCCATGCCCATACCTCCTCTAACCGGGCATTCATTTTTCCAGTGTCCCAATTGTTGGCAAAACGCACACTGGTTTGGATCCAACCTCCCCATGTTAGGTGCAAACCCAAATCCTCCCCGACCTCTTGGCAACCCCCTCTGTCCGTGATTAGCTCCTCCTCGACCCCTAATGGGTCTTCCTCCTGCCCCCGCCTGTTGCATTACAGCCAGAATACTAGCTTGTTGTCTTTTTGCAGTTTCTTTTTTCCTGTTGTTGTATACCTTCTTTTCACCATCACCACCATCACTATCACTCTCACTAGATCCCGTTTTTATAGCTATATCTGCAGGGGGAGCAGGGGGCACATTAGGAGCAACCGGAACCCTCGGAGGTGCTAAACAATAAGACAAATCTTCCTCGACTGAAGGATACAAATTACGCTCCTTTCTTTCTTTACATCCCACACACTCCCTTTCATCATTCACTTCTAAAACCAAAATACCACATTCCTTTTGCCATTCCTCTTTCCGATATAAAACGAAAAACAAATCCAAATATGGTATTTCATCCCATTTCTCATTACTCCTAAAAATTGCATCAAAGATTTCATTATCCCCAATTCCAGTGTACCATTCACCGGCCATCCCGCTTCCCCAATCTCATATTCAGGCCACCAATGATTACAATAATCTATCATTTTGCTTTTATCCAATTCTTGATAATACCCCTCACTTTTCCACCGTTTCAATATACAACCTAATGGTGTATTTCCAGGTATTTTACCATTGGCTTGCACTAAGGTTTTAAAAGTTTTAAAAGACATCATATTACAACCTTTAATTCCACTATTAATCCCAATAAACCAATATACCTTAAACCAATATACCTTCTCGCCGTCCTTCCCTAAAACAAACAGGAGGCGAGTTCCGGTCCTGCTTTCTTAGACGTCTTATGGCCGGAGCCTAGGCTTTTTTACCAACCACCAAATCCAAATCCAATTATCACCTTTTTCCAATATAAAGCACCTTCGGGCTTACCTTAATGCAGTTTGTCCGACAGGCGCGGGGGGTCGGGCACGACCGATGACTCCCCGAGAAGTGCTCGGTGCCGGCTTGGAGTGGATCGGGACGCGAACCGCCCCAGCAGCCCTCGGAGTCCTGCCGCGGTCGCCAGAAAACTGTTGCCCGATTGATAAATGACACAAAACTCGGATAAGTTTTGTGGGTGCTTTATTAAGGGCCCGGGGAACTGGGGGACTCACGTCCCTAAAGTCCGAGCCCCCAAATTCACGTATGGGTGCTTCCCTCTTATACATGCGATTCACAACAAAGTCTCCAAGGAACAGTTTCCCCGTTCCCCTTGCCTAGCCTCCAAGGAACAGTTCCCCGTTCCCCTTGCCTGGTCACAGACCCCTTGTGATACATTCCTTGGTTCACAAACAAGATCATTAATCCTCTGCTTATCTTATTCTAAGAGCATTGTATGCTGCCTCTAGACAGGTTAGCATTCTTACTTTCCTGCACTAGTTTAATTATTTATTAAATCCCTAAGACTACCTGCTAGGTAACACACAGAAACCCAACACACAATTTCAACAGCTATAAAACTGCTTTTTAACAAACCAGTTCACACACAACTCACTATAATTAAATATTTTGCTAAATTTCATTTCTTTTCCAACACTGCCCTACCAAGAGCAGGGATACTCACCCGAAATGGAAGCTGTAGCTGGCTGGGTACAGGCAGGTCTCTTCACCGGAACAGGACCTCTCTGTGGGCGAGAGAGGCTCCCCTGTCCTCCCTCTGGAAAATCTGCTCACCAGAAAGGAGCTGGGCTTTCCAGAGGCGCCGAACAGTCGACAAAACTTCTTCTGGGAATATTCCCAAAGTCTCTAGCCGAGGGCGTTGCAACCAAAGCCCCTTTCAGCTGGATGCACGGCTGCCAGAAGCTTCTCCAAGGTACTACAGGTCTGTCTCAGGCTGCAGAGTCGATTTGCCCGACCCAGGGACGCCAAATATTGGAAAAAAGGGCTCCCAATATTACCAGTTAGATTGTGCCTGGGCCAGTCTGACCCTCGCTGCTGGGCCAAAGGCAGCAACTGCGGTGTGTCACCCCAGAGATACCTCGGCTTGCTGGTGGTTGCAGCTGGGCACTGAACAAGTCCAGGCTTGTTAGGACCCCGTTTACCTCAAGAGGAATAGCTTCAGGCGATGGTGAAGAGAAAAAGGAGATGGATTCTGCTGGAGGGTTTAATGTCCAGAGGTTTATTCCATGGTTACAGAGGTCTGAACGTGAGGACCTGCTCCAACAGAACACTGACCGCATGGTCTGATCACCTTTTTAAGCTCAGGGACAGGGGGAGGGGAGGTACAGGTGAGCCACCAACCAGGTGAGAGGGGCAGGGTCTCAGGGGAAGATGACACCCAGACAGGCCAATGACCTCTGGGCATAGGGGCATCTTTTGAACTTGACCAACCACACGACGCCTTGCTGGAATGTTAGGTCTGAGTGACAGGACTCACTCAGCATGGGGGTAAGGGGGAAGGGAGAGAGACATAGGCACACCTGGGAAAGTGACCTGGAAGGCCAAAATGAGACAATACAGCACACCACAACACTTTTCAAATAGCACACAGGCAAAACTGAAAGAACATCCTCCTCTTCTAATTAGAAACCCTGACTCTGGACAGATGGAAGGTCTGTTTCAATTAATAACGTGGGGCAAAGGGTATGCTTCTATTTCCCCAGGTGCTGGAAGAATTAAGTGGGTTCCTGCCAAAAACGTCAAACCGTATCGCACTTCAGAACCTGTTGTCGAGCCTAGAACTGAGGAAGCAAGTACGCACACGTGGACCGAATCGAAGGATCCCGGGTCTCGCCTGACGCCTCTTGTGCCTGACGTTCTTTGTGCATCGGTGGAACCCAAGACCTCTGATTTTGTGCCAATGTTATTTATGAGTATACAAATTGAATGCTGAATGTTTGTTTAACAAAGCTAAGTTTTGGCTGAAAATATAGGTTCTTGTTTTTGTTTAGAAAGAATTCTGCCAAAACTTAGTTCTTGAAAGAGATGGGGCAGAATCAAATGGTATACTTGTTTTGCTTGATTTTAATTGTTTTTTGTCGTGCAGATTTGCCTGTGGATCAACCGAAAACGAATGTTTGGGTGACCTTAGCCAAGGCTGCCGGATCGGATACTATATGTCTGTCTAATTCGGAACCAGAAAAGCCTTTCTCAACCTGTTTGGTTTGTGCGCCAGTGAAAGAGTTTCCTTTGGTCAGAAAAGAATCCAATGGTAAACCAGGTGGAATTGACAATGGAAACAGTCCTTCCTTCAATTGGAACATTTGTTCGAAAAAACTTCTCAGGGCAGCAAATGTTTCAAACAGTTGGGATGTGTTTCTGGAGACGGACCAATATCCACGGCAATTGCCAAAAGGGTATTGGATCATTTGCGGAGACAGAGGTTGGCAAGGCGTTCCAGCCCACCTTGCAGGTGGCCCTTGCAGCATTGGTATGCTTACCATAATTGCCCCCACTGCCAAAGCAGTGATGAAAAAGAAACAAAGGAAAACAAGAGCTGTTCCTCATTATGATGAGAATGTCAGAGTGATTTTATGCCTTGGAATGCCGCCAGAAGGGTTTCAGCAGGTATATTTCTACCCCAATTGGCTTCAGCTGTGGCATTGAGACAATTAGATCGAGTTGGATGTTGGCTGAGCAAACAAGCTAATGCCACATCCTCCGCAATCAGTGATATGTTGACCGATGTTGATAGTATTAGACATGCTACTCTTCAAAACAGAGCAGCCATTGATTTTCTTTTACTGGCACAAGGACATGGTTGTGAGGAATTGGAAGGCTTGTGTTGTATGAATTTGTCTGATCATTCTGAATCCATTCACAAAAGCATTCAAAAATTAAAGGATCTGACAGCCCAAATTAAAGAAGATGGAGGTTCCTGGTTGGATGATTTGTTTCAAAATTGGAGTTTTGCACCTTGGCTAATGCAACTTTGCAAGATAGGTTTTTACATATTAGGTGCTCTAATACTGATATTGATAGTGGTACCTTGTATACTCTGTTGTGTTCGGCGAATGATGAACAAGACAGTCCGAGAAGTTTTTGTCATTCAAGCAGGAGAATTAGGAAGTAGAAGCACAGAGAGTGTACGAAATCTCACGAAAGCAGTAGATGAGGGTATTGACATGAACGAAGGTTTTGAATTAAGGCCTTGGAATCGACCAGAGTTTTTTGAACGATGCCTTGTGACTGTTGCCAAACGTGATTCATATCTCTTTCAGGGATTGGGTCTTCACAGCATTAAGTTGCTGTGCTGTAATAAAGCAATGCTTCAGTTTAGTGAAAATAGGTCTTCAGCAGATAATAAGCAGAAATTTTGCAATAGAGCTATGAAACGCAAATAGCAAGCGACAAGAAAATGAAAGCTTCTGGGTCAAACAGAGAGGGGGAAATGCTGGAATCCATAAGGTTAGAGGATTTTTAAGGAATGGCTAAAAAGAAGTATGTAGGCCTTAGACTGGAGTTTTGTTAGCATTGCAGAAAATTTCCCATGCAAGCAGAAAATTTTTCCATGCAAGCAGAAAAGTTTCCCAAGCAGTAGACGTGACAAATAACAATAGGCTTCTGTAGAATTGGCTTTAGGATGGCAACAAGGTTATTTAATGTATATTTTTAGAAGGTTAGCATGAATTGAACTCTGTCTCTTATCAACTAGTCTTTGTTTTAGCTACGATTACGTATGTTTTATAAGATTGGATGGAATGCTTGTCAATATGTGTTTTCTGTGTCTGATTGGCTGAATTCTAGTCTGAGATGATTTTATGTATTGCTGTATGAGCCCTGTTGAAGGAGACATTTTTTGGTGTGGATCAGTGAACTGTCATGTCTCCATTTTGTATTTTGAGACTGATGTGCTGGAAATAAAAGCAAAAATCTCTTCACTGGTCTGGTTGCCATGTTATCCATATTTGGATATTTTGCCGCGGCCTAGTGGGTTCCTTTTTTAAGGCGTGGGTTCCTGACACCATTGGACTTATACCAGTCCCGTCCCCCACAGCCTGAGTGTTTCAAAAGCCTGGTTTTTGCAAGAAAGCAGCTCTCCTTTGCATCTGCCTGGGGACTCTGCATCACCACGAACCCTCACTCCCAGTTTGCCAAGGAGATGATCAGTAGGAATGTTGCAGAGCTGCTGTGTGCATCTGAATGGAATGGCAGAGAGCGAAGTGCTGGACATTTCTGACTTTAGTACAATGCTGCTGCATTGGTGCCAGTTGAGTTGGTTTTCCATCAGTGGCCTTTCTGTCTAGAAGTACACTGCCCAGAGTATTTGATGCCATTTCCTTCCTGTTGTTTTCATACCTTCCTTCAGTTGAAAGGATGATACAACCTTTCCATTTTGAAGATCCCTGTTAGGAAACACTATGCCAGAGGAGTCATCGCTCCCTTTTCTTCTGCCTCCTTTGTCATTTTCAGAGACTCATTTCAAATTTCTGCTCATGTCAAGAAGAATACTGAGACTACTTAGCAGGGTTGACGCTCTCAGCTGCTTTCCTCTTTCATACCGCTTCATACTGGATGTGACTTCAAGACCTCGTTTTGTCATCTGCATTTTGCTGTGATCCAAAGCTAAATATTCCATGCCTGTGAACACAAAAAGAACTCTTAGTCTTTTGCAAGAACTACCCCTAGGAGGATTTGTGTTCAGTTTGATCTCTACAGTGTTTCAGAAAAAAGGAGATTGTACTCTCTTCTTGTGTACTCTCTTCTTGTGCTCTCATTTCCCTCTCTCTGCCTTGCATGCCCTATTTAATCCGCTGGCGTGACTCATTTGGCATCATCTCACGGTGCAAATTCTGCATAGTTTCATGTCCTTACAAATGCCAGTTGCCAAGGAGCCTATCTAACCATTCAAGGGGCAAAGAATTGTAGGGCTGGCAAGTTCAGGTGCTGAAACTGTAAGTCATGCCATATCAAAGTGACAGAGCAAATCAATTGGTCTAGGACTTTCAGCTGGACACCTCTGAGAATAGCAGCTTGTCAGCAATGACACAGCCATCTTCCTAGCTGTATTCCAGAAAGAGGAAAGCGACACCTTCAATGGTTAATATGTTTGGCATGAGAAACAGCAAGAAATGTACCGCAAAATACTTGAGTCAGATCAAGTGCGTTTCTCTAGTGAGAAGTTTGCACTTGTTCTTTCTTGTCTGTGCCTTTACTTTTCACAGAAGACAGGGGAGCATTTCATTATTACTGTTCTTTTGTTTTCTTTTGTTGGCCTCCCTCTTTCCACCTGCAATTAACAAATTTGCCTTTCTTTACTGGCTTCTCTTTCTTTACTTCTACAAGTTGGCATGAGGTCATCCAACCTTATCATCAATGTTCTCAGACAGTGGAGAGAAGTAGAAGGTACAGCTAAATGGATAAAAGAAACCCACAAAAATAGACAGGTTTTTACAGTCTTCTGTGAGAACATTAGGACACAAGATGTCTTTGAACTGAGTAATGCTCTATTGATTTAACTTTTAGTCCACTCGTTACTATTATTACACATGTTTGGCCTTTAGTACAGAGCCTTGGAACTAACCCAGGCCAATACTTTGGCTAATTTTGTTTTATTTCTAGTGAGGACTTTGTTTCTTAAGGAATAGTCCAGAGAAAGAGCGTCCACGGTACAGTTACGGGTCATAAATTCTGGTACAGTTTGTGCTGGTAATACCTTTCTAGGAAAGAAAGGTTTGAAGGAAAGAAAGGTTTGACATCTTTTTTGACTTTCAAATGGAACCATTATTTGAAAAACCTAAGAGTTGCGGTTCCCCCCCCACCCCACACCCCAAGTACTTCTCTTTGCACTGTTACTCAGGGATTACACATAAAAGCCCACCCTGTAAAATACGTTGCAGATACTTTGCAAGAAGTGCAGCTTAGCAGCTAGAGATGATAACGTGGGTTAAATAACATTGCTTCTGCAGTGATGGAAACTCTGTCTACGCAGACATACTCAACAAAGGTTACGATGGCTCAGCTCCTGTGCTCAAGTTAACGTGCATTTTAGAACTTCCCAAGAAGGTGAATTCAACCTCCTTCATTGCTCTCTGCTGGAGTCCCAAGAGAATTTCAGTCTGCTTTTTGTCATTTACAGCTGTCACTGCTTAGCTCTTGAACATGAGACTCCCTCATGACTGATGAAAGTTGTCTAGTTAAGAGTGGCTGAAAGACATGGTCTTGCTCTAGAAGGAGATGAGAAGGTTTCTGCAGTCTTTGTCATCTCTACTGCTTGTGATTTTTATAAAAAACCAGTGGGAAATTTCTGAAGGCAGTCCAGAAGCTGGCAATATGGACAGCTTACAGCCGAACACTTGCTGCAGTGCAACCATGGTGACACCAGAAAGGACTTCAAAAATTTAAAAGGGCAAACAAAGCAGTTGGAAGGAAAAGAACATGAACCATTATTCCATTTTTCTAATCTATCTTTCTTTCAATCATCATTTTTGTGCAGTTTCGCGGCTTGCGTTGGTATCCCTCCGAAGGAATCTGAGACAGAGTAAGCTTTTGAATGGAGTAGAAGTGAGAAACGCAGGCCAAGTTGCCTTTTTTGCCATCAAATACCAGTTACGCTTGAACTACCCTTTGCTTAAGGTGCTTAGCTTACACTAAGAATTGATTTGCACATTTTGATGTGAGCAAATTTTACTGTCATGACTGAGTAAATTTTGCTGTCACTCAGAATTTTACTGTCGTCTGAATGGCAATGTTTGTGTCAAAATAGTATTTTGTCTCCTGTATCTGCAGCAGGTAAGCCTTTTGCTGTCAGCAGTGTTGCTTAACCTTTCATGTCATATCCCTCTTCACATCCATCTTCTGCTTAAGGCTTATTAATCTACTTTAGAATTGGCACGTGGAATAAGACTACTTTTCCTTTTTGAAAGCTAATGTCATTTGACCTACTTAGAGCAAATAATTCATTAATTGCAAGTCCCCAGCTAGCATCTTTTCGGCATATTCTAAACTTCTAAAGAAGTAACAAAAGCATTCTCCAATACTTGGCTTTCATATCACAGTGGGAGCGCTGGCCCTGTTTTCAATAAACAATCATGGGCATGGTAAAACAAAAGGAGGGGTTAGAGTTTTCGCTGTTAACCTCTAGTGAGCTTGGATTTTGCAATATGCATGAAGTTAATTACCACTGTTATATAAAGTGGCTGATTTAATCAATAAATTGGAATCAATGCTGATCAACGACAAGGGGGATTTGCTTCCCTTCATTTTCAACACAGTGCCAAGTCGGGCTGGTTTGATAGTACCAAGTGGCTCCTGCAATCTGCCATCCAGAAGCGGAGCAGGAGAGTTTTGTTTGCCAGGGAAAAGGGCCGTGGTTTGTGTTTGGGGGGCGGTGGCTGGGAGTGGCCGGCTGGCTCCTGAAAATCCACGATACGCAGGATGGTTGCTATGACCAAGGTGGCACCACTGCCAAGTCGGGCTGTTTCGACAGTGTCAAGTCGCTTCTGCAATCTGCCATGCAGAAGCGGGGCAGGTGAGTTTTTTTTGCCAGGGAAAAGGGCCGTGGTTTGTGTTTGGGGGCCTATGGCAGGGAGTGGCAGCCTGGCGCCTTAAAATCCACGATTCGCAGGATGTTTTCCAGACCCAAAGAGGCACCAGTGCCAAATCGAGCTTGTTTGACAGTACCATGTTCCTCCTGCAATGTGCCATCCAGAAGCGTGGCAGGTGATTTTTTTTTGCAAGGGAAAAGGGTCGAAGTTTGGATTTGGGGGCCTGTGGCCGAGAGTGGCCGGCTGGCTCCTGGAATTCATTGATAGGCAGGATGCTTCCCAGACCCAAGGTGGCACCAGTGCCAAGTCGGGCTGGTTTGATGGTACAAATTGGCTCCTGCAATCTGCCATCCACAAGCTAGGCAGCTGATTTTTGTTTGCCAGAGAAAAGGTCCGTGGTTTGTTTTTGGGGGCATATGGCTTGGAGTGGCTGGCTGGCTCCTTAAAATGCTCGATACGCAGGATGGTTCCCAGACCCAAGGTGGCACAACTGCCAAGTTGCGCTGTTTTTGTAGTTCCAAGTGCGTCCTGCAATTTGCCGTCCAGAAGAGGGGCAGTTGATTTTTGTGTGCCAGAGAAAAGGGCCGTGGTTTTTGTTTGGGGGCCTGTGGCTGGGAGTGCCGGCTGGCTCCTGAAAATCCATGATATGCAGCATGGTTCCCAGACCCAAGGTGGCACCAGTGCCAAGTCGGGCTGGTTTGATAGCACCAAGTGGCTCCTGCAGTCTGCCATGATCACGTGAAGAAATACTTTCTGGTGTCCGTACTGGGCCATATGCTCTTTCTTCTCTCCCTCAACTTTTCCATCACCTCTCATCTGTTTCACATGCGCTATCTTCAAGGTCCACAGGCTACTTTTCACAGAATCTTCAGGCCTGATGCAGTAAGAATGATGAATGGAACAGAGCTGGGATCTATTTTCCAGTTTGGATAAAATGCATTCTGCACACAAATCCAAGGAGAAAGTGCTGCCCCGATGCCCAGAAAAACTTTCACTCCTGCTAGTGTTCTACGTCAACCGCAACTTAGTCTGAAAGAAAAGCTTTTTCTCTGAGAGCATCTGAGAGGTTTGCATGAAGCACTGATATCTGACATATGCAATTTTGAATAGGAGAGGAAAAAGAAAATGGCAAGAAGTTTTTAATTTTAGTGGTTTCAATTTTAATTTCCATGCACTTTTTCAAAACTTGTCAGCTCAAATGCCCATCAACATCTTTTAGTCATCTGTAAGTCAGTATTCATATAAAATGTACTTCAAATCCAAAGGATTTCAAATTTGCACTCCAAGTTTCTATGCCTAGATTTATGATTTCCTACACATATTAGATGAAAGGAAGGCCGTTTTTACTGTGGGAGTGCTGGAACACTGGAACAGGTTGCCCAGAGAAGTTGTGGGTGTCCCATCCCTGAAAGTATTCAAGGTCAGCTTGGACGGGGCTTGGAGCAGCAACAAAGGAGAAGCTTGATGGTAGAGAAACAAAGTTGGACAATAGAAGAAACTCGGATTGAAGTATAGGAGCAAGTTTTCTCTCAGCTCTTGGGGTAAATTCAAAGTTGTACAAAATGACATTTATCTGTGCTATTCACTACTGTAACAGAAAGTTTCATGAAAACTGTACAGAAGATAGCAAATTTTAAAAGAGATAAGAATTACAGCATAAAATCCATGGGATGGGTTACAACATGAGACACTCTCTAAGAGAAAATCTCTGTCTTTCAGCACTTCATCATGGTAAGATTTCATGAAGTGCCAAAGAAGGCGGCAAATCATCATTCGGGACATTATTTACTGGAATTCAGCCTGGCCATTAGTAGGAACTGGCTTTGAACACATCATGTAGATATACCACACACACTTTCCCTTCACTGAAAAATTACTGTTTACAACGAATAAGCAATTGACGATCAAAATTGATTGAAAGCATCTTAAACATGTCAAGTATTTCATTGTAGAAGATCTGTGATCCAAATGCTTCTTCCACCTTCGAGAGGGACAGAAGAATTCTTCCATATCATGATGGTTTAAAATTGTATCAACCAATGTTTTCTGCTGAAAAGATATCATCTATTTTTTTCTATTTTTGGAAGAAAATATTCCTAGACATACAACAGGTGAGAACTAAGTAATTTTAAAGAAACAAATGAAATGAAAAGCTGTGTTTTAAATAGGAGCTAAATATTAAACAGAGATTTTGTACCAGGCATTTGAATTACTGCACCAGCTCTTTTGCCCATCAAGAGAGGCATTTAGCATTTCAGTCTTTTCCAAGGTGTTCATGATCTGCTATGCTGATCTCTGTGTGTGCCTAGGTGTGTGTGGAAGGGGGGGCATGTGAAGGGGAGTGTGTATGTTTGCTTTACAATTGTTGTGGCAGATTCATGCCTCAGCTCCACATTTTGTTTTAAAAAGGTCACGCCGAGTGGATATGAAGTTTCCTATCAACAAGAGATCAATTCCCAAATCATCCATTTGACTCTCCCTTATAAATCATGTGCTTTGTTGCATATTTTATCAAATATACTTTCAAGCCAGATGGAGGAAGGAGGATGTGGGAATCCCTCCACCATCTTGCAACTTTTATGCAAGTAGGTTTTCAAGAAAATCATCATTTCTCTTTTAAATATGTCTGGAACAGGCATGATGGTAGTGTCAACCTGTTGGAGTTTTTGTTGCTGGAAGAAGTTGTACAAAAGGATTGGTTTTTACATTGACCAGTTACTGAATCAAGCGCAGGAATACATTGGAAATTCAGCTGGGGGTTCCTTTTCCCAGCAGACTACTTCTAGAACGAGCTTGTACACTGAAGCTGACTCTTTTGCTCTCTTTTTGTTTCTTTCCTATTTTCTTGGCTTCTTTGCCACTATCTAGACAATTTTGGAACTTTGTTCCCAACTGAACTGGTTTCAATAGTCTGATTGTGATCATACATTTTTACAAGGAATTTTAAAAATCTTTCCTCGAGTTAAGAAAGTCAAGGACTTGGGTCTTTTTCTTCCCTTATCAATATTGCAATGAAATTGATAAATAAAGACCAACTCTTTATTTTTGTTTTTAACCCACGTAGATAATTCCCATCCATTCATCCATTTTGTGGACCAATAGTTGCCATTCTGATGGAAGTTGTCACTTCTTAACAATAGGCATTCTGTGACTATGTTGACAGCACTTTGGGTGAAGATCCTAACTGGTCTTAGATACACATAGGGAGAAATTTGCTCAGCCAGTGTCAGTCTTAAGCATGTGTATCAGAAGATCTTTCTAGAGCTGGGAATTTTCCCATGAAAGGGATTCAGTTAGGGAAGATGTTGTGGTGTGCTGTATTGTCCCATTTTGGCCTTCCAGGTCACTTTCTTAGGTGTGCCTATACTCTCTCCCTTCCCCCTTGCCCCCATGCTGAGTGAGTCCTGTCACTCAGACTTAACATTCCAGCAAGGTGTCGTGTGGTTGGTCAAGTTCAAAGGATGCCACTCAGGCCCAGGTGTCATTGACCTGTCTGGGTGTCATCTTCCCCTGAGACCCTGCCCCTCTCACCTGGTTGGTGGCTCACCTGTACCTCCCCTCCCCCTGTCCCTGAGCTCAAAAAGGTGATCAGACCATGCGGTCTTGGTTCTGTTGGAGCAGGTCCTCACGTTCAGACCTCTGTAACCATGGAATAAACCTCTGGACATTAAACCCTCCAGCAGAATCCATCTCCTTTTTCTCTTCACCATCGCCTGAAGCTATCCTCCTGTGGTAACGGGGTTCCTTACAAGCCTGGACTTGTTCAGTGCCCAGCTGCAACCACCAGCAAGCCAAGGTATCTCTGGGGTGATAGACCGCAGGTGCTGCCTTTGGCCCAGCAGCGAGGGTCAGACTGGCCGAGGCACAATCTAACTGATAATATTGGGAGCCTTTTTTTCCAATATTTGGCGTCCCTGAGGTGGGCAAAGCGACTCTGCAGCCCGAGACGGACCCGCAGCACCTCGGAGAACCTTCTGGCAGCCGTGCATCCAGCTGAAAGGGGCTTTGGTTTCATCGCCCTCAGCTAGAGACTTTGGGAATATTCCCAGAAGAAGTTTTGTGGACTGTTCGGCGCCTCTGGAAAGCCCAGCTCCTTTCTGGTGAGCAGATTTTCCAGAGGGAGGACAGGGGAGCCTCTCTCGCCCACAGAGAGGTCCTGTTCCGGTGAAGAGACCTGCCTGTACCCAGCCAGCTACAGCTTCCATTTCGGGTGAGTATCTCTGCTCTCGTAGAGTAGGAGCTCAAAAACAGACTCTGCCGTGAGTTCTGTTCCTTTTTGCATTTGCATTTTTGGCTGCGCAGCCCCACAGACGGGAATTCATTGATTTCTAGCTATTAGCTTTCTGCCGCGTGTGTTACTCTCTTTTGGAATTCGCACGGGAGCTTTCTGCCCTTCCCCCCGGCTTTGCAGCTCGCCTCTCTCCACGTGGTCGGGGGATCCCTCTCTCTCTCTCTCTCTCTGTGCGAGGGAGGGGGGGCTCTCGGCTCTCTTGCCGCGGGGGATCCCTCTCTCTCTCTCTCTGTGGGGGAAGGGGGGGTTCTCTGCACACGCGGCGCGGGGGGCCCCGGTTTCGGCTTGCCACGTGGCGTGGCTACTCTCTCTGCTCCGCGGGGGGGTGCATTCCATGGCGGGGGAGGCTTTGTTTCTGCCTCGGCTCAGCAGGGCGTGCCCTGCTGCTGCTGCCCGGGAATTTTAAAAGCAGTATATACCGCTGCATTGTGAAGCTTTTGTCGGCTTGTTATCCCGTTCCTTCTTTGGTTTTTTTTTGAAATTGGTAGCTGATTTTAGCTTTGTTTTTGGTCAGGCGGGATTTAGTACTTTGCTTTTTACATCTAACATGGGTTTGAAACTCAGCATTGTACAAAAAGGAGTGTTTTATAATATTGTTAGCATTTTAGACAGTGGTAATGTGAAGTTCTCAAAGGGAAAATTGAAACAGTTTGTAAGATGGCTTTTCCTCCACTTCCCACAAATCTCCCCTGAAGAAATCCACAATATTCAATTCTGGGATAAAGTTGGAAATGAATTGATAACCTTAGGACAATCTGGCAATGAACCCTCAGCTAAATTTGTGTTTTGGAGTTTACAAATTCGAACAGCATTGCTTAAACAAAAGGAAATGGAGAAAAAGCCAAATGTAAAGCCATGTACCTCTGCTCTCCCTGTTTCTCCCTCTCCTAGTTCTAAAACCCCTAAACCTCTTTCCCCAAAACTTGGTATTTTAAACAGATCAAACTCATTGGGAAGTCGACGCCCAAAGTCTGTTGAAATGCCTGAGTTGCCCTGTCCACAAGGCCCTGGCCAGGCTGCGTGGAACCTTTCCCAATCCCCTGTGTCCCCTCCTCTGAAACCCACAGCACGTGTTAGCTTTCCTGAGAGCAGTGGTACCCAAAATGGCCCCCAGTCCCTAGGGGGTCCACAAGATGGTGGATGCCACGTGGCATCTTCCCAAACCTGGTCTTCTTCTTCCCAAAATCCTCTTAAGCATCCCGAAACTCCAGCCCCATCCCCCTCTCCTCCTGTTCCTCGTGACACCTTCCCCCCTCCCCCTCCCTTTCCTGCAATACCCTCAGCTCCACCCCTCTACTCCTCCCAGGGGGCGTCTGCTGACGTGATGTCACCAGGTGTCCCCGCCCCCTGCTTGCCCCCTGACCCCGCCCCTTGTTCCCACGGTTTCCCCGCCCCTTGCCGGCCCCTTATCCCAGCCCCCTGTACCCGTTGCGTCCCCGCCCCCTCCCCGGGTTCCCACGGTGGGGACACACCCACTGCCATCCCCCAAACCTGTAGCTGTGATCCCAATGCTTCTGTTTCAAGGGATACAGAGCAGGGAACAGCAGATTCAATGCATAGTCCCATGTTGTCACTGGCTCCTGTTACCTTTCAGCCTGCAGCTCAGGGGGGAGCAGCTCCAACTGCTAATTGGAGTTCCTTTGGACTACAATTGATTAAAGAGATCTGTAAATCTCATAAAGAATATGGTCCACACAGTCCATATTTCCGTGGCCTTTTAAATTCTGAACTGAGTAGGACTGTAGTGATTCCACATCATTTAAAACAGCTTTTTTCCTGTCTCATGACCTCCACGGAATTTAAATTATGGGAAATAGCATGGAAACAACTGCTGAATGATGCTCTCCCAGGCTTGCATTCTGATCCAAACCTAGCCAAAGACAACAGTGGTAACCCTATCACCATTGAGCACCTCTGTGGTGAGGGCCAATGGTCTTCTCCCTCGATCCAAGCTACTGCAATTCCTGCAGAAACACTTGAGAAAGTAAAAGAAGCAGCTGATAAAGCATTCTTTTCCCTACAACCTGAGGGGCCTTTTGAGCCCTATAGTAAAATTAAACAGCTACCATCAGAGCTTTTTTTGAAATTTGTAGAAAGGTTAACTAGAGCTATTGAAATACAAGTTAAAAAAGAGAATGCTAGGGAAGCAATTTTAGAAGAAATGGCATTTACAAATGCAAATGAACAGTGTCAAGCGGCAATCCTGAGCCTTCCTATCGAACCGCCCCTAATGTTAAAGGATATGCTCCTAGTCTGTAACAGGAAAGTGCCTCTGATGAGTGTGGCTGAAGATACCAGACCAAGGCTGCTGCCAAGACCACCTCAGCGTGTCGCCGTTGCCAGCCCTGCGCCTTTCCCCTCAGCACAGCAGTACCCTGGGCAGCAGCGGAGACCAGCAATGGTTGAGCCCACAAAACCATGCCTGCTTTGTAACAACCTAGGGCACTGGAGTAACCAGTGCCCCCTGAAAAGGGAATTTGATGAATTTAGAAATGGCAGGGGAGGAGAACTACAAGCCCTCCCTGGGGGTCAACAACAACAAAAAAACTGAAGAGCCAGCGCCGGCCTGCCAGGCGCGTAGACACAAAAAGAGCAGGCCAAGGGAATAAGGGTAGCAAAACAAATCACGTGCGCGATAATATTAATGTTTGTGTAAGTGAAGCAGGTGCTTCAAAGACTGTGTATGATTTAAGTGATCCTGTGTTAACCACGTCTTCTGTCAATGAGCCTTACAGGTTGCAGCTGACTGAGTCACTCCATCTGGAGGACACTGATTGGCATTTTGTGTCTGTAAATCCTGAACAGAAAGGTACTTGGAACCGGATTCGTTGTAAGTACATCGTCATTGGGGACACCAAACACACACCACAAGAGATCGAAATTGCTCCGGGAATGACAACATCAGATCCTGAGCAATTCGTTCTCGGCCTGCATTGTTTCCACCCACCCCTGTTTCTTCCCAAGGGACAAATTGTTGCACAAGCTATCCCTGTGCCATCTTTACCTGAAAATATCAAAAAACAAGGGCCCACAGTCACGCGGGTCCAAGTTATTGGGAAAGACAAACCCAAATTATGGTGTAATGTCAGTGGGGGTGGGGAGTCTAAACGCATTGAGTTGCTTGTAGACACAGGTGCAGACTGCACAGTGATTCCAGTACAAGACTGGCCAGCACATTGGCCTTTGCAAAATGTTGCCGGTCACCTTCAAGTTGTAGGAGGTCTGCAATTAGCAAGACAATCCAAAAACATTATTCAATTTGAGGGACCAAATGGACAATTGGCAAATATCCGTCCGTTTGTGTTGGATTATTCTGAACCTTTGTTAGGGAGAGATTTAATGGCCCAGTGGGGTGTCACAATTGGTATTCCAGACTCTCCACAGCATATTTGTACAGCAGCCATTGAACAACAGCGCCCCACCCAAAAACTGAAGTGGATAACAGACAAACCAGTTCAGGTGAAACAGTGGCCGCTCAGTAAACAAAAAATAAAGGTGCTTGAGGAACTAGTGGAAGAGCAACTAAAAAAGGGCCACATTTTGGAGACCATGTCCCCATGGAACTCTCCAGTGTTTGTCATCCAAAAGGCTGACAAAAAGAGATGGCGGCTCCTCTGTGATCTCCGACAAATTAATAATGTAATTGAAGATATGGGTTCTCCCCAACCTGGTATGCCATCCCCAACAATGCTTCCCCAAGATTGGAAATTAGCTGTTATTGATATTAAGGATTGTTTTTTCCAAATCCCCTTGCACCCTGACGATGCACCGCGTTTTGCATTTTCAGTTCCTTCTATTAATATGGAATCCCCTATGAAAAGGTACCATTGGACCGTTCTCCCTCAGGGATTAAAGGTATCTCCAGCTATCTGCCAGTGGTATGTGTCTTCCCTGCTTTCCCCAGTACGTGCAGCCGCAGAGAAGGCCGTTATCAATCATTATATGGATGATATCCTTGTGTGTGCCCCCAATGATGATTTACTCACACATGCGCTTGACCTAACGATCGATGCATTGATTGTTGCAGGGTTCGAGCTCCAGGAAAAGAAAATTCAAAAGATGCCACCTTGGAAGTATTTGGGCTTAGAAATTGGAAATAGGACCATTGTTCCTCAAAAACTAGAAATCAATCCAAAGATCAAGACCCTTGCGGATGTCCACAAGTTGTGTGGCTCTTTGAATTGGGTAAGACCATGGCTCGGTCTGACTAATGAAGACCTTGCCCCTCTTTTCAATTTATTGAAAGGGGGAGAGGACCCAGGTGCTCCTAGGTCTATTACCCCAGAGGCACGGAAAGCTCTAGAAAAGGTTCAGATTGCAATGTCCACAAGACAGGCCAACCGATGCCGGCCTGACCTGCCATTCAAATTTATCATCCTAGGTAAGTTGCCACACCTCCATGGAATTATTTTCCAGTGGGAGGAAAAACAAACACCTAAGGCAAAGAACACACCAAAAAAGGACCGGGACCAGAGGGACCCTCTCTTGATCATAGAATGGGTTTTCCTCAGTCACAAAAGGTCCAAGAGACTGACAAAGCCTCAGGAGCTGGTAGCAGAACTGATCCGAAAAGAAAGGACCCGGATCAGGGAGTTAGCAGGATGTGATTTTAAGTGCATTCACATTCCAGTTGAGTTAAAATCAGGTCAAAATACTGTGAAAATACTGGAACAATTGTTTCAAGAAAATGAAGTGTTGCAGTTTGCTCTGGATTCCTACTCAGGACAAATTTCGGTAGCGCGGCCCGCTCACAAATTGTTCGAACAAGATGTTCAATTTACCTTAAAACTGAGAAGTGCTCTAAGTAGGAGACCTTTAAAAAGGGCTCTAACTGTCTTCACAGATGCATCTGGGAGGTCCCACAAGTCTGTAATGACTTGGAAGGATCCTCAAACCCAGCAGTGGGAGACAGACATTGCTGAGGTGGAAGGTTCACCTCAGGTTGCTGAATTGGCTGCGGTTGTTAGGGCCTTTGAAAGGTTCTCAGAACCATTTAATCTGATTACAGACTCTGCATATGTGGCAGGAGTAGTATCCAGGGCAGATCAAGCAATACTGCAAGATGTGTCTAACATCGCACTTTTCAAATTGCTCTCAAAACTGGTAAAGTTAGTCACTCACCAAGAGCAACCATTTTATGTGATGCACGTCAGGTCACACACTGACTTGCCAGGGTTTATCGCTGAAGGCAACAGAAGGGCAGATGCTCTTGCTGCACCTGCAGTGATGGCCACTCTCCCAAATGTTTTTGAACAGGCAAAAATCAGCCACCAGCTTTTCCACCAAAATGCACCTGGCCTGGTTCGTCAGTTTAACATCACTCGAGAACAGGCCAAAGCGATTGTGGCCACATGCCCAAATTGCCAACAACATGCACTCCCTACAGTGAGTACGGGAGCAAACCCAAGGGGACTGAACAGTTGTGAACTGTGGCAAACAGATATAACACACATACAGTCTTTTGGATGGCAGAAATATGTTCATGTTAGTGTAGATACCTTTTCTGGAGCGGTCTATGCTTCTGCCCACACAGGAGAATCATCTATCGATGCTATTAAGCACCTCTTACAGGCTTTTTCTTTCATGGGCATCCCCAAGGAGCTGAAAACTGATAATGGGCCTGCTTACAAATCCAAGGAATTCAGGAGCTTCCTGCAGCAATGGGGAGTAGAGCACAAAACTGGCATCCCCTACTCCCCTACAGGTCAAGCCATTGTAGAAAGAACTCACCGTGATATTAAAAGGGTCCTGGACCAGCAACAACAGGTTCTGAAGGTAGAACCTCCCCACATCCGGTTATCCAGGGCGCTATTCACAATAAATTTTCTGAATCGTTCTTTTGACAGCCTGAACCCACCCATCCTATGCCACTTTGGGGTTAGCAATCAAAAGTTAATGAAAGAAAAACCTCCAGTTTTAGTAAAGGACCCTGAGACTTGGAAAATGGTGGGACCCTACAAATTGGCTACTTGGGGACGTGGATACGCCTGTGTGTCCACCCCCTCTGGTTTAAGGTGGGTTCCTTCCAAATGGATAGAGCCCTATGTTCCCAAGGTCTCAGAGAAATCTACAGAAGCACCCCAGGTTGCTCATGCTGCCTGGAGAAGAAAACGCCGCACGTGTTCTCTGGAGGAAATTCCATTTAAGCCTCCTATCTGGAATAGTTTATAATATATGTTTCTTTCAAGTTTTTGTACCAGTTTAGATCCCACTGTTCGTGTGTAGCCTCGAGATGCCATGAGACCGAGCCTCCTTCTCGTCCTACTCGTGATCATCCCACCTGTGACTTTCTGCATAGTGCCGCAGCCCAAACCACATATGGACTACCTTGACAAAGGCTCTCGGACATCAACAGAGAAACTGACAACTGGCTGAATGGACTGTTCAAAGGCTGGGGACTCTCGGGCTGGTTGGGATCTATTCTGAAAACTGTGTTTTTAGTGCTGTTTATTTTAGTTATAGTTATTGTAGTTTTTAGCATTGTTTTTGGACTAATCAAACGCATGGTTCTCAAGTTAGTTTCAAGCTCATCTCCCCCTCCTGAGGTCTACCATTTGGAAGCCCTCAGTGCTCCAATGGATGACCTAGAAGCCTCAGTGGAAAACACTGACCCTCCTGTAGAGGAAGAACTGATTTACCAACCATGGTTTGGCAATCATTCTGCACCACAAACACAGTCCTCTTCTTTTTAAACAAAACTAGGGGGAGATGTTGTGGTGTGCTGTATTGTCCCATTTTGGCCTTCCAGGTCACTTTCCCAGGTGTGCCTATGTCTCTCTCCCTTCCCCCTTACCCCCATGCTGAGTGAGTCCTGTCACTCAGACCTAACATTCCAGCAAGGTGTCGTGTGGTTGGTCAAGTTCAAAAGATGCCCCTATGCCCAGAGGTCATTGGCCTGTCTGGGTGTCATCTTCCCCTGAGACCCTGCCCCT
Organism: Melospiza melodia melodia; assembly: GCF_035770615.1. NCBI lineage: Eukaryota > Metazoa > Chordata > Aves > Passeriformes > Passerellidae > Melospiza > Melospiza melodia. The sequence continues at coordinate 32,964,254 of NC_086225.1, forward strand.
CTCACCTGGTTGGTGGCTCACCTGTACCTCCCCTCCCCCTGTCCCTGAGCTTAAAAAGGTGATCAGACCATGCGGTCAGTGTTCTGTTGGAGCAGGTCCTCACGTTCAGACCTCTGTAACCATGGAATAAACCTCTGGACATTAAACCCTCCAGCAGAATCCATCTCCTTTTTCTCTTCACCATCGCCTGAAGCTATTCCTCTTGAGGTAAACGGGGTCCTAACAAGCCTGGACTTGTTCAGTGCCCAGCTGCAACCACCAGCAAGCCGAGGTATCTCTGGGGTGACACACCGCAGTTGCTGCCTTTGGCCCAGCAGCGAGGGTCAGACTGGCCCAGGCACAATCTAACTGGTAATATTGGGAGCCCTTTTTTCCAATAGAAAAGTGTCTAAAGATTGGTGGATCTGGTTCTGTACTTGAACTATTTAGAAAATTAAAACCATACAAAGCCTTACTCAGTCTCATCTGTGGGGTGATTTCCGTTCCCCCTCTCTGTTGATCTAATATGCGTTTTAATGTTTGATGTGTTCTTTCAATGATTGCTTGGCTTGTGGGAGAGCGGGGAATACCAAAAATGTGTCGAACACCCCATTCATTTAAAAATGTGGCCAATTTTTGAGATATGTATGCGGGACCATTGTCAGTTTTTACTTCTTGGGGTATACCCAATGAAGCAAAAGCTTGCAGGAAATGATGACAGGCATGGCTGCCAGTTTCACCTGTGTGAAGGGAAGCAAAAACTGCACCAGAGAACGTGTCTATTGAAACATGAATATTTTCAAATTTACCAACAGAAGGATATTTAGTAACATCTGTTTGCCACAACTGTAAGCTTTGTAAGCCTCGGGGGTTGATTGCTCCTGTAGAAACAGGAGGTTGTACCAATTGACAGTCAGGGCAAGTATGAATGATAGCTTTAGCTTGACTTTTAGTGATTTGGAACATTCGCATGAGTGCTTGTGCATTTTGGTGGAAAAAGGCATGACTCAATTTTGCTTGTTCAAAACTATTTGGCAATGTGTTAGAAATGACCATTGTCAGCTTGTCCGCTCTTGCATTTCCTTCCACTAAAAATCCAGGAAGTGAAGAATGCGCCCTAATGTGAGAAACAAAATATGGATTAGTTCTATATTGCAAAGTTATAAAAAGACATGAAAGCCAACGATGTAAAGTTTCATTACTAACATCCTTTAAAATGGAACCTTCTATTCTCCTGACTACATTAGCAACATAAGCAGAATCTGTGACCAAATTAAAAGGCTGAGGAAACAGCTGAAAAGCTCAAACTACTGCAGCAGGCTCAACAATTTGAGGGGATCCCTCTACTGTTTGAATATCAGATTCCCAAACATCAGTCTTTTGATTAAACCAAGTCACAACGGACTTGTGGCTTTTACCAGAGCCATCAGCGAAGAGAGTCACAGCATGTAAAGGTTCTTCACTTAATTTAGGTTTTTCTCTGAAACTCAATTTTGCTTGCAGTAGTTTGTGAGCTGGATAGTGTATGGAACAAACACCTGGAAAACCTAAGAATGCATATTGTAAATCATCAGAATTTTGCATTGCCCAATTGAAATAATCATTTTTCAATGGCAAATAGATAACTGAAAATTCTTGACCTGCCAAAGTTAACAATCTGGTTCTAGCCTTAATTATAATGTATGCAATAATTTCTAAAACTGAGCAAATGGTCTTTGAAAACCTGTAGGGAGGAAAAAAACATTCCATTATTAACAAAGGATCTTGTTCTGTGGCATCCCACTGGAAAATGAGACCACAATGCTGCATCTTCTCTCCTAAGATTGCAAGAAAGAAAGGATTTTCAGGAACGCAGCGATGAGCTTGTCTTTTTTGAAGAGCTTCTGTGACTTTGTCGAGAGCAGCACGAGCTTCAGGGGTTAAAGTTCTTGGCAAAGTGATGTCGCAACTTCCTCTCAGCAAATGGAAGAGCGGACTCAGTTCATCATTGGTGATTCCCAACATCGGTCTGACCCAGTTGATTTCTCCTAGAAGTTGTTGTAACTCTTGTAGGTTGTTGACTCTGGTTCGGATCTGAATTTTCTGTGGTGTTCTTGTCGTCTCAGTCATCTTCCATCCCAGGTACTTCTAAGGTGAAACTTGTTGAATTTTCGTTGCAGAGATTTCAAGTCCAGCTTTTTGAATTTCAGCAACAACACAGTCGCGAGTTTCTTCCATCTATTCCTTTCAAAGGACTCAACCCTTAAAGCCAATTTTTCTTTCTCTGTATCTATAGATTGACAAACACCAGAACAACCATGTTTTTGCTTAACTGAAAAAGAGTTCCCCGGAACCACAATTTCCCGAGTGGAAGCAGCCACCTCAGCCTCCACCCCAGGCCCAACAGAATCCAATTCAGGTTTCAGTGTCCCTGCACAAACAATTTCAGGAAGTACAGTCACTTTTTCATTTCCATCTTTTACACACTTTGTTCCATCCCCCTTACAAGAGTCACATATTTTTACATTAACAGAACAACGCGAAGAAAAGTCCAAAAGGGTCTCATTTTTTCCCAGAGAGAGAGAAGAAAGATTTTGTTCAACAGAGTTCAAAGCAATACTTTCAGCATTTGCAACAACACTTGTAACATTCTCCGATACACACACAGTCTCCGGTTTACTGGAGTTTAATGAGACAGAACCAGAAGCTTTGTTTTCTGAGTCCAAGTTGATCTTATTATTATCAGTTTGTTTAAAACAGCGCTCCAACAGCGCTCTACAAACCGGCATAAGTTCTCTTAAGCTTTCATCTTTTTTGAGAGAGACTAGATTATAGATTCTCCAGTTTATCTGATCCCAAAAATGAAAAGTAAAAGCAGACTGCAGATTTAAATCTTGCGTATTCGCTTTAACCCAGATAAGTAAGTTTTTAAGCTCAGTTTTTAAAATTTCAGAGTGACCTTTTTCTTGTAACATTGTCTCTAATTGATGAAAAACATCCCATTCAACTTTTGATAAATTCGTTCCCATTTTTGTGTTCTTTTATTAATTTTCTTTTTCTCTATTTTTCCTCCCAACGTCACCCAAGCGCTCTCCCGAGATAAGTTACTTACAATTTTCTTGGCTTCGGCGGGAGAGATGATACAGTGTCCTCCTTGTTAACACTTGGGTCTCCACGGTTGGTACTTCCACAATTTTTCTTTTTTTTTCTTCTATTCTACGTCCTCACATGGGGCACCAATATGCGGGGCACGGGACAGGTATAAGTCCAATGGTGTCAGGAACCCACGCCTTAAAAAAGGAACCCACTAGGCCGCGGCAAAATATCCAAATATGGATAACATGGTAACCAGACCAGTGAAGAGATTTTTGCTTTTATTTCCAGCACATCAGTCTCAAAATACAAAATGGAGACATGACAGCTCACTGATCCACACCAAAAAATGTCTCCTTCAACAGGGCTCATACAGCAATACATAAAATCATCTCAGACTAGAATTCAGCCAATCAGACACAGAAAACACATATTGACAAGCATTCCATCCAATCTTATAAAACATACGTAATCGTAGCTAAATGACTAGTTGATAAGAGACAAAGAACAGAGTTCTATTCATGCTAACCTTCTAAAGATATACATTAAATAACCTTGTTTCCATTTGTCACGTCTACTGCTTGGGAAACTTTTCTGCTTGCATGGAAAACTTTTCTGCTTGCATGGGAAACTTTTCTGCAATGCTCACAAAACTCCAGTCTAAGGCCTACATACTTCTTTTTAACCATTTCTTAAAAATCCTCTAACCTTATGGATTCCAACATCAGGCCTTTATCAGTTCCATAGCTTTAAGCCATAACAAACACAATTCAACCAACCACCATGCACCACGCTGTGAACACACGACGGTTCTAGAACTTGTTGATTTACCTCTAATTCAGCTGCCTCACCTCCCACAGTCCTTTTCTACTTAGGTAAAGTAATGGGCCTAAGCCCAAGGCCTTCCTTTTGTAAGCTTCTAGCTGTATGCAGCAGCAAACCACTACTTTCTTCTGTGCCAAGACTTTAGGTAGACGATTTGCATCTGCCCTTCCAGTGAAACCTAATGGGGAGAGAAAAGCCTCTCAGAGATGTTCAGTCATTCCATTTTCTAGACAGGCCAAATCAAAAGAAAAGCAAGCTATGGGATTGTGTACTTGCTCTTACAAAATACCTTCTGCCCTCTGACAATCAACTAGCAGAAAACCAGCCAAACTGAGACTTGAGGCAAACAACCCTTGGAAGTGAATAATGATGTGATCAATCAAGACAACACTTTTCCAGGCTACCGAGATATTGGAAATATCAGCAAAGGCTTGAGAGCAAAGGCTGAACTAATGGGGAAAGGGTAAAAGAATCCCAAGAAAAACATGACCAAAGGTTAAAACAATTCCAAGAAAAACATAGGCAACTAACCTGTTGAAGCCTTCAGGAAATCAGTGGCCGCTGATTTACATAGGCCGTTCAAGTTAATTGATCCCTGCGCCTTCCACTCCTTTTTCATCGGGTGATTTGAGACCATGGAATCACAATTCCTTGGATTCTGTTCTTAACTTTAGGGGAGAAGTACAGCAGCTGAAGTACCTGTTACTGATGTGATACCCAGAAACACAGAGTTGACACATTTCATTCCTGGCCAATCACAGCAAGCAGGACTAAGAGGATAAGGCTGGCTTATTTTAATGACATTTTTCTTCTTTGACAGCCTGCTCTGATTGCAGTGAAACTTTTTCATTAGCTTCCCTCTAAAAGGAGAAAGTCCAGTTCACTGTCCTGCCCTACTGCTGCAAGTATACCATTTGGTTTGTCGAGCCAAAAAATTGAATTAGAAGGTACGGAGCTAAGAGCCGCTCCGTGGCGTCTTTCGGCAGAAGCCGCGCTAAGGAGAGCACTGTGACCGGCACAATCGTCTTTGTGCGAAGAAGCCGCTTCTTCGGCTCCGGGAGCCGCGGAGAGCGGCATCTTCGGGAAGGTGAAGAAGGAAGCTGTACAACACTGGGATTGTGTGCGCAGCTTGCCAACTGATAGAAAACAGTACCTTTGCACTCTCCTGACTTTTCCAATCACATGAACATTCGATTGGAAGCTGTTTTGGACAACTTTTCTTTTCTTCCTGCCAAACACTTGGCAGACCTTCGTGCAACCTCTAGAACACGATGGGAGATGTTTTCTGTGCTGGCACAGTTTCTCCTTGCCAGATGTATTGGAAAAGCTTTTTGCTAAGATGTAGACGACAAGAGAGGCTAAAGAGTGGATGTAAGCAAATGACACCCATCTTCAAAAAAGGCAATTAAGAGGACTCGCGATAGTACAAACCAGCCAGCCTCTTTTTTATCCCCAGGAAGTTGATGAAGCAGCTCTTCCTGGAAAACCTTGCCAGGCACATGAAAGACGACCAAATCATGTAGTTAGCATGATTTTTCAAGGGAATTTCATGCTGAACATCACTTTAAACTCTTCTGATGAATCAACTTGACTGGTAGATGAAGGGAATATTATCTGCCTGGGCTTCAGGGAGGTTTTTGACATATCTCTACATGGCAGCACACATACATATGGAAGCAATAGTGCAAAGGGGAGGGAATCAGTGTCTTTTCAGTGATGCTGAGGGAAAAGACAAGAGGCAGTGGGCACACACTGAAATACAGGAGATTGCCTTTGAACATCAGTAAATGTTTCTTTACTGTGAGGGTGACTGAACCACGGCACAGACTGCCCAGAAAGATTGTGGAGCCTGGATCTTTGAAGACATTAAAAGTACACCCAGATAGAATCCTGGGCAAGAGGCTCTAGGTATCCTGGTTTAGGCAGGGGGGTTGGGCCTGGTTAGCCCCACCAACCCCTTCCACTCTCATTCATTCTGTGCTAGTGAATTCTCTTCAAGATGCATTTCAAGCACTGGCATGACAAATTTCTGTGCAGACAGAGATCCAAATGGACATGGCATCTAAGTTCCTTAAGCAGTGTTCAAGAAGAATGTAAAACTCTGGCACAAGTGTCTCTTCCTATTGGAAAAAAAGGCTCTTAATATTATCAGTTAGATTGCGCCTGGGCCAGTCTGACCCTCGCTGCTGGGCCAAAGGCAGCAACTGCGGTGTATCACCCCAGAGATACCTTGGCTTGCTGGTGGTTGCAGCTGGGCACTGAACAAGTCCAGGCTTGTAAGGAACCCCGTTACCTCAGAAGGATAGCTTCAGGCGATGGTAAAGAGAAAAAGGAGATGGATTCTGCTGGAGGGTTTAATGTCCAGAGGTTTATTCCATGGTTACAGAGGTCTGAACGTGAGAACCTGCTCCAACAGAACCAAGACCGCATGGTCTCATGACCTTTTTAAGCTCAGGGACAGGGGGAGGGGAGGTACAGGTGAGCCACCAACCAGGTGAGAGGGGCAGGGTCTCAGGGGAAGTTGACACCCAGACAGGCCAATGACCCCTGGGCCTCAGTGGCATCCTTTGAACTTGACCAATCACACGACGCCTTGCTGGAATGTTAAGTCTGAGTGACAGGACTCACTCAGCATGGGGGCAAGGGGGAAGGGAGAGAGTATAGGCACACCTGGGAAAGTGACCTGGAAGGCCAAAATGGGACAATACAGCACACCACAACATCTCCCCCTAGTTTTGTTTAAAAAGAAGAGGACTCTGTTTGTGGTGCAGAATGATTGCCAAACCATGGTTGGTAAATCAATTCTTCCTCTGCAGGAGGGTCAGTGTTTTCCACTGAGGCTTCTAGGTCATCCATTGGAGCACTGAGGGCTTCCAAATGGTAGACCTCAGGAGGGGGAGATGAGCTTGAAATTAACTTGAGAACCATGTGTTTGATTAGTCCAAAAACAATGCTAACAACTAGAATAACTATAACTCAAATAAACAGCACTAAAAACACAGTTTTCAGAATAGATCCCAACCAGCCCGAGAGTCCCCAGCCTTTGAACAGTCCATTCAGCCAGTTGTCAGTTTCTCTGTTGATGTCTGAGAGCCTTTGTCAAGGTAGTCCATATGTGGTTTGGGCTGAGGCACTATGCAGGAGGTCACAGGTGGGATGATCACGAGTAGGACGAGAAGCAGGCTCGGTCTCATGGTGTCTCGAGGCTACACACGAACAGTGGGATCTAAACTGGTACAAAAACTTGAAACAGACATATATTATAAACTGTTCCAGATAGGAGGCTTAAATGGAATTTCCTCCAGAGAACACGTGCGGCGTTTTCTTCTCCAGGCAGCATGAGCAACCTGGGGTGCTTCTGTAGATTTCTCTGAGACCTTGGGAACATAGGGTGTTACCCATTTGGAAGGAACCCACCTTAAACCAGAGGGGGTGGACACACAGGCATATCCACGTCCCCAAGTAACCAATTTGTAGGGGCCCACCATTTTCCAAGTCTCAGGGTCCTTTACCAAAACTGGAGGTTTTTCTTTAATTAACCTATGATTGCTCCCCCCAAAGTGGCGTAGGATGGGTGGGTTCAGGCTGTCAAAAGAACAATTCAGAAAATTGATTGTGAATAGTGCCCTGGATAACCGGATGTGGGGAGGTTCTACCTTCAGAACCTGTTGTTGCTGGTCCAGGACCCTTTTAATATCACGGTGAGTTCTTTCTACAATGGCTTGACCTGTAGGGGAGTAGGGGATGCCAGTTTTGTGCTCTACTCCCCATTGCTGCAGGAAGCTCCCGAATTCCTTGGATTTGTAAGCAGGCCCATTATCAGTTTTCAGCTCTTTGGGGATGCCCATGAAAGAAAAAGCCTGTAAGAGGTGCTTAATAGCATCAATAGATGATTCTCCTGTGTGGGCAGAAGCATAGACCGCTCCAGAAAAGGTATCTACACTAACATGAACATATTTCTGCTGTCCAAAAGACTGTATGTGTGTTACATCTGTTTGCCACAGTTCACAACTGTTCAGTCCCCTTGGGTTTGCTCCCGTACTCACTGTAGGGAGTGCATGTTGTTGGCAATTTGGGCATGTGGCCACAATCGCTTTGGCCTGTTCTCGAGTGATGTTAAACTGATGAACCAGGCCAGGTGCATTTTGGTGGAAAAGCTGGTGGCTGATTTTTGCCCGTTCAAAAACATTTGGGAGAGTGGCCATCACTGCAGGTGCAGCAAGAGCATCTGCCCTTCTGTTGCCTTCAGCGATAAACCCCGGCAAGTCAGTGTGTGATCTGACATGCATCACATAAAATGGTTGCTCTCTGTGAGTGACTAACTTTACCAGTTTTGAGAGCAATTTGAAAAGTGCGATGTTAGACACATCTTGCAGTATTGCTTGATCTGCCCTGGATACTACTCCTGCCACATATGCAGAGTCTGTAATCAGATTAAATGGTTCTGAGAACCTTTCAAAGGCTCTAACAACCGCAGCCAATTCAGCAACCTGAGGTGAACCTTCCACCTCAGCAATGTCTGTCTCCCACTGCTGGGTTTGAGGATCCTTCCAAGTCATAACGGACTTGTGGGACCTCCCGGATGCATCTGTGAAGACAGTTAGAGCCCTTTTTAATGGTCTCCTACTTAGAGAACTTCTCAGTTTTAAGGTAAATTGAACATCTTGTTCGAACAATTTGTGAGCGGGCCGCGCTACCGAAATTTGTCCTGAGTAGGAATCCAGAGCAAACTGCAACACTTCATTTTCTTGAAACAATTGTTCCAGTATTTTCATAGTATTTTGACCCGATTTTAACTTAACTGGAATGTGAATGCACTTAAAATCACATCCTGCTAACTCCCTGATCCGGGTCCTTGCTTTCTGGATCAGTTCCGCTACCAGCTCCTGAGGCTTTGTCAGTCTCTTGGACCTTTTGTGACTGAGGAAAACCCATTCTATGATCAAGAGAGGGTCCCTCTGGTCCCGGTCCTTTTTTGGTGTGTTCTTTGCTTTAGGTGTTTGTTTTTCCTCCCACTGGAAAATAATTCCATGGAGGTGTGGCAACTTACCTAGGATGATAAATTTGAATGGCAGGTCAGGCCGGCATCGGTTGGCCTGTCTTGTGGACATTGCAATCTGAACCTTTTCTAGAGCTTTCCGTGCCTCTGGGGTAATAGACCTAGGAGCACCTGGGTCCTCTCCCCCTTTCAATAAATTGAAAAGAGGGGCAAGGTCTTCATTAGTCAGACGGAGCCATGGTCTTACCCAATTCAAAGAGCCACACAACTTGTGGACATCCGCAAGGGTCTTGATCTTTGGATTGATTTCTAGTTTTTGAGGAACAATGGTCCTATTTCCAATTTCTAAGCCCAAATACTTCCAAGGTGGCATCTTTTGAATTTTCTTTTCCTGGAGCTCGAACCCTGCAACAATCAATGCATCGATCGTTAGGTCAAGCGCATGTGTGAGTAAATCATCATTGGGGGCACACACAAGGATATCATCCATATAATGATAGATGATGGCCTTCTCTGCGGCTGCACATACTGGGGAAAACAGGGAAGACACATACCACTGGCAGATAGCTGGAGATACCTTTAATCCCTGAGGAAGAACGGTCCAATGGTACCTTTTCATAGGGGATTCCATATTAATAGAAGGGACTGAGAATGAAAAACGCGGTGCATCGTCAGGGTGCAAGGGGATTTGGAAAAAACAATCTTTAATATCAATAACAGCTAATTTCCAATCTTGGGGAAGCATTGTTGGGGATGGCATGCCAGGTTGGGGAGAACCCATATCTTCAATTACATTATTAATTTGTCGGAGGTCGCAGAGGAGCCGCCATCTCTTTTTGTCAGCCTTTTGGATGACAAACACTGGAGAGTTCCATGAGGACATGGTCTCCACAATGTGGCCCTTTTTTAGTTGCTCTTCCACTAGTTCCTCAAGCACCTTTATTTTTTGTTTACTGAGCGGCCACTGTTTCACCTGAACTGGTTTGTCTGTTATCCACTTCAGTTTTTGGGTGGGGCGCTGTTGTTCAATGACTGCTGTACAAATATGCTGTGGAGAGTCTGGAATATCAATTGTGACACCCCACTGGGCCATTAAATCTCTCCCCAACAAAGTTCTGAATAATCCAACACAAATGGACGGATATTTGCCAATTGTCCGTTTGGTCCCTCAAATTGAATAATGCTTTTGGATTGTCTTGCCAATTGCAGGCCTCCTACACCTTGAAGGTGACTGGCAACATTTTGCAAAGGCCAATGTGCTGGCCAGTCTTGTACTGGAATAACTGTGCAGTCTGCACCCGTGTCTACAAGCATCTCAATGCGTTTAGACTCCCCACCCCCACTAACATTACACCACCATAATTTGGGTTTGTCTTTCCCAATAACTTGTACTCGGGCGACTGTGGGCCCTTGTTTTTTGATATTTTCAGGTAAAGATGGCACAGGGATAGCTTGTGCAACAATTTGTCCCTTGGGAAGAAACAGGGGTGGGTGGAAACAATGCAGGCCGAGAACGAATTGCTCAGGATCTGATGTTGTCATTCCCGGAGCAATTTCGATCTCTTGTGGTGTGTGTTTGGTGTCCCCAACGACGATGTACTTACAACGAATCCGGTTCCAAGTACTTTTCTGTTCAGGATTTACAGACACAAAATGCCAATTACTGTCCTTCAGGTGGAGTGACTCTGTCAGCTGCAACCTGTAAGGCTCATTGACAGAAGATATGGTTAACACAGGATCACTTAAATCATACACAGTCTTTGAAGCACCTGCTTCACTTACACAAACATTAATATTATCGCGCGCTTGATTTGTTTTGCTACCCTTATTAACTTGGCCTGCTCTTTTTGTGTCTGTGCGCCTGGCAGGCAGGCGCTTTCTTTTCAGTTTTTTTGTTGTTGTTGACCCCCAGGGAGGGCTTGTAGTTCTCCTCCCCTGCCATTTCAAAATTCATCAAATTCCCTTTTCAGGGGGCACTGGTTACTCCAGTGCCCTAGGCTGTTACAAAGCAGGCATGGTTTTGTGGGCTCAGCCATTGCTGGTCTCCGCTGCTGCCCAGGGTACTGCTGTGCTGAGGGAAAAGGCGCAGGGCTGGCAACGGCGACACGCTGAGGTGGTCTTGGCAGCAGCCTTGGTCTGGTGTCTTCAGCCACACTCATCAGAGGCACTTTCCTGTTACAGACTACGAGCATATCCTTTAACGTTGGAGGCGGTTGAAGAGGAAGGCTAAGGATTGCCGCTTGACACTGTTTATTTGCATTTGTAAATGCCATTTCCTCTAAAATTGCTTCTCTAGCATTCTCTTTTTTAACTTGTATTTCAATAGCTCTAGTTAACCTTTCTACAAATTTCAAAAAAGGCTCTGATGGTAGCTGTTTAATTTTACTATAGGGCTCAAAAGGCCCCTCAGGTTGTAGGGAAAAGAATGCTTTATCAGCTGCTTCTTTTACTTTCTCGAGTGTTTCTGCAGGAATTGCAGTAGCTTGGATCGAGGGAGAAGACCATTGGCCCTCACCACAGAGGTGCTCAATGGTGATAGGGTTACCACTGTTGTCTTTGGCTAGGTTTGGATCAGAATGCAAGCCTGGGAGAGCATCTTTAAGCATTTGTTTCCATGCTATTTCCCATAATTTGAATTCCGTGGAGGTCATGAGACAGGAAAAAAGCTGTTTTAAATCATGTGGAATCACTACAGTCCTACTCAGTTCAGAATTTAAAGGCCACGGAAATATGGACTGTGTGGACCATATTCTTTATGAGATTTACAGATCTCTTTAATCAATTGTAGTCCAAAAGAACTCCAATTAGCAGTTGGAGCTGCTCCCCCCTGAGCTGCAGGCTGAAAGGTAACAGGAGCCAGTGACAACATGGGACTATGCATTGAATCTGCTGTTCCCTGCTCTGTATCCCTTGAAACAGAAGCATTGGGATCACAGCTACAGGTTTGGGGGATGGCAGTGGGTGTGTCCCCACCGTGGGAACCCGGGGAGGGGGCGGGGACACAACGGGAACAGGGGGCTGGGATAGGGGGCCGGCAAGGGGCGGGGAAACCGTGGGAACAAGGGGCGGGGTCAGGGGGCAAGCAGGGGGCGGGGACACCTGGTGACATCACGGCAGAAGACGCCCCCTGGGAGGAGTAGAGGGCTGGAGCTGAGGGTATTGCAGGAAAGGGAGGGGGGAAGGTGTCACGAGGAACAGGAGGAGAGGGGGATGGGGCTGGAGTTTCGGGATGCTTAAGAGGATTTTGGGAAGAAGAAGACCAGGTTTGGGAAGACGCCACGTGGCATCCACCATCTTGTGGACCCCCTAGGGACTGGGGGCCATTTTGGGTACCACTGCTCTCAGGAAAGCTAACACGTGCTGTGGGTTTCAGAGGAGGGGACACAGGGGATTGGGAAAGGTTCCACGCAGCCTGGCCAGGGCCTTGTGGACAGGGCAACTCAGGCATTTCAACAGACTTTGGGCGTCGACTTCCCAATGAGTTTGATCTGTTTAAAATACCAAGTTTTGGGGAAAGAGGTTTAGGGGTTTTAGAACTAGGAGAGGGAGAAACAGGGAGAGCAGAGGTACATGGCTTTACATTTGGCTTTTTCTCCATTTCCTTTTGTTTGAGCAATGCTGTTCGAATTTGTAAACTCCAAAACACAAATTTAGCTGAGGGTGCATTGCCAGATTGTCCTAAGGTTATCAATTCATTCCCAACTTTATCCCAGAATTGAATATTGTGGATTTCTTCAGGGGAGATTTGTGGGAAGTGGAGGAAAAGCCATCTTACAAACTGTTTCAATTTTCCCTTTGAGAACTTCACATTACCACTGTCCAAAATGCTAACAATATTATAAAACACTCCTTTTTGTACAATGCTGAGTTTCAAACCCATGTTAGATGTAAAAAGCAAAGTACTAAATCCCGCCTGACCAAAAACAAAGCTAAAATCAGCTACCAATTTCAAAAAAAAACCAAAGAAGGAACGGGATAACAAGCCGACAAAAGCTTCACAATGCAGCTGTATATACTGCTTTTAAAATTCCCGGGCAGCAGCAGCAGGGCACGCCTTGCTGAGCCGAGGCAGAAACAAAGCCTCCCCCGCCATGGAATGCACCCCCCCTCGGAGCAGAGAGAGCAGCCACGCCACGTGGCAAGCCGAAACCGGGGCCCCCCGCGCCGCGTGTGCAGAGAACCCCCCCTTCCCCCACAGAGAGAGAGAGAGAGGGATCCCCCGCGGCAAGAGAGCCGAGAGCCCCCCCTCCCTCGCACAGAGAGAGAGAGAGAGAGAGGGATCCCCCGACCACGTGGAGAGAGGCGAGCTGCAAAGCCGGGAGGGAAGGGCAGAAAGCTCCCGTGCGAATTCCAAAAGAGAGTAACACACGCGGCAGAAAGCTAATAGCTAGAAATCAATGAATTCCCGTCTGTGGGGCTGCGCAGCCAAAAATGCAAATGCAAAAAGGAACAGAACTCACGGCAGAGTCTGTTTTTGAGCTCCTGCTCTACGAGAGCAGAGATACTCACCCGAAATGGAAGCTGTAGCTGGCTGGGTACAGGCAGGTCTCTTCACCGGAACAGGACCTCTCTGTGGGCGAGAGAGGCTCCCCTGTCCTCCCTCTGGAAAATCTGCTCACCAGAAAGGAGCTGGGCTTTCCAGAGGCGCCGAACAGTCCACGAAACTTCTTCTGGGAATATTCCCAAAGTCTCTAGCTGAGGGCGATGAAACCAAAGCCCCTTTCAGCTGGATGCACGGCTGCCAGAAGGTTCTCCGAGGTGCTGCGGGTCCGTCTCGGGCTGCAGAGTCGCTTTGCCCACCTCAGGGACGCCAAATATTGGAAAAAAAGGCTCCCAATATTATCAGTTAGATTGTGCCTCGGCCAGTCTGACCCTCGCTGCTGGGCCAAAGGCAGCAACTGCGGTCTATCACCCCAGAGATACCTTGGCTTGCTGGTGGTTGCAGCTGGGCACTGAACAAGTCCAGGCTTGTAAGGAACCCCGTTACCACAGGAGGATAGCTTCAGGCGATGGTGAAGAGAAAAAGGAGATGGATTCTGCTGGAGGGTTTAATGTCCAGAGGTTTATTCCATGGTTACAGAGGTCTGAACTTGAGGACCTGCTCCAACAGAACCAAGACCGCATGGTCTCATGACCTTTTTGAGCTCAGGGACAGGGGGAGGGGAGGTACAGGTGAGCCACCAACCAGGTGAGAGGGGCAGGGTCTCAGGGGAAGATGACACCCAGACAGGCCAATGACCCCTGGGCCTGAGTGGCATCCTTTGAACTTGACCAACCACACGACGCCTTGCGGGAATGTTAAGTCTGAGTGAAAGGACTCACTCAGCATGAGGGCAAGGGGGAAGGGAGAGAGTATAGGCACACCTAAGAAAGTGACCTGGAAGGCCAAAATGGGACAATACAGCACACCACAACATCTTCCCTAACTGAATCCCTTTCATGGGAAAATTCCCAGCTCTAGAAAGATCTTCTGATACACATGCTTAAGACTGACACTGGCTGAGCAAATTTCTCCCTATGTGTATCTAAGACCAGTTAGGATCTTCACCCAAAGTGCTGTCAACATAGTCACAGAATGCCTATTGTTAAGAAGTGACAACTTCCATCAGAATGGCAACTATTGGTCCACAAAATGGATGAATGGATGGGAATTATCTACGTGGGTTAAAAACAAAAATAAAGAGTTGGTCTTTATTTATCAATTTCATTGCAATATTGATAAGGGAAGAAAAAGACCTAAGTCCTTGACTTTGTGAACTCTAGGAAAGATTTTTAAAATTCCTTGTAAAAATGTATGATCACAATCAGACTATTGAAACCATTTTAGTTGGGAACAAAGTTCCAAAATTGTCTAGATAGTGGCAAAGAAGCCAAGAAAATAGGAAAGAAACAAAAAGAGAGCAAAAGAGTCAGCTTCAGTGTACAAGCTCGTTCTAGAAGTAGTCTGCTGGGAAAAGGAACCCCCAGCTGAATTTCCAATGTATTCCTGCGCTTGATTCAGTAACTGGTCAATGTAAAAACCAATCCTTTTGTACTACTTCTTCCAGCAACAAAAACTCCAACAGGTTGACACTACCATCATGCCTGTTCCAGACATATTTAAAAGAGAAATGATGATTTTCTTGAAAACCTACTTGCATAAAAGTTGCAAGATGGTGGAGGGATTCCCACATCCTCCTTCCTCCATCTAGCTTGAAAGTATATTTGATAAAATATGCAACAAAGCACATGATTTATAAGAGAGAGTCAAATGGATGATTTGGGAATTGATCTCTTGTTGATAGGAAACTTCATATCCACTCGGCGTGACCTTTTTAAAACAAAATGTGGAGCTGAGGCATGAATCTGCCACAACAATTGTAAAGCAAACATACACACTCCCCTTCACGTGCCCCCCCTTCCACACACACCTAGGCACACACAGAGATCAGCATAGCAGATCATGAACACCTTGGAAAAGACTGAAATGCTAAATGCCTCTCTTGATGGGCAAAAGAGCTGGTGCAGTAATTCAAATGCCTGGTACAAAAATTCTGTTTAATATTTAGCTCCTATTTAAAACACAGCTTTTCATTTCATTCTATTTACAGAATATTTTCATTTCATTTGTTTCTTTAAAATTACTTAGTTCTCACCTGTTGTATGTCTAGGAATATTTTCTTCCAAAAATAGAAAAAAATACATGATATCTTTTCAGCAGAAAACATTGGTTGATACAATTTTAAACCATCATGATATGGAAGAATTCTTCTGTCCCTCTTGAAGGTGGAAGAAGCATTTGGATCACAGATCTTCTACAATGAAATACTTGACATGTTTAAGATGCTTTCAATCAATTTTGATCGTCAATTGCTTATTCGTTGTAAACAGTAATTTTTCAGTGAAGGGAAAGTGTGTGTGGTATATCTACATGATGTGTTCAAAGCCAGTTCCTACTAATGGCCAGGCTGAATTCCAGTAAATAATGTCCCGAATGATATTTTGCCGCCTTCTTTGGCACTTCATGAAATCTTACCCCGATGAAGTGCTGAAACACAGAGATTTTCTCTTAGAGAGTGTCTCATGTTGTAACCCATCCCATGGATTTTATGCTGTAATTCTTATCTCTTTTAAAATTTACTATCTTCTGTACAGTTTTCATGAAACTTTCTGTTACAGTAGTGAATAGCACAGATAAATGTCATTTTGTACAACTTTGAATTTACCCCAAGAGCTGAGAGAAAACTTGCTCCTATACTTCAATCCGAGTTTCTTCTATAGTCCAACTTTGTTTCTCTACCATCAAGCTTCTCCTTTGTTGCTGCTCCAAGCCCCGTCCAAGGTGACCTTGAATACTTTCAGGGATGGGACACCCACAACTTCTCTGGGAAACCTGTTCCAGTGTTCCAGCACTCCCACAGTAAAAAAGGCCTTCCTTTCATCTAATATGTGTAGGAAATCATAAATCTAGGCATAGAAACTTGGAGTGCAAATTTGAAATCCTTTGGATTTGAAGTACATTTTATATGAATACTGACTTACAGATGACTAAAAGATGTTGATGGGCATTTGAGCTGACAAGTTTTGAAAAAGTGCACGGAAATTAAAATTGAAACCACTAAAATTAAAAACTCCTTGCCATTTTCTTTTTCCTCTCCTATTCAAAATTGCATATGTCAGATATCAGTGCTTCATGCAAACCTCTCAGATGCTCTCAGAGAAAAAGCTTTTCTTTCAGACTAAGTTGCGGTTGACGAAGAACACTAGCAGGAGTGAAAGTTTTTCTGGGCATCGGGCCAGCACTTTCTCCTTGGATTGGTGTGCAGGATGCATTTTATCCAAACTGGAAAATAGATCCCAGCTCTGTTCTATTCATCATTCTTATTGCATCAGGCCTGAAGATTCTGTGAAAAGTAGCCGGTGGACCTTGAAGATAGCGCATGTGAAACAGATGAGAGGTGATGGAGAAGTTGAGGGAGAGAAGAAAGAGCATATGGCACAGTACGGACACCAGAAAGTATTTCTTCACGTGATCATGGCAGACTGCAGGAGCCATTTGGTGCTATAAACCAGCCCGACTTGGCACTGGTGCCACCTTGGGTCTGGGAGCCATCCTGCATATCGTGGATTTTAAGGAGCCAGCCAGCCACTCCCAGCCATATGCCCCCAAAAACAAACCACGGACATTTTCTCTGGCAAACAAAAATCAGCTGCCCCACTTCTGGATGGCAGATTGCAGGACGCACTTGGAACTACAAAAACAGCGCCACTTGGCAGTTGTGCCACCTTGGGTCTGGGAACCATCCTGCGTATCGAGCATTTTAAGGAGCCAGCCGGCCACTCCAAGCCATATGCCCCCAAAAAAAACCACGGACCTTTTCTCTGGCAAACAAAAATCAGCTGCCTAGCTTCTGGATGGCAGATTGCAGGAGCCAATTTGTACCATCAAACCAGCCCGACTTGGCACTGGTGCCACCTTGGGTCTGGGAAGCATCCTGCCTATCAATGAATTCCAGGAGCCAGCCGGCCACTCTCGGCCACAGGCCCCCAAATCCAAACCTTGACCCTTTTCCCTTGCAAAAAAAAAATCACCTGCCACGCTTCTGGATGGCACATTGCAGGAGGAACATGGTACTGTCAAACAAGCTCGACTTGGCACTGGTACCTCTTTGGGTCTGGAAAACATCCTGCGAATCGTGGATTTTAAGGCGCCAGGCTGCCACTCCCTGCCATAGGCCCCCAAACACAAACCACGGCCCTTTTCCCTGGCAAACAAAACTCACCTGCCCCGCTTCTGCATGGCAGATTGCAGAAGCGACTTGACACTGTCGAAACAGCCCGACTTGGCACTGTGTTGAAAACGAAGGGAAGCCAATCCACCTTGTCCTTGATCAGCATTGACTCCAATTTATTGATTAAATCAGCCACTTTATATAACAGTGGTAATTAACTTCATGCATATTGCAAAATCCAAGCTCACTAGAGGTTAACAGCGAAAACTCTAACCCCTCCTTTTGTTTTACCATGCCCATGATTGTTTATTGAAAACAGGGCCAGCGCTCCCACTGTGATAAGAAAGCCAAGTATCGGAGAATGCTTTTGTTACTTCTTTAGAAGTTTAGAATATGCCGAAAAGATGCTAGCTGGGGACTTGCAATTAATGAATTATTTGCTCTAAGTAGGTCAAATGACATTAGCTTTCAAAAAGGAAAAGTAGTCTTATTCCACGTGCCAATTCTAAAGTAGATTAATAAGCCTTAAGCAGAAGATGGATGTGAAGAGGGATATGACATGAAAGGTTAAGCAACACTGCTGACAGCAAAAGGCTTACCTGCTGCAGATACAGGAGACAAAATACTATTTTGACACAAACATTGCTATTCAGACGACAGTAAAATTCTGAGTGACAGCAAAATTTACTCAGTCATGACAGTAAAATTTGCTCACATCAAAATGTGCTAATCAATTCTTAGTGTAAGCTAAGCACCTTAAGCAAAGGGTAGTTCAAGCGTAACTGGTATTTGATGGCAAAAAAGGCAACTTGGCCTGCGTTTCTCACTTCTACTCCATTGAAAAGCTTACTCTGTCTCAGATTCCTTCGGAGGGATACCAACACAAGCCGCGAAACTGCACGAAAATGATGATTGAAAGAAAGATAGATTAGAAAAATGGAATAATGGTTCATGTTCTTTTCCTTCCAACTGCTTTGTTTGCCCTTTTAAATTTTTGAAGTCCTTTCTGGTGTCACCATGGTTGCACTGCAGCAAGTGTTCGGCTGTAAGCTGTCCATATTGCCAGCTTCTGGACTGCCTTCAGAAATTTCCCACTGGTTTTTTATAGAAATCACAAGCAGTAGAGATGACAAAGACTGCAGAAACCTTCTCATCTCCTTCTAGAGCAAGACCATGTCTTTCAGCCACTCTTAACTAGACAACTTTCATCAGTCATGAGGGAGTCTCATGTTCAAGAGCTAAGCAGTGACAGCTGTAAATGACAAAAAGCAGACTGAAATTCTCTTGGGACTCCAGCAGAGAGCAATGAAGGAGGTTGAATTCACCTTCTTGGGAAGTTCTAAAATGCACGTTAACTTGAGCACAGGAGCTGAGCCATCGTAACCTTTGTTGAGTATGTCTGCGTAGACAGAGTTTCCATCACTGCAGAAGCAATGTTATTTAACCCACGTTATCATCTCTAGCTGCTAAGCTGCACTTATTGCAAAGTATCTGCAACGTATTTTACAGGGTGGGCTTTTATGTGTAATCCCTGAGTAACAGTGCAAAGAGAAGTACTTGGGGTGTGGGGTGGGGGGGGAACCGCAACTCTTAGGTTTTTCAAATAATGGTTCCATTTGAAAGTCAAAAAAGATGTCAAACCTTTCTTTCCTTCAAACCTTTCTTTCCTAGAAAGGTATTACCAGCACAAACTGTACCAGAATTTATGACCCGTAACTGTACCGTGGACGCTCTTTCTCTGGACTATTCCTTAAGAAACAAAGTCCTCACTAGAAATAAAACAAAATTAGCCAAAGTATTGGCCTGGGTTAGTTCCAAGGCTCTGTACTAAAGGCCAAACACGTGTAATAATAGTAACGAGTGGACTAAAAGTTAAATCAATAGAGCATTACTCAGTTCAAAGACATCTTGTGTCCTAATGTTCTCACAGAAGACTGCAAAAACCTGTCTATTTTTGTGGGTTTCTTTTATCCATTTAGCTGTACCTTCTACTTCTCTCCACTGTCTGAGAACATTGATGATAAGGTTGGATGACCTCATGTCAACTTGTAGAAGTAAAGAAAGAGAAGCCAGTAAAGAAAGGCAAATTTGTTAATTGCAGGTGGAAAGAGGGAGGCCAACAAAAGAAAACAAAAGAACAGTAATAATGAAATGCTCCCCTGTCTTCTGTGAAAAGTAAAGGCACAGACAAGAAAGAACAAGTGCAAACTTCTCACTAGAGAAACGCACTTGATCTGACTCAAGTATTTTGCGGTACATTTCTTGCTGTTTCTCATGCCAAACATATTAACCATTGAAGGTGTCGCTTTCCTCTTTCTGGAATACAGCTAGGAAGATGGCTGTGTCATTGCTGACAAGCTGCTATTCTCAGAGGTGTCCAGCTGAAAGTCCTAGACCAATTGATTTGCTCTGTCACTTTGATATGGCATGACTTACAGTTTCAGCACCTGAACTTGCCAGCCCTACAATTCTTTGCCCCTTGAATGGTTAGATAGGCTCCTTGGCAACTGGCATTTGTAAGGACATGAAACTATGCAGAATTTGCACCGTGAGATGATGCCAAATGAGTCACGCCAGCGGATTAAATAGGGCATGCAAGGCAGAGAGAGGCAAATGAGAGCACAAGAAGAGAGTACACAAGAAGAGAGTACAATCTCCTTTTTTCTGAAACACTGTAGAGATCAAACTGAACACAAATCCTCCTAGGGGTAGTTCTTGCAAAAGACTAAGAGTTCTTTTTGTGTTCACAGGCATGGAATATTTAGCTTTGGATCACAGCAAAATGCAGATGACAAAACGAGGTCTTGAAGTCACATCCAGTATGAAGCGGTATGAAAGAGGAAAGCAGCTGAGAGCGTCAACCCTGCTAAGTAGTGTCAGTATTCTTCTTGACATTAGCAGAAATTTGAAATGAGTCTCTGAAAATGACAAAGGAGGCAGAAGAAAAGGGAGCGATGACTCCTCTGGCATAGTGTTTCCTAACAGGGATCTTCAAAATGGAAAGGTTGTATCATCCTTTCAACTGAAGGAAGGTATGAAAACAACAGGAAGGAAATGGCATCAAATACTCTGGGCAGTGTACTTCTAGACAGAAAGGCCACTGATGGAAAACCAACTCAACTGGCACCAATGCAGCAGCATTGTACTAAAGTCAGAAATGTCGAGCATTTCGCTCTCTGCCATTCCATTCAGATGCACACAGCAGCTCTGCAACATTCCTACTGATCATCTCCTTGGCAAACTGGGAGTGAGGGTTCGTGGTGATGCAGAGTCCCCAGGCAGATGCAAAGGAGAGCTGCTTTCTTGCAAAAACCAGGCTTTTGAAACACTCAGGCTGCGGGGGACGGGACAAGTATAAGTCCAATGGTGTCAGGAGCCCACGCCTTAAAAAAGGAACCCACTAGGCCGCGGCAAAATATCCAAATATGGATATCATGGTAACCAGACCAGTGAAGAGATTTTTGCTTTTATTTCCAGCACATCAGTCTCAAAATACAAAATGGAGACATGACAGCTCACTGATCCACACCAAAAAATGTCTCCTTCAACAGGGCTCATACAGCAATACATAAAATCATCTCAGACTAGAATTCAGCCAATCAGACACAGAAAACACATATTGACAAGCATTCCATCCAATCTTATAAAACATACGTAATCGTAGCTAAAACAAAGACTAGTTGATAAGAGACAAAGAACAGAGTTCTGTTCATGCTAACCTTCTAACGATATACATAAAATAACCTTGTTGCCATCCTAAAGCCAATTCTACAGAAGCCTATTGTTATTTTTCACGTCTACTGCTTGGAAAACTTTTCTACTTGCATGGAAAACTTTTTCTGCTTGCATGGGAAACTTTTCTGCAATGCTAACAGAACTCCAGTCTTAGGCCTACATACTTCTTTTTAACCATTTCTTAAAAATCCTCTAACCTTATGGATTCCAACATTTCCCCCTCTCTGTTTGACCCAGAAGCTTTCATTTTCTTGTCGCTTGCTATTAGCGTTTCATAGCTCTATTGCAAAATTTCTGCTTATTATCTGCTGAAGATCTATTTTCACTAAACTGAAGCATTGCTATATTACGGCACAGCAACTTAATGCTGTGAAGACCCAATCCATGAAAGAGAGATATGAATCACGTTTGGCAACAGTCACAAGGCATCGTTCAAAAAACTCTGGTCGATTCCAAGGCCTTAATTCAAAACCTTCGTTCATGTCAATACCCTCATCTACTGCTTTTGTGAGATTTCGTACACTCTCTGTGCTTCTACTTCCTAATTCTCCTGCTTGAATGACAAAAACTTCTCGGACTGTCTTGTTCATCATTCGCCGAACACAACAGAGTATACAAGGTACCACTATCAATATCAGTATTAGAACACCTAATATGTAAAGACCTATCTTGCAAAGTTGCCTTAGCCAAGGTGCAAAACTCCAATTTTGAAAAAAATCATCCAACCAGGAACCTCCATCTTCTTTAATTTGGGCTGTCAGATCCTTTAATTTTTGAATGCTTTTGTGAATGGATTCAGAATGATCAGACCAATTCATACAACACAATCCTTCAAATTCCTCACAACCATGTCCTTGTGCCAGTAAGAGAAAATCAATGGCTGCTCTGTTTTGAAGAGTAGCATGTCTAATACTATCAACATCGGTCAACATATCACTGATTGCGGAGGATGTGGCATTAGCTTGTTTGCTCAGCCAACATCCAACTCGATCTAATTGTCTCAATGCCACAGCTGAAGCCAATTGGGGTAGAAATATACCTGCTGAAACCCTTCTGGCGGCATTCCAAGGCATAAAATCACTCTGACAGTTCTCATCATAATGAGGAACAGCTCTTGTTTTCCTTTGTTTCTTTTTCATCACTGCTTTGGCAGTGGGGGCAATTATGGTAAGCATACCAATGCTGCAAGGGCCACCTGCAAGGTGGGCTGGAATGCCTTGCCAACCTCTGTCTCCGCAAATGATCCAATACCCTTTTGGCAATTGCCATGGATATTGGTCCGTCTCCAGAAACACATCCCAACTGTTTGAAACATTTGCTGCCCTGAGAAGTTTTTTGGACCAAATGTTCCAATTGAAGGAAGGACTGTTTCCATTGTCAATTCCACCTGGTTTACCATTGGATTCTTTTCTGACCAAAGGAAACTCTTTCACTGGCGCACAAACCAAACAGGTTGAGAAAGGCTTTTCTGGTTCCAAATTAGACAGACATATAGTATCCGATCCGGCAGCCTTGGCTAAGGTCACCCAAACATTCGTTTTCGGTTGATCCACAGGCAAATCTGCACAACAAAAAACAATTAAAATCAAGCAAAACAAGTATACCATTTGAATCTGCCCCATCTCTTTCAAGAACTAAGTTTTGGCAGAATTCTTTCTAAACAAAAACAAGAACCTAAATTTTCAGCCAAAAATTAGCTTTGTTAAACAAACATTCAGCATTCAATTCGTATACTCATAAATAACATTGGCACAAAATCAGAGTTCATGGGTTCCACCGATGCACAAAGAACGTCAGGCACAAGAGGCGTCAGGCGAGACCCGGGATCCTTCCATTCGGTCCACGTCTGCGTACTTGCTTCCTCAGTTCTAGGCTCGACAACAGGTTCTGAAGTGCGATACGGTTTGACGTTTTTAGCAGGAACCCACTTAATTCTTCCAGCACCTGTGGAAATAGAAGCATACCCTTTGCCCCACGTTATTAATTGAAACAGACCTTCCATCTGTCCAGAGTCAGGGTTTCTAATTAGAAGAGGAGGATGTTCTTTCAGTTTTGCCTGTGTGCTATTTGAAAAGTGTCTAAAGATTGGTGGATCTGGTTCTGTACTTGAACTATTTAGAAAATTAAAAACATAGAAAGCCTTACTCAGTCTCATCTGTGGGGTGATTTCCCGTCCCCCTCTCTGTTGATCTAATATGCGTTTTAAGGTTTGATGTGTTCTTTCAATGATTGCTTGGCTTGTGGGAGAGTGGGGAATACCAAAAATGTGTCGAACACCCCATTCATTTAAAAATGTGGCCAATTTTTGAGATATGTATGTGGGACCATTGTCAGTTTTTTACTTCTTTGGGTATACCCAATGAAGCAAAAGCTTGCAGGAAATGATGACAAGCATGGCTGCCAGTTTCACCTGTGTGAGGGGAAGCAAAAACTGCACCAGAGAACGTGTCTATGGAAACATGAATATTTTTAAATTTACCAAAAGAAGGCTATTTAGTAACATCTGTTTGCCACAACTGTAGGCTTTGTAAGCCTCGGGGGTTGATTGCTCCTGTAGAAACAGGAGGTTGTACCAATTGACAGTCAGGGCAAGTACAAATGATAGCTTTAGCTTGACTTTTAGTGATTTGGAACATTCGCATGAGTGCTTGTGCATTTTGGTGGAAAAAGGCATGACTCAATTTTGCTTGTTCAAAACTATTTGGCAATGTGTTAGAAATGACCATTGTCAGCTTGTCCGCTCTTGCATTTCCTTCCACTAAAAGTCCAGGAAGTGAAGAATGCGCCCTAATGTGAGAAACAAAATATGGATTAGTTCTATATTGCAAAGTTATAAAAAGACATGAAAGCCAACGATGTAAAGTTTCATTACTAACATCCTTTAAAATGGAACCTTCTATTCTCCTGACTACATTAGCAACATAAGCAGAATCTGTGACCAAATTAAAAGGCTGAGGAAACAGCTGAAAAGCTCAAACTACTGCAGCAAGCTCAACAATTTGAGGGGATCCCTCTACTGTTTGAATATCAGATTCCCAAACATCAGTCTTTTGATTAAACCAAGTCACAACGGACTTCTGGCTTTTACCAGAGCCATCAGTGAAGAGAGTCACAGCATGTAAAGGTTCTTCACTTAATTTAGGTTTTTCTCTGAAACTCAATTTTGCTTGCAGTAGTTTGTGAGCTGGATAGTGTATGGAACAAACACCTGGAAAACCTAAGAACGCATATTGTAAATCATCAGAATTTTGCATTGCCCAATTGGAATAATCATTTTTCAATGGCAAATAGATAACTGAAAATTCTTGACCTGCCAAAGTTAACAATCTGGTTCTAGCCTTAATTATAATGTATGCAATAATTTCTAAAACTGAGCAAATGGTCTTTGAAAACCTGTAGGGAGGAAAAACCCATTCCATTATTAACAAAGGATCTTGTTCTGTGGCATCCCACTGGAAAATGAGACCACAAAGCTGCATCTTCTCTCCTAAGATTGCAAGAAAGAAAGGGTTTTCAGGAACGCAGCGATGAGCTTGTCTTTTTTGAAGAGCTTCTGTGACTTTGTCGAGAGCAGCACGAGCTTCAGGGGTTAAAGTTCTTGGCGAAGTGATGTCGCAACTTCCTCTCAGCAAATGGAAGAGCGGACTCAGTTCATCATTGGTGATTCCCAACATCGGTCTGACCCAGTTGATTTCTCCTAGAAGTTGTTGTAACTCTTGTAGGTTGTTGACTCTGGTTCGGATCTGAATTTTCTGTGGTGTTCTTGTCGTCTCAGTCATCTTCCATCCCAGGTACTTCTAAGGTGAAACTTGTTGAATTTTCATTGCAGAGATTTCAAGTCCAGCTTTTTGAATTTCAGCAACAACACAGTCGCGAGTTTCTTCCATCTATTCCTTTCAAAGGACTCCACCCTTAAAGCCAATTTTTCTTTCTCTGTATCTATAGATTGACAAACACCAGAACAACCATGTTTTTGCTTAACTGAAAAAGAGTTCCCCGGAACCACAATTTCCTGAGTGGAAGCAGCCACCTCAGCCTCCACCCCAGGCCCAACAGAATCCAATTCAGGTTTCAGTGTCCCTGCACAAACAATTTTAGGAAGTACAGTCACTTTTTCATTTCCATCTTTTACACACTTTGTTCCATCCCCCTTACAAGAGTCACATATTTTTACATTAACAGAACAACGCAAAGAAAAGTCCAAAAGAGTCTCATTTTGTCCCAGAGAGAGAGAAGAAAGATTTTGTTCAACAGAGTTCAAAGCAATACTTTCAGCATTTGCAACAACACTTGTAACATTCTCCGATACACACACAGTCTCCGGTTTACTGGAATTTCATGAGACAGAACCAGAAGCTTTGTTTTCTGAGTCCAAGTTGATCCTATTATTATCAGTTTGTTTAAAACAGCGCTCCAACAGCGCTCTACAAACCGGCATAAGTTCTCTTAAGCTTTCATCTTTTTTGAGAGAGACTAGATTATAGATTCTCCAGTTTATCTGATCCCAAAAATGAAAAGTAAAAGCAGACTGCAGATTTAAATCTTGCGTATTCGCTTTAACCCAGATAAGTAAGTTTTTAAGCTCAGTTTTTGAAATTTCAGAGTGACCTTTTTCTTGTAACATTGTCTCTAATTGATGAAAAACATCCCATTCAACTTTTGATAAATTCGTTCCCATTTTTGTGTTCTTTTAATAATTTTCTTTTTCTCTATTTTTCCTCCCAACATCAGCCAAGCGCTCTTCCGAGATAAGTTACTTACAATTTTCTTGGCTTCGCTGGGAGAGATGATACAGTGTCCTCCTTGTTAACACTTGGGTCTCCGCGGCTGGTACTTCCACGATCATTCTTTTTTTTTCTTCTATTCTACGTCCTCACACGGGGCACCAATATGCGGGGCACGGGACAGGTATAAGTCCAATGGTGTCAGGAACCCACGCCTTAAAAAAGGAACCCACTAGGCTGCGACAAAATATCCAAATATGGATAACATGGTAACCAGACCAGTGAAGAGATTTTTGCTTTTATTTCCAGCACATCAGTCTCAAAATACAAAATGGAGACATGACAGCTAACTGATCCACACCAAAAAATGTCTCCTTCAACAGGGCTCATACAACAATACATAAAATCATCTCAGACTAGAATTCAGCCAATCAGACACAGAAAAAACATACTGACAAGCATTCTATCCAATCTTATAAAACATAGGTAATCGTAGCTAAAACAAAGACCAGTTGATAAGAGACAAAGAACAAAGTTCTATTCATGCTAACCTTCTAAAGATATACATTAAATACCCTTGTTGCCATTGGTCTTGTCTACTGCTTGGGAAACTTTTCTGCTTGCATGGAAAACTTTTCTGCTTGCATGGGAAACTTTTCTGCAATGCTCACAAAACTCCAGTCTAAGGCCTACATACTTCTTTTTAACCATTTCTTAAAAATCCTCTAACCTTATGGATTCCAACATCAGGCCTTTATCAGTTCCATAGCTTTAAGCCATAACAAACACAATTCAACCAACCACCATGCACCACGCTGTGAACACACGACGGTTCTAGAACTTGTTGATCTACCTCGAATTCAGCTGCCTCACCTTCCCACAGTCCTTTTCTACTTAGCCAAAGTAATGGGCCTCAGCTCAAGGCCTTCCTTTTGTAAGCTTCTAGCTATATGCAACAGCAAACCACTACTTTCTTCTGTGCCAAGACTTTAGGTAGACGATTTGCATCTGCCCTTCCAGTGAAACCTAATGGGGAGAGAAAAGCCTCTCAGAGATGTTCAGTCGTTCCATTTTCTAGACAGGCCAAATCCAAAGAAAAGCAAGCTATGGGATTGTGTACTTGCTCTTACAAAACACCTGCTGCCCTCTGACAATCAACTAGCAGAAAACCAGCCAAACTGAGACTTGAGGCAAACAACCCTTGGAAGGGAATAATGATGTGATCAATCAAGACAACACTTTTCCAGGCTACCGATATATTGGAAATATCAGCAAAGGCTTGAGAGCAAAGGCTGAACTAATGGGGAAAGGGTAAAAGAATCCCAAGAAAAACATGACCAAAGGTTAAAACAATTCCAAGAAAAACATAGGCAAGTAACGTGTTGAAGCCTTCAGGAAATCAGTGGCCGCTGATTTACATAGGCCATTCAAGTTAATTGAACCGTGCACCTTCCACTCCTTTTTCGGGACTATAGGGTGAATTGAGACCATGGAATCACAATTCCTTGGATTTTGTTCTCAACTTTAGGAGAGAAGTACAGCATCTGAAGTACCTGTTACAGATGTGATACCCAGAAACACAGAGTTGACACATTTCATTCTTGGCCAATCACAATAAGCAAGACAAAGTAGATAAGGCTGGCTTATTTTCAGGACACTTTTCTTTTTTTACAGCCTGCTCTGATTCCGGTGAAACTTTTTCATTAGCTTCTCTCCAAAAGGAGAAAATACAGTTCAAAATGAAGAAGGAGGCTGTACAACACTGGGATTGTGTGCGCAGCTTGCCAACTGATAGAAAACAGTACCTTTGCACTCTCCTGACTTTTCCAATCACATGAACATTCGATTGGAAGCTGTTTTGGACAACTTTTCTTTTCTTCCTGCCAAACACTTGGCAGACCTCCATGCAACGTCTAGAACACGATGGAAGTTGTTTTCTGTGCTGGCACAGTTTCTCCTTGCCAGACGTAGTGGAAAAGCTTTTTGCTAAGATGTAGACGACAAGAGAGGCTAAAGACTGGATGTAAGCAAATGACACCCTTCTTCAAAAAAGGCAATTAGGAGGACTCGGAATAGTACAAACCAGCCAGCCTCTTTTTTATCCCCAGGAAGTTGATGAAGCAGCTCTTCCTGGAAAACCTTGCCAGGCACATGAAAGACGATGAAATAATGTAGTTCGCACGATTTTTCAGGGGAATTTCATGCTGAACATCACTTTAAACTCCTCTGATGAATCAACTTGACTGGTAGATGAAGGGAATATTATCTGCCTGGGCTTCAGGGAGGTTTTTGACATATCTCTACATGGCAGCACACATACATATGGAAGCAATAGTGCAAAGGGGAGGGAATCAGTGTCTTTTCAGTGATGCTGAGGGAAAAGACAAGAGGCAGTGGGCACACACTGAAATACAGGAGATTGCCTTTGAACATCAGTAAATGTTTCTTTACTGTGAGGGTGACTGAACCACGGCACAGACTGCCCAGAAAGATTGTGGAGCCTGGATCTTTGAAGACATTAAAAGTACACCCAGATAGAATCCTGGGCAAGAGGCTCTAGGTATCCTGGTTTAGGCAGGGGGGTTGGGCCTGGTTAGCCCCACCAACCCCTTCCACTCTCATTCATTCTGTGCTAGTGAATTCTCTTCAAGATGCATTTCAAGCACTGGCATGACAAAGTTCTGTGCAGACAGAGATCCAAATGGACATGGCATCTAAGTTCCTTAAGCAGTGTTCAAGAAGAATGTAAAACTCTGGCACAAGTGTCTCTTCCCTAACTGAATCCCTTTCATGGGAAAATTCCCAGCTCTAGAAAGATCTTCTGATACGCATGCTTAAGACTGACACTGGCTGAGCAAATTTCTCCCTATGTGTATCTAAGACCAGTTAGGATCTTCACCCAAAGTGCTGTCAACATAGTCACAGAATGCCTATTGTTAAGAAGTGACAACTTCCATCAGAATGGCAACTATTGGTCCACAAAATGGATGAATGGATGGGAATTATCTACGTGGGTTAAAAACAAAAATAAAGAGTTGGTCTTTATTTATCAATTTCATTGCAATATTGATAAGGGAAGAAAAAGACCCAAGTCCTTGACTTTGTGAACTCTAGGAAATATTTTTAAAATTCCTTGTAAAAATGTATGATCACAATCAGACTATTGAAACCATTTTAGTTGGGAACAAAGTTCCAAAATTGTCTAGATAGTGGCAAAGAAGCCAAGAAAATAGGAAAGAATCAAAAAGAGAGCAAAAGAGTCAGCTTCAGTGTACAAGCTCGTTCTAGAAGTAGTCTGCTGGGAAAAGGAACCCCCAGTTGAATTTCCAATGTATTCCTGTGCTTGATTCAGTAACTGGTCAAAGTAAAAACCAATCCTTTTGTACAACTTCTTCCAGCAACAAAAACTCCAGCAGGTTGACACTACCATCATGCCTGTTCCAGACATATTTAAAAGAGAAATGATGATTTTCTTGAAAACCTACTTGCATAAAAGTTGCAAGATGGTGGAGGGATTCCCACATCCTCCTTCCTCCATCTGGCTTGAAAGTATATTTGATGAAATATGCAACAAAGCACATGATTTATAAGGGAGAGTCAAATGGATGATTTGGGAATTGATCTCTTGTTGATAGGAAACTTCATATCCACTCGGTGTGACCTTTTTAAAACAAAATGTGGAGCTGAGGCATGAATCTGCCACAACAATTGTAAAGCAAACATACACACTCCCCTTCACATGCCCCCCCTTCCACACACACCTAGGCACACACAGAGATCAGCATAGCAGATCATGAACACCTTGGAAAAGACTGAAATGCTAAATGCCTCTCTTGATGGGCAAAAGAGCTGGTGCAGTAATTCAAATGCCTGGTACAAAAATTCTGTTTAATATTTAGCTCCTATTTAAAATACAGCTTTTCATTTCATTCTATTTACAGAATATTTTCATTTCATTTGTTTCTTTAAAATTACTTAGTTCTCACCTGTTGTATGTCTAGGAATATTTTCTTCCAAAAATGGAAAAAAATAGATGATATCTTTTCAGCAGAAAACATTGGTTGATACAATTTTAAACCATCATGATATGGAGGAATTGTTCTGTCCCTCTCTAAGGTGGAAGAAGCATTTGGATCACAGATCATCTACAATGAAATACTTGACATGTTTAAGATGCTTTCAATCAATTTTGATCGTCAATTGCTTATTCGTTGTAAACAGTAATTTTTCAGTGAAGGGAAAGTGTGTGTGGTATATCTACATGATGTGTTCAAACCCAGTTCCTACTAATGGCCAGGCTGAATTCCAGTAAATAATGTCCCAAATGATATTTTGCCGCCTTCTCTGGCACTTCTTGAAATCTTACCATGATGAAGTGCTGAAACACAGAGATTTTCTCTTAGAGAGTGTCTCATGTTGTAACCCATCCCATGGATTTTATGCTGTAATTCTTATCTCTTTTAAAATTTGCTATCTTCTGTACAGTTTTCATGAAACTTTCTGTTTTAGTAGTGAATAGCACAGATAAATGTCATTTTGTAAAACTTTGAATTTACCCCAAGAGCTGAGAGAAAACTTGCTCCTATACTTCAATCCGAGTTTCTTCTATAGTCCAACTTTGTTTCTCTACCATCAAGCTTCTCCTTTGTTGCTGCTCCAAGCCCCGTCGAAGGTGACCTTGAATACTTTCAGGGATGGGACACCCACAACTTCTCTGGGCAACCTGTTCCAGTGTTCCAGCACTCCCACAGTAAAAAAGGCCTTCCTTTCATCTAATATGTGTAGGAAATCATAAATCTAGGCATAGAAACTTGGAGTGCAAATTTAAAATTCTTTGGATTGGAAGCACATTTTATATGAATACTGACTTACAGATGACTAAAAGATGTTGATGGGCATTTGAGCTGACAAGTTTTGAAAAAGTGCACGGAAATTAAAATTGAAACAACTAAAATTAAAAACTTCTTGCCATTTTCTTTTTCCTCTCCTATTCAAAATTGCATATGTCAGATATCAGTACTTCATGCAAACCTCTCAGATGCTCTCAGAGAAAAAGCTTTTCTTTCAGACTAAGTTGCGGTTGACGTAGAACACTAGATGTATTGAAAGTTTTTCTGGGCATCGGGGCAGCACCTTCCCCTTGGATTTGTGTGCAGAATGCATTTTATCCAAACTGGAAAATAGATCCCAGCTCTGTTCCATTCATCATTCTTACTGCATCAGGCCTGAAGATGCTGTGAAATGTAGCCTGTGGACCTTGAAGATAGCGCATGTGAAAAAGACGAGAGGTGATGGAGAAGTTGAGGGAGAGAAGAAAGAGCCTATGGCCCAGTACGGACACCAGAAAGTATTTCTTCATGTGATAATGGGAGATTGCAGGAGCCACTTGGCACTGTCAAACCAGCCCAACTTGGCACTGGTGCCACCTTGGGTCTGGGAAACATCCTGCGTAGCGTGGATTTTCAGGAGCCAGCCGGCCACTCCCAGCCACAGGCCCCCAAACACAAACCACGGCCCTTTTCCACTCTAAAGAAAACTCACCTGCCCCGCTTCTGGATGGCAGATTTCAGGAGCCACTTGGTGCTATAAAACCAGCCCGACTTGGCACTGGTGCCACCATGGGTCTGGGAACCATCGTGGATGTCGTGTATTTTCAAGAGCCAGCCGGCCACTCCAAGCCATAGACTGCCTAACACAAACCACCGTCCTTTTCCCTGGCTAACAAAATTCAGATGCCCCGCTTCTATATGGCAGATTGCATGAACCACTTGGCACTGTCAAACCAGCACGACTTGGCACTGGCGCCACCTTGGGTCTGTGAACTCTCCCGCGTTTCATGGATTTTCAGGAGCCAGCCGGCAACTCCCAGCCACAGGCCCCCAAAAACAAACCTCGGCCCGTTTCCCTGACAAACAAAACTCAGCTACCCCGCTTCTGGATGGCAGATTGCAGGAGTCACTTGGTACTATCAAACCAGCCCAACTTGGCACTGGTGCCACCTTGGGTTTGGGAACCATCCTGCGTATCGTGGACTTCCAGGCGCCAGCTGGCCACTCCCAGCCATAGGCTGCCAAACACAAACCACGGCCCTTTTCCCTGGCTAACAAAATTCAGATGCCCCGCTTCTGGATGGCAGATTACTGGAGCCACTTGGCACTGTCAAACCAGCCCGACTTGGCGCTGGTGATACCTTCGGTCTGGGAAACATCCTGCGTATTGTAGATTTTCAGGAGCCAGCCGGCCACTCCCAGCCACAGGCCCCCAGACACAAACCTCGGCCCGTTTCCCTGGCTAACAAAACTTACCTGCTCCACTTCTGGATGGCAGATTGCAGGAGCCTCGTTGTAGTATCAAAGCAGCCTTACTTGGCACTGGTGGCAACATAGGGCTCCAAACCACCCTGCGTATCGTTGATTTTCCAGAGCCAGCTGGCCACTCCAAGCCACAGGCCCCCAAACACAAACCACAGCCCTCTTCCCTTGCAAACAAAACTCACCTTCCCCACTTCTGGATGGCAGATCGCACAAGGCACTTGGTAGTAACAAACCAGCCTGACTTGGCTCTGGTGCTACCTTGGGTCTGGGAGCCATCCTGCATATCAAAGAATTTCAGGAGCCAGCTGACACTCTCGGCCCCCTGGCCGCCAAACAGAAACCTCGGTCCTTTTCCCTTACAAACAAAACTCCCCTGCCCCACTTCTGGCTGGCAGATTGCAGGAGCCACTTGGTACTATCAAACCAGCCCGACTTGGCAGTATTGCTCCCTTAGGTCTGGCAACCATCCTGCATATCAAAGAATTTCAGGAGCCAGCCTGAACAATTGTTTAGCACCCTTTAAAGGTGGTGTTTGACAAACAGGGCTGAAGCAAATCTTCAAAATATCCAGGAGATCAAAATCCATTGAAGCAAATTCTCCTGGCCACTCACCTTGCTGCTGCTGCTAATTCACCCTACATACCATCTGATCAGGCCTAACAATGCTCCTGCAAAAATATTGTGAAAAAGGTAGGCACATTTTCACAGATGCAGGGAAAATCCCCTTGGATGATCATTCCAAGGCATAACTTGATGGAGCAAGTTATGCAACCTTGTCTACTGGCAATATCTAAGTTGGTGAGTTCACCATCTGTCAGCATCGCTTTAGAAAATAAATGTTTGATCCACAAAAAACATATTTCATATGTCCTGTCTACCTGCTTCATTTCAACCAATGAATAGGCTACATTCCATCAGCAAAGGGTTTATGATCCTCTCTTTCTTTAATAAGATTCAGATGCCCATGGTAGGGGTGTAATTAAATTCACATGTTGAAAATATCCTTCTTGTTATCTTTTCTTTTAATTACCCACACGTAACATCAGTCTGAGAGCTGAAGAAAACCCCTTCATTTGCTGTTTGCCAAGTATCATCTACGTGATACAAATTCTACTTGAGAAATCACACCCATTCATTGCCATGTAAACAACCTTTTCTTCATCATTAGGTATTTTGGTGAAGTGAATGATTAGAACATAAGCAAGGGCATTTGTTCAAGATGCTCCAGAAAGAGCTGTGCTCTGTTCTCTTCTTTGCTGCCTATGTTAGCACTGAGCTGCAAAAAATGAAAGACTACTAGGAAAAGTGTTACTTTTAGTCTAAATTCGTAAATGATGTTTGAAATACCCTGTTAAATGAAAAGGTGCTCTTTTAAATGATGGCATCTTAAGGGAAAAAGTCAGCTTTAAAGAGGTTTTGAGACAGTTGCTTCTGAAAAAAAAAAATAAAATAAAATTGGAGGCATCTAAGGTCTTTAGCCATCCCATCTTGAAGATTGATTCAAAACACAGTTCCTTCATA
Source organism: Melospiza melodia melodia (assembly GCF_035770615.1). Classification (NCBI taxonomy): domain Eukaryota; kingdom Metazoa; phylum Chordata; class Aves; order Passeriformes; family Passerellidae; genus Melospiza; species Melospiza melodia. The sequence continues at coordinate 32,998,134 of NC_086225.1, forward strand.
CAGGAAGAAGAGAGGACCATAGGTGGCAACCCATTTGAAAATGGAGTTCTATTTCTTTCTGGTTGGGATTATCGGACACCATTTCTTGTGAAGTCGAGGGACTGCAGTTAGCTCTCCACTAATTTCCTTCCCTGAGATTCATCTGCATTTGCTCCTTTGTCTGGAGTCCCCATTTATTAGTATGCATAGATGGTATACTCCATCGATGCATGAATAACAGAGGGGATAATGTGCCTTTTGCTGCTATCTTCTTTTGCTGCTCCATTTTGCTTGCTTTGTTCTTGCTTTCTGTCAAAGAAATGCTAGCAAAAGCCCTCCTCAAGTCTTGCTGTGAAGACAGACTGCCAGAAAGGTAGAGAAACTTCAGACATTTCCAAGACCCATGTAGCACGTGTCTTAGTCAATTTCTATGCAGATCCTTTCTTCCAGCAGGACTTTTTTGCACCGTTAGCGAACACTGAACTGAATCCAATACAAAAGCAGTGGCTAGAGGAACCATTCTCTTTTCATTTGAATGGTGATAAAAATGCGTATCAAATCAAAGCATTTTAGAGCAGCAGGAAGATTTTCTATTGTCGTGGGTTGACAGCCTTTATCCCAATATTGTGTGTTGTGTCTGGCAGCTGTGCCTTTTCTCTCTTCCCCCCCCCCTGGCCGTCTTGCTGCGGTGGGGCGGGGAAGAGAGGGGGGGGGGAGTGTTTGACCAGGCCTTTTTGTTTTTGGCGTTTTGCTGCTTGGCTTGGCTAGCCGCTTTGCTTGCTTGCTTTCTGTTTTTTGCGCTGTTTTTTTTTTTTCTTTTGTTCCCTCTTTCTTACCGTCCCCTGAAGTTACTGGACCGGCTCCGGACCTGACCTGAGACGTCCAGGGCACCTGGAGCTTGCAAGAGAAGCCTGGCGCCCTCACAACACAGTCTGTTTCTTTCCTTTTCTTGTGTTGGGGAGTGTTCTTTTGTTACTTGTAAATAATTAGGTTTTGTTTTCCACTTTGCTCCTCCGAGAAATTCCTTCCCAAACTCGATGTTGGGGGAGGGGTGGTTGGAGGTTTGTTTTGTTTGGGGGACTCCCTTTTGGAGATTTCCCCTAATTTGTCCTAAACCAGGACAATATACTTTTTGGTGCATTGGCCGGTAAACGGAGGCCAAAAAACAGTGGAAAAAAAACCTATAACAATAATATTTTGGTTTTGGCTATTTTGTGGGCGTATTGGTGATTCATAATGTCATTTGGAGTGGAAGCTTGCCGGTATTTCTGGTCCCTAGGGGCTTTTTAAGTTTTAATACTTTTGTGGTCCCTGGGGTTATTTCCTTACCCAAAAATAGCTCTGATGTTGCCCCTAATAAGTAGCTTTTGTAAGCGGGGGGCACTAACCAGAATAGTCATTGTGCTGGTCTTATGTGTGATGATGTGTCGGATAAAAATGCTGGACTTCATTTCAGGAATGTATGGATTGTTGTTATGGCTGTGTACTCAGTTTGTTTGGGGAGAAGAAGGGGAAGGGGCTTTTCAGCCTTTGTCTTCCTTCTTGTCCTCCAAATTGTTGACATCTCTATTAGAAAATACTGAATTTCCCCTGAGTTTGAAAGAAACCATCTTTCTGGCATTTAATTTATTAAGCCTTTTCTATACTGTCTGGAGTGTGTATAAAATGAAGACTGAGATTTCTAGAGGGGTTAGAGGCACTCCTGACTTAGGAGTAAAACAAAGCAGGAAAAATCTTGACTGGAGTGGGAAATGGGAGGACATGGGCCAGACTTTAAAGGAATTTTCCGATCCTATAGACTGGGACTTTCCATCTGATCAAATTCAGGATCCAGTTGAGGTGGCAAAGTATTTGAGGAAGAAGTGCCATGGTAATACTAAGGAGGAAAGGATTACTGCAGTGAGCTGGGCCTTGGCGTTTGTTTACGGTACTCTGCTAGATACTGTGGAGCAGCAGATAGCAGAAAGGGAACAGGGAGATAAGTCAGTTACTATCCCAGTGACCCAGGCTGCAGCTAACATCCCAGGCTCCCGGCTAGCAGCTGAATCAGACAATAGGCCCCAAACCATGGCTGTTGCAGCTAATACAAGAGGTGGAAAGTGTAAAGGCAAGACCGATCGAAAGGTGGAGGATGATGATGATGATGCAGGAGAAGGACCCTCACCAAAATCAGAGGCCACATCAAGGGGCACAGAATCTGGAGCTAATATTGACTCCTTTTCTCTGAAGGACCTCAGAGGCCTAAGAAAGGATTACAGACGACAACCTGACGAATCTATAATTAGTTGGTTAGTTGTCGGGAGTTTAGTTCAAGCATGGCTTAAAGAAAAAGGCCATGAAGGCATACAATTGAGAGAAAAGTAAAAGGTAGTTGCAAAGCAGTTCCAAAGCAGTTCCCAGCCTGACTTCTATAAACAATTAAAACAATTAGACTCTTTCATGCATCATTGTATAAACAATAAAGTTCTCAGGCAGTCTTCTCATAACAAGTGTAACACTCTCTCTGGGAAAAGATGGCACCCTGAGAACAGATGTGGAAGTTTTGGGAACCGTTCATAACACAGTGAGAACACTGGTTTTGTTTTGTGTAAACAATCAACGGTGTAGTAAAACAAAAGGTGTGGTTAGAGTTTTCTCTGTTAGCCTATCATAAACCTGTATTACAGAATATGCATGAAGTTCGTTAACACTATTATTTAAGCTGACTGATCGATCAATAAATTGAGTTCGATGCATCACAGGATGGTCGTTCTCCCCTCACTTCAACAAATGGTGACCGCCCGGACGTGATAGCGGACACGACGATCGCGACCACCACGGGGATTGCGAACACCACGAGAAGTGAGGACTGGTTCAGGCTCCGAAGCAGCGGGAGCGGCAAATAAGCGCGAAACCAAAGCGGAGGAAAAAAAGCCGCCGATACGCGCCGTGCCCTGGCGACCATATTAGATGGGTCCAGCTGATACGTGTGGCCGATGCCTGGAAAACGCTGCTAGGTAAAAGTGCGCACTTAAAAGAGGTATGGAAAGGCAAGCCACATATGAACTTTTTATTATGTTTTTGCAAAAAAGGCAAATTAAGGGAATAGACTTACGGAAGGAATTGCAAGGTCTTTTGGCTTATGGTCTGGAATGGGGAGTCTTCGTGAATCCTCACACAGTTTACGAGTTAACGGAATTGCGTGAATTCGGTGATTTATTGTCAGAGGCTGCTTTAGAGAGTGGTAAAACTGCCAAGAAGCTAAGCAGGCGAGTGATATATGGTGGACTATTTTACTATCTCTCTGAGTGCAAGACAGCGGCCGCAGCTCGTGGAGCTTGCGAGGCTGTGCTACTCCGAACTCGGCACGGGCGCTCCGCCATGGCGAGCAGCCGCGGCGAGCGACGCGGGAGCGGAGGCAGCGGCGGGGAGAGCGGAGCCGCCGCCGCGGGAGCCGAGCCGCGCCGCCCCGGGAGAGAGCGAAGCCGCTGCGGGGGGAGCCGCCACGGGTGCAGCGGTGGCTGCAGAAGAGTCAGCCTGCCGGTGAGTAAACAAAGAGCCCAGCGCAGCGGGGGGGTTTCGCCCGCTCCGACACACGCGCCGCGGGACTGGAGCGCTTTTTGCAGCGGGAGCGTTTCTCCCTCCCCCCACAGCCGGCAAAAGCTTCAGTTTAAGACCTAACAGCCTAATGGATGCCTCGGTCTAGGACCTAACAGCCTAATGGATGTAACTTTTGTCAGCAAAAGGAAAAGATCCCTGTTGAAATTAAGAAACAAGTGATGGTAAACAAGGAAAGTTAAAGGCACTTTTGTTCTTCCTGGCAGAGACTATGAAACAGGAATCAGTGTACTGTATGCATGGGTCAAATTTCGGCCGATTTGGCTCGGCATTGGTTATGCTGTCTTGAAATCACCTGCATTAACAAAAACTTTAACATCAGAAGCCCGGATGGTTCAGTCAGTGGAACATCAGACTCTAAAATTATATTTTGAAAAGTTTAAAAATGTTAAGATGTGTTGGATTGATTGTATGAGTGAGATGTTGTGAGTGTGCTTTTTGGTATAGAAATGCTATAGCAAACACATGAAGAAAGTTATTTTAGCTTAATATTTTAGAATCAGGCCTGTAAGTAAGTTATAGTAAATGCTATATTTTATTTCTATAGTAAGTTTTATCCGTTGCTAAGTAGTTTAAGTTGAATTATCTATTAAGTGCCGTTAAATGTTAAATACTGTTAAGGTTTAGTTTTGTTAAGTTGATCTCCTGTTAAGTTTAAGTGTTATTAAGTTTAAATAAAGCTAGATTCTGTTTAAATTATATTAGGTTTAGGTTTAGTTAGATTCTGTTAAGTTTGATCTTACATTATTTACAAATAAGTCTGTTATTTAAAGTCAGTTAAGTTTTGTTATAGTTAAGTTTTATTAGAATTAAGAGATTTTACATGTAAGTTCTGTTGATTTAAAAATCTATTAAGTTTAAGTAAAGATAAGTTTAAGTAATGTTAAGATCTATTAAGTTTAAATATTTTAAGTTTAAGTATTTTAAGTATAAGTGCTATTAAGTTTAAGTGATGTTAGATAGATTTATGCTTTTACGATAGGCGTTTATTTTATGGCTTGTGTGCAAAGTGTTGTTGTGAACTTCAGAGAAACCTTGCTAGCTGAAAATACTATTTAATTATTAGAATTGCCTATTCTTATGTTGCAAAGAGTGTAACACAGCTAGCCCATAGAATTTTGAAGCCAGTTAAGTTATGTTAATTTACAAATAAGTCTGCTAAGTTAAATATTTTAAGTGCTTTAAGTGTATACTATTTTCTCACCACTCCAAATCAACAAAGGACTGAGAATCGCCCAGCTGATGCCATTTCAGCCAAATGACTAAAGGATTACAGACTGTAAAACTGATTTTGAACTTTTCTGAGAGGCCCGGGGAAGGGGTAGATGTGAAAATCTCAAGGACAAAAAGGATTGTTTTCAGACTTGCCGTTCACCTCCTCTCCAGGTTCACATGAATGAAAGCAGCTAACAGCTGTCTTTTCTTAGTCCAATTACCACCTATCTTGCAATGCCTGATAAGGCCGGACATAGTGGCTCAGCTGGGGGTGCGTTTAACCCTTTGGGATAACACGCCGTTGCCGGACGACCAGGGAACTGATTGACATTATTGAATCATTATCATCTTTCCATATAAAAGGACCGGCAAAAGAGAACTGTCTTGAATGTCACAGCCCCAATTGTGCTGCTTGGGTTGCACTGTGTTGTGGGGGTCGTGACAAGACCTTTTGGGTGGATCAGTTGTCACTTTTTCATTTATGGTGTAATACCTGTAATTATAGACATAACTGGGAACATAATTGGGAGTGGGCACTACGGAATGAAACAGGACTAAACACTGCCTCAGCTTTAGATCTTTATGAATCGCATGAGCAGAAAATCTTGGCTTATTATCGGTGGGAGGTACAGTGTATTTTGAAAAGGATTAAAGCTCAAAGTGCATCATATATAACCTCTGTAAGGTGTAAAAAACTGGTGCCTTTAACACAACATTCCGTTGTAGGGCCTATAAAAGGAGATCCCAATCAGGCATTAGATAACTGCATTAGAAGGTTACAAAGGTGTGGTCTTCAGGTCTCAGGAACAGTAAGGTTAAAAACAGTTATAAGAAAAAGAAGGTCAAAGTAAAAACAGAAAAGTGAGGTTTACTTTTATTATATTACTTGGTGTAGTGGTAGCTGAGGAATTAAAGGTAACACATTTTAGTCAACCTAGAGATAATGTATGGATAACACTTGCTAGGCAGATTAATCAGACATCGCTTTGTCTCAGCATTGGAGGAGTTACTAACCCCTTTCGAACATGTTTGGTAGGACTTCCAGTATGGTCTCCTCAAGAATTCTGCAGTCTTATTAATAACCGTGCCTTATGTATGCACAGTATGGTAAATATTAAATTGCCTAAAGGGTATACTGCCAGTCAGAGTGACGGCTACCGTCAATGCCTGTTAATTCAATCACTTAATATTCCTTTGCATTCTCCACCTGAGGAGTTGGAGCTTTTCGGGAGTGCAAATGCTAGCATGACCAGCACTTCCGACGGTGGGTGGTTTAGCTCTGATTATTCTAATCCTCAAAAGATGAATCAACATACACAAACGTGGGCTACCCTGGATTCAGCTCTAAAGCCAAACATAGTGTCTAAACAACTCTACAATCATTGTAAAGGCTCTAGCATCATAACACCTAAGAAATTACCTACGGGTATATTTCTAATATGTGGAGATAGAGCCTGGAATGGTATACCTGCTCAGCCTCAGGGTGGACCTTTTTATTTAGGCAAGTTATCTTTATTCCACCCTTATATATCTGTGCTAATGCAATTAAGCCATAAGATAAGCAGGCAAAAGCGTAGCTTACATAATTTAGACTGTAGTCAAATATGAGATCCGTGGTTCTGGAGTAAATTTAAGCAAGTGATGGTTTCAGCTCTCCTACCGTGGGGTGCTGCCAGCAAAGCATTGACTCTAGCAAAACAAATAGGTTGGGCTAAGGGTGAATTGAATAAAACTTCACAGATATTAGATATGTTAACTTCAGATGTACAGAGTGTTAATCACCCTGTTCTGCAAAATAGAGCTGCCATAGAATTTCTTACTATTAGCATAAGGCCATGGGTGTGAGGAGTTTGAAGGGATGTGTTGCATGAACTTATCTGATCATTCTGTATCTATTCATGCTAAGTTAGAAGAGCTACGGCTAGGATTCAACAAACTTAAGGAAGAAGAAGGATTAGGTATTGATGAGTGGCTTAAAAGCTTAGGACTGGGACCATGGCTAAGAAACCTTGTAATATATGCTATAGGGATATTAGGTGTACTCTTATTGCTATTACTTATATTGCCTTGTTTCTGTAGCTGTATCCAAAAGATGGTTAGTAGGATGATAGAGAAAACCTGGCAGACTAAACTCCTTTCTCTCAAAGAAAAAAGCGGGGGAAATGTCGGGAGTTTAGTTCAAGCATGGCTTAAAGAAAAAGGCCATGAAGGCATACAATTGAGAGAAAAGTAAAAGGTAGTTGCAAAGCAGTTCCAAAGCAGTTCCCAGCCTGACTTCTATAAACAATTAAAACAATTAGACTCTTTCAGGCATCATTGTATAAACAATAAAGTTCTCAGGCAGTCTTCTCATAACAAGTGTAACACTCTCTCTGGGAAAAGATGGCACCCTGAGAACAGATGTGGAAGTTTTGGGAACCGTTCATAACACAGTGAGAACACTGGTTTTGTTTTGTGTAAACAATCAATGGTGTAGTAAAACAAAAGGTGTGGTTAGAGTTTTCTCTGTTAGCCTATCATAAACCTGTATTACAGAATATGCATGAAGTTCGTTAACACTATTATTTAAGCTGACTGATCGATCAATAAATCGAGTTCGATGCATCACAGGATGGTCGTTCTCCCCTCACTTCGACAGTTAGTCCGCCTTTGGGATGCTGCAGGGGAGGTTACGATTTTGGATGGTACTGAAGCGAGGCATTTGGGATCCCTGCCACATGATCCTGTCATCGATCAAGGTATGATGAGGGGGGCTAACCCTCACAGCCTCTGGGAACGGGTCCTAAGAAGCGTAGCAGAACGATACCTGTGTACGGATGATCTCTATATGCAGCAGACACGGTGGAAGACCATAGAACAGGGGATCCAACGCCTGAGAGAGATGGTGGTGGCAGAGCTCATTTTCTCAGATGATACAACAACTAGGAATCCGGACCTGGTACCATGCACACCTGTAATGTGGAGGAAACTTGTGCGACTTGGGCCACCTGAATACGCTTCTGCCCTAGCGATAATGAAGCGGGATGATACATATGAGACTGTGCTCGATATGGCAAAGAAGCTTCGAGCGTATGCAGATGCTGTGCATGGCCCAACTCATGCCAGAATTGCAGCAGTGGAAACCCGACTGCAGAAACTAGAGGACAAAATAGAGGAGAATCATAAGAAACTCCGGGAAGAGATTAAGGAGGACCTTATTCAAATCTCAGCTGTACAAATTAGAAGCCCTGGTGTCCAACGCTGGCGCTCCTTTGATGGGGAGAGAAGGTACATCCCACGGGCTGAGTTATGGGCTTTTCTGCGTGAGTCTGGAGAAGACATGAGGAGATGGGATGGAAAACCCACTGCTGCTTTGGCACAACGGGTGCGTGATTTGAAGAAAAGAGAAAGTATCACCAAAAGGATAGCAGCTCTGGTCCCTCGTAGCCGAGATGTTAAGTATGCTGATGACGATGACATGTCCGATCCCCTTGAAGGAACTTCTAAGGCATATGCCCAAGGAAAGAAGGACAATCTGGCTTAGAGGGGCCCTGCCTCCAGCCAGGAAGAGGCACGAGAGAACCGGGTTTTCTGGAAGGTGTGGATCAGATGGCCTGGCACATCAGAGCCACAAGACTATGAAGCATTGGTTGACACTGGATCACAGTGTACCTTAATGCCATCGGAACACGTGGGGACAGAACCTGTTTCCATTGCTGGAGTGACGGGGGGATCACAACAGTTGACTTTGTTGGAAGCTGAGGTGAGCTTGACTGGGAAGGAGTGGCAGGAACATCCGATTGTGACTGGTCCAGAGGCTCCGTGTATTTTGGGCATAGACTTCCTCCGGAATGTCTATTACAAAGATCCTAAGGGATTCAGGTGGGCTTTTGGAATAGCTGCAGTGGAGATAGAGGGTATTAAACAATTGAATACCTTGTCTGGACTATCAGAGAACCCATCTGCAGTAGGACTCTTGAAGGTAGAGGAACAACGAGTGCCAATTGCCACCTCAACAGTGCACCGCAGGCAGTACCGGACGAATCGAGATGCCGTGATCCCCATCCACAAAATGATCCGAGAGCTGGAGAGCCAAGGGGTGGTCAGTAAAACCCACTCACCCTTCAACAGCCCTATCTGGCCTGTGCGAAAATCTGACGGAGAATGGAGACTGACTGTGGACTATCGTGCCTTGAATGAAGTGACTCCACCACTGAGTGCGGCTGTACCAGACATACTGGAACTGCAGTACGAGCTGGAGTCCAAGGCAGCAAAGTGGTACGCGACCATCGATATTGCTAACGCGTTTTTCTCCATCCCTCTGGCAGCAGAATGCAGGCCTCAGTTTGCTTTTACATGGAGGGGAGTGCAGTATACCTGGAACCGACTGCCCCAGGGGTGGAAACACAGTCCTACCATCTGCCATGGACTGATCCAGGCTGCACTAGAAGAGGGTGAGGCTCCAGAACATTTACAATATATTGATGATATCATTGTTTGGGGGAGCACGGCAATAGAAGTGTTCGAGAAAGGAGAGAAGATAATTCATATTCTCTTGGAAGCCGGATTTGCCATTAAGAAGAGCAAAGTCAAGGGACCTGCCCGAGAAATTCAGTTCTTGGGGGTGAAGTGGCAAGATGGACGGCGTCAGATTCCTGCGGATGTTATTAACAAAATCACTGCTATGTCCCCACCAACTGATAAGAAGGAAACACAAGCTTTCTTAGGTGCTATAGGTTTCTGGAGGATGCACATCCCTGAGTATAGTCAGATTGTGAGACCCCTTTATCTGGTTACCCGCAAGAAGAACAACTTCCATTGGGGCCCTGAGCAGCAGCAAGCTTTCATCCAGATCAAGCAGGAGATCGCTCATGCTGTAGCCCTTGGTCCAGTCAGGACGGGACCAGATGTGAAGAACGTGCTCTACTCTGCAGCCGGGAGCCATGGTCTGTCCTGGAGCCTTTGGCAGAAGGTGCCTGGCGAGACCCGAGGCCGACCATTGGGATTTTGGAGTCGGAGCTATAGGGGGTCTGAAGATAACTATACCCCAACAGAAAAGGAAATCTTGGCCGCCTATGAAGGAGTCCAAGCTGCTTTGGAGGTGATTGGTACAGAGGCACAACTCCTTCTGGCACCCCGACTACCGGTGCTGGGATGGATGTTCAGAGGAAAGGTTCCCTCTACCCACCATGCCACCAATGCTACTTGGAGTAAGTGGATTGCCCTCATTACGCAGCGCGCTCGAATTAGGAAGTTAAATCGCCCTGGGATCCTGGAAATAATTACAAATTGGCCCGAAGGTGAAAGCTTTAGTATCGCGGATGAGGAGCAAGAGCCAGTGACCCGGGTTGAGGAAGCTCCGCCATACAATCAGTTACCAGCAGAAGAAACGCGTTACGCTCTATTCACCGATGGTTCTTGTCGCGTCATAGGGATGAAACGGAGGTGGAAAGAAGCTGTATGGAGTCCCACTCGACGAGTTGCAGAGGCTACTGAAGGAGAAGGCGAATCCAGTCAATTTGCTGAAATCAAAGCTATTCAACTGGCCCTAGGTATTGCAGAGAGAGAGAAGTGACCAAGGCTCTATTTGTATACCGATTCTTGGATGGTAGCCAACGCTTTATGGGGATGGCTGAAGAGATGGAAAGAGGCGAACTGGCAGCGAAGAGGAAAACAAATTTGGGCTGCGGAAGAGTGGAAAGATATCGCTACTCGGTTAGAGAAGTTACCTGTGAAGGTTCGCCATGTAGATGCCCATGTCCCCAGAAGTAGAGCTAATGAAGAGCAGCAAAACAACCAGCAAGTCCATCAGGCTGCAAAGATAGGGGAGTTGAAGATAGATCTCGACTGGGAGCATAAGGGAGAGTTATTCTTAGCACGATGGGCCCATGATGCCTCAGGCCACCAGGGTAGAGATGCCACCTATAAGTGGGCACGAGACCGAGGGGTGGATCTAACCATAGACAGTATCTCTCAGGTTATTCGTGACTGTAAGACTTGCGCTGCCATTAAGCAGGCCAAGCGGGTAAAGACCCTCTGGTATGGGGGGCGGTGGTCTAAGTACAAATACGGGGAGGCCTGGCAGATTGATTACATCACACTGCCTCAAACCCGCCAGGGCAAGCGCTATGTACTAACCATGGTAGAAGCCACCACGGGATGGTTGGAAACCTACCCTGTGTCTCATGCCACAGCCCGTAACACTATCTTGGGCCTTGAAAAGCAGGTCCTTTGGAGGCACGGTACTCCCGAGAGAATTGAGTCGGATAATGGGACTCATTTTAAAAACAATCTTATTAATACTTGGGCTAGGGAACATGGCATCGAGTGGATATACCATATCCCCTATCATGCACCAGCTGCAGGGAAAGTGGAAAGGTATAATGGATTGTTAAAAACCACCTTAAAAGCATTGGGTGGGGGGTCTTTAAAAAACTGGGAGCAGCTTTTGGCAAAGGCTACCTGGTTAGTTAACACTCGAGGTTCCACCAACCGAGCGGGTCCTGCTCAGTCTGAGCTCCTTAATATAGTAGATGGGGATAAAGCCCCAGTGGTCCATGTCAGAGGTTTGTTGGGAAAGACAGTATGGATCAACCCTGCCTCGAGTACAGACAAACCCATCCGTGGGATTGTCTTTGCTCAAGGACCAGGTTATACATGGTGGATAATGCAGAAAGATGGAACAACACGGTGTGTGCCTCAGGGAGACCTGATTGTGGGATGAGACTCATATATGAATGTCATTGTTTGTTGAATGTGAGACAGAAGGAAACTGTAAGTGTCAAAGGTCTGAGCAAGAAGGATGAGAGGAATGCATAAGTATCAAAGGTGTGAGTAAGTGCAATGAAAGTTTTTATTGTATATTCACGATATGGGATAAGGGGTGGAGTGTCGTGGGTTGACAGCCTTTATCCCAATATCGTGTGCTGTGTCTGGCAGCTGCGCCTTTTCTCCCTTCCCTCCCCCCCGGCCGTCTTGCTGCGGCGGGGCGGGGAAGAGAGGGGGGGAGTGTTTGACCAGGCCTTTTTGTTTTTGGCTTTTTGCTGCTTGGCTTGGCTAGCCGCTTTGCTTGCTTGCTTTCTGTTTTTTGCGCTGTTTTTTTTTTTTTTTTCTTTTGTTCCCTCTTTCTTACCGTCCCCTGAAGTTACTGGACTGGCTCCGGACCTGACCTGAGACGTCCAGGACACTTGGAGCTTGCAAGAGAAGCCTGGCGCCCTCACAACACAGTCTGTTTCTTTCCTTTTCTTGTGTTGGGGAGTGTTCTTTTGTTACTTGTAAATAAATAGGTTTTGTTTTCCACTTTGCTCCTCCAAGAAATTCCTTCCCGAACCCGGTGTTGGGGGAGGGGTGGTTGGAGGTTTGTTTTGTTTGGGGGACTCCCTTTTGGAGATTTCCCCTAATTTGTCCTAAACCAGGACATCTATGCAGCTAGCAAATCATAAAAAGATGCCTATTCACCAGCTGGGTTCCTTTCAGAATTTACAAGAATTCCCGACAGAAAACACAGCTTAGTAAACTACCAATCTAAATCACAATATCTAGAAAGGTGACATGAAAAAGAGCAAGAGGAAGAAAACCAAAAAGAAAACCAAAGGAAGCCAGAAATAAGGCACAACCTCTCCTCCTTTTCTGCTTACTACAGTACCTTAGAAGTACCTTCAAGTTTCCTAACAGTCATATCAGTAGAAATATGTGCCAAGAACAATTGTGGAAAACTGTGGAAAATCCTTCTATCACAAGAGAAACATAGGGTTTGCTTTCACGACCATTAAATCTGCATGCAATGCCTACGGTAAGGGTATGTTTTGTACATTCTAGAACAATTGAAAACTCTTTCTGAATTGAAGGGACTGCTTTTTGTTTGTTATGAATGACTTGGCTAAATATGGCGCATGTTAAAATACTGCAGACATGCGGTTCATTTTAGAGATGCCAACTGCAAAGGAGGGAAGCATTTTGTGTGCTTAAGAAGTAATGTATTGGAGAGTGCTTTTGTTACTTCTTTAGAAGGTTAGAATATGCCGAAAAGATGCTAGCTGGGGACTTGCAATTAATGAATTATTTGCTCTAAGTAAGTCAAATGACATTAGCTTTCAAAAAGGAAAAGTAGTCTTATTCCACGTGCCAATTCTAAAGTAGATTAATAAGCCTTAAGCAGAAGATGGATGTGAAGAGGGATATGACATGAAAGGTTAAGCAACACTGCTGACAGCAAAAGGCTTACCTGCTGCAGATACAGGAGACAAAATACTATTTTGACACAAACATTGCTATTCAGACGACAGTAAAATTCTGAGTGACAGCAAAATTTACTCAGTCATGACAGTAAATTTTGCTCACATCAAAATGTGCTAATCAATTCTTAGTGTAAGCTAAGCACCTTAAGCAAAGGGTAGTTCAAGCGTAACTGGTATTTGATGGCAAAAAAGGCAACTTGGCCTGCGTTTCTCACTTCTACTCCATTCAAAAGCTTACTCTGTCTCAGATTCCTTCAGAGGGATACCAACGCAAGCCGCGAAACTGCACGAAAATGATGATTGAAAGAAAGATAGATTAGAAAAATGGAATAATGGTTCATGTTCTTTTCCTTCCAACTGCTTTGTTTGCCCTTTTAAATTTTTGAAGTCCTTTCTGGTGTCACCATGGTTGCACTGCAGCAAGTGTTCGGCTGTAGGCTGTCCATATTGCCAGCTTTTGGACTGCCTTCAGAAAACTTCCCACTGATTTTGTATAGAAATCACAAGCAGTAGAGATGACAAAGACTGCAGAAACCTTCTCATCTCCTTCTAGAGCAACACCATGTCTTTCAGCCACTCTTAACTAGACAACTTTCATCAGTCATGAGGGAGTCTCATGTTCAAGAGCTAAGCAGTGACAACTGTAAATGACAAAAAGCAGACTGAAATTCTCTTGGGACTCCAGCAGAGAGCAATGAAGGAGGTTGAATTCACCTTCTTGGGAACTTCTAAAATGCACATTAACTTGAGCACAGGAGCTAAGCCATCGTAACCTTTGTTGAGTATGTCTGCGTAGACAGAGTTTCCATCACTGCAGAAGCAATGTTATTTAACCCACGTTATCATCTCTAGCTGCTAAGCTGCACTTCTTGCAAAGTATCTGCAACGTATTTTACAGGGTGGGCTTTTATGTGTAATCCCTGAGTAACAGTGCAAAGAGAAGTACTTGGGGTGTGGGGTGGGGGGGAACCGCAACCCTTAGGTTTTTCAAATTGTGGTTCCATTTGAAATTCAAAAAAGATGTCAAACCTTTCTTTCCTAGTCGTATTACCAGCACAAACTGTACCAGAATTTATGACCCGTAACTGTACCGTGGACGCTCTTTCTCTGGACTATTCCTTAAGAAACAAAGTCCTCACTAGAAATAAAACAAAATTAGCCAAAGTATTGGCCTGGGTTAGTTCCAAGGCTCTGTACTAAAGGCCAAACACGTGTAATAATAGTAACGAGTGGACTAAAAGTTAAATCAATAGAGCATTACTCAGTTCAAAGACATCTTGTGTCCTAATGTTCTCACAGAAGACTGCAAAAACCTGTCTATTTTTGTGGGTTTCTTTTATCCATTTAGCTGTACCTTCTACTTCTCTCCACTGTCTGAGAACATTGATGATAAGGTTGGATGACCTCATGTCAACTTGTAGAAGTAAAGAAAGAGAAGCCAGTAAAGAAAGGCAAATTTGTTAATTGCAGGTGGAAAGAGGGAGGCCAACAAAAGAAAACAAAAGAACAGTAATAATGAAATGCTCCCCTGTCTTCTGTGAAAAGTAAAGGCACAGACAAGAAAGAACAAGTGCAAAATTGTCACTAGAGAAACGCACTTGATCTGACTCAAGTATTTTGCGGTACATTTCTTGCTGTTTTCTCATGCCAAACATATTAACCATTGAAGGTGTCCCTTTCCTCTTTCTGGAATACAGCTAGGAAGATGGCTGTGTCATTGCTGACAAGCTGCTATTCTCAGAGGTGTCCAGCTGAAAGTCCTAGATCAATTGATTTGCTCTGTCACTTTGATATGGCATGACTTACAGTTTCAGCACCTGAACTTGCCAGCCCTACAATTCTTTGCCCCTTGAATGGTTAGATAGGCTCCTTGGCAACTGGCATTTGTAAGGACATGAAACTATGCAGAATTTGCACCGTGAGATGATGCCAAATGAGTCACGCCAGCGGATTAAATAGGGCATGCAAGGCAGAGAGAGGGAAATGAGAGCACAAGAAGAGAGTACACAAGAAGAGAGTACAATCTCCTTTTTTCTGAAACACTGTAGAGATCAAACTGAACACAAATCCTCCTAGGGGTAGTTCTTGCAAAAGACTAAGAGTTCTTTTTGTGTTCACAGGCCTGGAATATTTAGCTTTGGATCACGGCAAAATGCAGATGACAAAACGAGGTCTTGAAGTCACATCCAGTATGAAGCGGTATGAAAGAGGAAAGCAGCTGAGAGCGTCAACCCTGCTAAGTAGTGTCAGTATTCTTCTTGACATTAGCAGAAATTTGAAATGAGTCTCTGAAAATGACAAAGGAGGCAGAAGAAAAGGGAGTGTTAACTCCTCTGGCATAGTGTTTCCTAGCAGGGATCTTCAAAATGGAAAGGTTGTATCATCCTTTCAACTGAAGGAAGGTATGAAAACAACAGGAAGGAAATGGCATCAAATACTCTGGGCAGTGTACTTCTAGACAGAAAGGCCACTGATGGAAAACCTACTCAACTGGCACCTACCACTTTAGGTAGACGATTTGCATCTGCCTTTCCAGTGAAACCTAATGGGGATAGAAAAGCCTCTCAGACTTGTTCAGTCATTCCATTTTCTAGACAGGCCAAATCAAAAGAAAAGCAAGCTATGGGATTGTGTACTTGCTCTTACAAAACACCTGCTGCCCTCTGACAATCAACTAGCAGAAAACCAGCCAAACTGAGACTTGAGGCAAACAACCCTTGGAAGGGAATAATGATGCGATCAATCAAGACAACACTTTTCCAGGCTACCGAGATATTGGAAATGTTAGCAAAGGCTTGAGAACAAAGGCTGAACAAATGGGGAAAGGGTAAAAGAATCCCAAGAAAAACATGACCAAAGGTTAAAACAATTCCAAGAAAAACATAGGAAACTAACCTCTTGAAGCCTTCAGGAAATCAGTGGCAGCTGATTTACATAGGCCATTCAAGTTAATTGAACCGTGCACCTTCCACTCCTTTTTCGGCACCATAGGGTGATTTGAGACCATGGAATCACAATTCCTTGGATTCTGTTCTTAACTTTAGGAGAGAAGTACAGCAGCTGAAGTACCTGTTACTGATGTGATACCCAGAAACACAGAGTTGACACATTTCACTCTTGGCCAATCACAACAAGCAAGACTAAGAGGATAAGGACGGCTTATTTTCAGGACACTTTTCTTTTTTGACAGCCTGCTCTGATTCCGGAGAAAGTTTTTTAATTAGCTTCTCTCCAAAAGGAGAAAGTACAGTTTAAAATGAAGATGGAAGCTGTACAAAACTGGGATGGTGTGCGCAGCTTGCCAACTGATAGAAAACAGTACTTTTGCACTCTCTTCACTTTTCCAATCACATGAACATTCGATTGGAAGCTGTTTTGGATAACTTTCCTTTTCTTCCTGCCAAACACTTGGCAGCCCTCCGTGCAACGTCTAGAACACGATGGGAGATGTTTTCTGTGCTGGCACAGTTTTTTCCTGCCAGACATAGTGGAAAAGCTTTTTGCTAAGATGTAGACGAGAAGAGACGCTAAAGACAAAGGCACGATGCTCTCCGGAGCTAAGCGCCGCTCCCGGGCCTCTTTCGGCAGAAGCCGCGCTAAGGAGAGCACTGTGAGCGGCACAATCGTCTTTGCGCAAAGAAGCCGCTTCTTCGCCTCCGGGACCCAGAGAGGGCGGCAGCTTCGGAAAGGTGAAGAAGGAAGCTGTACAACACTGGGATTTTGTGCGCAGCTTGCCAACTGATAGAAAACAGTACCTTTGCACTCTCCTGACTTTTCCAATCACATGAACATTCGATTGGAAGCTGTTTTGGACAACTTTTCTTTTCTTCCTGCCAAACACTCGGCAGACCTCCGTGCAACGTCTAGAAAACGATGGGAGATGTTTTCTGTGCTGGCACAGTTTTTTCCTGCCAGACATAGTGGAAAAGCTTTTTGCTAAATGTAGACGAGAAGAGACGCTAAAGACAAAGGTACGATGCTCTCCGGAGATAAGCGCCTCTCCCGGGCGTCTTTCGGCAGAAGCCGCGCTAAGGAGAGCACTGTGAGCGGCACAATCGTCTTTGCGCGAAGAAGCCGCTTCTTCGCATCCGGGAGCCGGAGAGAGCGGCAGCTTCGGGAAGGTGAAGAAGGAAGCTGTACAACACTGGGATTGTGTGCGCAGCTTGCAAACAAATGATAGAAAACAGTACCTTTGCACTCTCCTGACTTTTCCAATCACATGAACATTCGATTGGAAGCTCTTTTGGACAACTTTACTTTTCTTCCTGCCAAACCCTCGGCAGACCTCCGTGCAAAGTCTAGAACACGATGGGAGATGTTTTCTGTGCTGGCACAGTTTTTTCCTAGCCAGACATAGTGGAAAAGCTTTTTACTAAGATGTAGACGAGAAGAGACGCTAAAGACAAAGGCACGATGCTCTCCGGAGCTTAGCGCTGCTCCCGGGCGTCTTTCGGGAGAAGACGCGCTGCGGGGAGCACTGTGAGCGGCACAATCGTCTTTGCGCTAAGAAGCCGCTTCTTCGCCTCCGGGAGCCGGAGAGAGCGGCTTCTTCGTGAAGGTGAAGAAGCAAGCTGTACAACACTGGGATTGTGTGCGCAGCTTGCCAACTGATAGAAAACAGTACCTTAGCACTCTCCTGACTTTTCCAATCACATGAACATTCGATTGGAAGCTGTTTTGGACAACTTTCCTTTTCTTCCTGCCAAACACTTGGCAGACCTCCGTGCAACGTCTAGAAAACGATGGGAGATGTTTTCTGTGCTGGCACAGTTTTTTCCTGCCAGACATAGTGGAAAAGCTTTTTGCTAAGATGTAGACGAGAAGAGACGCTAAAGACAAAGGCACGATGCTCTCCGGAGCTAAGCGCCGCTCCCGGGCGTCTTTCGGCAGAAGCCGCGCTAAGGAGAACACTGTGAGCGGCACAATAGTCTTTGCGCGAAGAAGCAGCTTCTTCGCCTCCGGGAGCCGGAGAGAGCAGCAGCTTCAGGAAGGTGAAGAAGGAAGCTGTACAACACTGGGATTGTGTGCGCAGCTTGCCAACTGATAGAAAACAGTACCTTTGCACTCTCCTGACTTTCCCAATCACATGAACATTCGATTGGAAGCTGTTTTGGACAACTTTTCTTTTCTTCCTGCCAAACACTTGGCAGACCTCCGTGCAACGTCTGGAACATGATGGGAGATGTTTTCTGTGCTGGCACAGTTTTTTCCGGCCAGACATAGTGGAAAAGCTTTTTGCTAAGATGTAGACGACAAGAGAGGCTAAAGAGTGGATATAAGCAAATGACACCCATCTTCGAAAAAGACAATTAAGAGGACTCGCGATAGTACAAACCAGCCAGCCTCTTTTTTATCCCCAGGAAGCTGATGAAGCTGCTCTTTCAGGAAAACCTTGCCAGGCGCATGAAAGACGACCAAATAATGTAGTTAGCATGATTTTTCAGGGGAATTCCATGCTGAACATCACTTTAAACTCCTCTGATGAATCAACTTGACTGGTAGATGAAGGGAATATTTTCTGCCTGGGCTTCAGGGAGGTTTTTGACATATCTCTACATGGCAGCACACATACATATGGAAGCAATAGTGCAAAGGGGAGGGAATCAGTGTCTTTTCAGTGATGCTGAGGGAAAAGACAAGAGGCAGTGGGCACACACTGAAATACAGGAGATTGCCTTTGAACATCAGTAAATGTTTCTTTACTGTGAGGGTGACTGAACCACGGCACAGACTGCCCAGAAAGATTGTGGAGCCTGGATCTTTGAAGACATTAAAAGTACACCCAGATAGAATCCTGGGCAAGAGGCTCTAGGTATCCTGGTTTAGGCAGGGGGGTTGGGCCTGGTTAGCCCCACCAACCCTTTCCAATCTCATTCATTCTGTGCTAGTGAATTTTCTTCAAGATGCATTTCAAGCACTGGCATGACAAAGTTCTGTGCAGACAGAGATCCAAATGGACATGGCATCTAAGTTCCTTAAGCAGTGTTCAAGAAGAATGTAAAACTCTGGCACAAGTGTCTCTTCCCTAACTGAATCCCTTTCATGGGAAAATTCCCAGCTCTAGAATGATCTTCTGATACGCATGCTTAAGACTGACACTGGCTGATCAAATTTCTCCCTATGTGTATCTAAGACCAGTTAGGATCTTCACCCAAAGTGCTGTCAACATAGTCACAGAATGCCTATTGTTAAGAAGTGACAACTTCCATCAGAATGGCAACTATTGGTCCACAAAATGGATGAATGGATGGGAATTATCTACGTGGGTTAAAAACAAAAATAAAGAGTTGGTCTTTATTTATCAATTTCATTGCAATATTGATAAGGGAAGAAAAAGACCCAAGTCCTTGACTTTCTGAACTCGAGGAAAGATTTTTAAAATTCCTTGTAAAAATGTATGATCACAATCAGACTATTGAAACCAGTTCAGTTGGGAACAAAGTTCCAAAATTGTCTAGATAGTGGCAAAGAAGCCAAGAAAATAGGAAAGAAACAAAAAGAGAGCAAAAGAGTCAGCTTCAGTGTACAAGCTCGTTCTAGAAGTAGTCTGCTGGGAAAAGGAACCCCCAGCTGAATTTCCAATGTATTCCTGCGCTTGATTCAGTAACTGGTCAATGTAAAAACCAATCCTTTTGTACTACTTCTTCCAGCAACAAAAACTCCAACAGGTTGACACTACCATCATGCCTGTTCCAGACATATTTAAAAGAGAAATGATGATTTTCTTGAAAACCTACTTGCATAAAAGTTGCAAGATGGTGGAGGGATTCCCACATCCTCCTTCCTCCATCTGGCTTGAAAGTATATTTGATAAAATATGCAACAAAGCACATGATTTATAAGGGAGAGTCAAATGGATGATTTGGGAATTGATCTCTTGTTGATAGGAAACTTCATATCCACTCGGTGTGACCTTTTTAAAACAAAATGTGGAGCTGAGGCATGAATCTGCCACAACAATTGTAAAGCAAACATACACACTCCCCTTCTCATGCCCCCCCTTCCACACACACCTAGGCACACACAGAGATCAGCATAGCAGATCATGAACACCTTGGAAAAGACTGAAATGCTAAATGCCTCTCTTGATGGGCAAAAGAGCTGGTGCAGTAATTCAAATGCCTGGTACAAAAATTCTGTTTAATATTTAGCTCCTATTTAAAACACAGCTTTTCATTTCATTCTATTTACAGAATATTTTCATTTCATTTGTTTCTTTAAAATTACTTAGTTCTCACCTGTTGTATGTCTAGGAATATTTTCTTCCAAAAATAGAAATAAATAGATGATATCTTTTCAGCAGAAAACATTGGTTGATACAATTTTAAACCATCATGATATGGAGGAATTGTTCTGTCCCTCTCTAAGGTGGAAGAAGCATTTGGATCACAGATCTTCTACAATGAAATACTTGACATGTTTAAGATGCTTTCAATCAAATTTGATCGTCAATTGCTTATTCATTGTAAACAGTAATTTTTCAGTGAAGGGAAAGTGTGTGTGGTATATCTACATGATGTGTTCAAAGCCAGTTCCTACTAATGGCCAGGCTGAATTCCAGTAAATAATGTCCCGAAAGATATTTTGCCGCCTTCTTTGGCACTTCATGAAATCTTACCATGATGAAGTGCTGAAACACAGAGATTTTCTCTTAGAGAGTGTCTCATGTTGTAACCCATCCCATGGATTTTATGCTGTAATTCTTATCTCTTTTAAAATTTGCTATCTTCTGTACAGTTTTCATCAACCTTTCTGTTACAGTAGTGAATAGCACAGATAAATGTCATTTTGTACAACTTTGAATTTACCCCAAGAGCTGAGAGAAAACTTGCTCCTATACTTCAATCCGAGTTTCTTCTATAGTCCAACTTTGTTTCTCTACCATCAAGCTTCTCCTTTGTTGCTGCTCCAAGCCCCGTCCAAGGTGACCTTGAATACTTTCAGGGATGGGACACCCACAACTTCTCTGGGAAACCTGTTCCAGTGTTCCAGCACTCCCACAGTCAAAAAGGCCTTCCTTTCATCTAATATGTGTAGGAAATCATAAATCTAGGCATAGAAACTTGGAGTGCAAATTTGAAATTCTTTTGATTTGAAGCACATTTTATATGAATACTGACTTACAGATGACTAAAAGATGTTGATGGGCATTTGAGCTGACAAGTTTTGAAAAAGTGCATGGAAATTAAAATTGAAACCACTAAAATTAAAAACTCCTTGCCATTTTCTTTTTCCTCTCCTATTCAAAATTGCATATGTCAGATATCAGTGCTTCATGCAAACCTCTCAGATGCTCTCAGAGAAAAAGCTTTTCTTTCAGACTAAGTTGCGGTTGACGGAGAACACTAGTAGGAGTGAAAGTTTTTCTGGGCATCTGGGCAGCACCTTCTCCTTAGATTTGTGTGCAGAATGCATTTTATCCAAACTGGAAAATAGATCCCAGCTCTGTTCTATTCATCATTCTTACTGCATCAGGCCAGAAGATTCTCTGAAAAGTAGCCTGTGGACCTTGAAGATAGCGCATGTGAAACAGATGAGAGGTGATGGAGGAGTTGAGGGAGAGAAGAAAGAGCATATGGCCCAGTACTGAAACCAGAAATATTTCTTCACGTGATCATGGCAGATTGCAGGAGCCACTTGGTGATATCAAACCAGCCCGACTTGGCCCTGGTGCCACCTTGGGTCTGGGAACCATCCTGCGTATCGTGGATTTTCAGGAGCCAGCCGGCCACTGCCAGCCACAGGCCCCCAAACACAAACCACGGCCCTTTTCTCTGGCAAACAAAACTCAGCTGCCCCGCTTCTGGATAGCAGATTGCAGGAGCCACTTGGTACTATCAAACCAGCCCGACATTGCACTGGTGCCACCTTGGGTCTGGGAAGCGTCCTGCCTATCAATGAATTCCAGGAGCCAGCCGGCCACTCCCAGCCACAGGCCCTGAGACGGAGTGGGGATCCATTCTGAATTAAGTGAAGTGCCTGAGAGAGGTGAGAGGTCTGTAGAGCCAAACTGAAAGAAAGGCCGCATTCCAGAGACAGCAAAGAGACAGAAAAAAACCCCAGAAATTACCGCAAAGTCGATCTCCCCCAGACCTAAGAATTCCTCTGATAAAGAAGAACTAGTGCTAAATGTCACGCAGAATGAATATGTATGAACTTATTGTGAAACTGTATGCATATGCATTTGAGAAAGAGATAAAAGACGACCTGAAGTCTTCAGAGGTACGCATGCCTTGTTGGGGGACTTGCGTCCGGCGCGCACCGTAAATAAACATACCGAGCTTTACAACTTTTATAAAGTTGTGAAGTTTCTTCTTTTCTCCGCAAAACATTATGGCGAGCCAAGCCAGGAGTTCTCTGTCCCCGCAGGGGCGGGGGGGATAGACGGACCTCCAAGGCGCGCCCTAAGATTTTTTCCTGGTGGGGCTCCGCTCGTCTCAACTTGCCACCTGCGAAGACAGACAAGGACCTGCTGGCCTGCGGAGGAAGATACTTGTGTGTAAAAACCACATCTGATACCTGCCACCTAGAGCTGTGTGTATAGGAGGAAAGTTGAGAAACTACTGTGAAAGTCTGTAAAAACTAAGAAATAAATAATGAGAACTGACCAGAGCAAAAAAGTTCCTAAATTAGCCCCTTTTGAGAAGAGCTCACTAATAGAAGGCTGCCAGTAGGAGCAGCTCAGAAAATAAAAAGATTTATAATACTTCATTGCTGTTAGTACTGTTTTAAAATAGAAGGATAAATGAAATAGAGTTTTGTATGCTGAAATGTCTTTGTGTTTTAAGAAATCACCCAGATTTCTTGAAAAGGGAAAACAAGGCAAAGAGAAAGCAAATCAAACATGTTGTTCAGCATGCAACATAAGATAGCGACGTATGAAATCAAGCAAAGATTATCGTGCTGAAATGCAAAGCAATCACAGTTCACAAAATGAGTACATATGATTTGCTAAAGGCTCCTCCCAAAGTAAGGGAGGAAGGGTAAAGATGACCTCCCCAAAAGAGAAGAATTTTTGTTGACACAAGAGCCATATATTCAGTTTTAAATAAAACTTTAGTACCTGTAGAAAATGTTTATGTTGCAGTGTGGAGAACAACTGAACAACTAGCCAGTCTGAGAAGGCATACTTGTGCAAACCTTTAAAGTAATATGTGTACTATGTGTACCTAAAAGCTTTTGTACAATTCGCTCAATTTACTAAACATTCTCAAATGAAAAATGTTACTCTAAAGCAAATGATATAAAGATGTTAAACTTAACATTAACAGACACTGAAATTAAGAAAGACATTAGTAAAGAAATATTAGAATAAGTAAACAAGTGTTTTCAAGAGTATGGGCCTCTGCTGTACCAAAGAGAGTGAAAGATGCTCCCCCATGAGCATCAAGTTTAAAGAAAGAAAACAACTAGTGAGAACTGAGTAGTACCCTCAAAAAGAAAATAAAGAAAGAATCAGCCCAATAACTGATAGTACTAGATTAAGGGCTGTCAATAAGATAACACAGAATTTATACCCTGTAGTAGCAAATCCATATACCTTACTGACTTGTTTAACACCTGAGCTAACCTGGTTCACTGTTTTAGGCCTAAAAGATGCCTTCTTTTGCCTCCCTATCCACGAAGCCAGCCAGAAAATTTTTGCATTCAAACTCAAGCTCACATAGTCCATGTGCCTGAAAGCTTCAAGATTCCCCACTCCGATTAGAGAACAGCTTGCAAAGACCCAGAGTCCCAAGAAGCTCCACAAGAAGAAAAGAGGCTGTTGCAGTACGTAGACAATCTTCTAGTAGCCACTCAGATGAGGGAAGCGAGAGAAGCCTAGACAGTAAGCCTTTTGAATTTCCTAAGGCTCCAAAGATGCAGAGTCTCAAAGAAAAAGGTACAAGTAGTGAAACAGAAAGTAATCTACCTAGAGTAAGAAGTGAGTGCTGAGCAGCAGACTTTAAAGCAGAGAAGCCGTATGCCAAACCCTGAAACCCCAGACAACGAAAGAACTCCAAACCCTCTTAAGCATAGCAAAGTAGTGCCAGCTGTAGGTTTATAATTATAGACTGCTCGCCAGACCCCTCTATGCTCTTATTGCCAATAGAAACAGAGATCTCCAGTAGACACAAGACACCACATGAGCCTTTCGCCAGCTAGAGAGAGCCCTCAGGTCAGCTCCAGCTTTGAAACTTCCAGATGTAAGTAAAGCATTCTTTCTATTTTTCCCACGCAAGGAATTGCCCAGAGAATACTAGCTCAAGACTTAGACCCTTACTAAAGAGCAGTTGCTTACTTCTCCAAGCAACTAGATGCAACAGCCAAAAGATAGCCAAGTTGCCTCAGAGCTGTAGCAGCAGTCGTGCTGAATATTCAAAAAGCATGCAAGTTTACCCTGAGACAAAAATGACTGTGCTAGTGTACTACACAGTGTCCGCAGCACTAAAAGTAAAAAGTAGCCACTAGCTCTCACCACAGAAGTTTCTGAAATGCCAAGTCATCATAGTAGAGCAAGACGATGTAGAGATAGTGGTGACTAATATTGTCAACTCAGCTTCTTTTCTCAGTAGACACCAGAGTTGCCTAGAGACCACCGAAGCTACCTACTCCCGCCGCCCAGACTTAAGAGACACTCCTCCAGACGATGCAGAGACCTAGTTCACTAACAAAAAAGTGACATTGCAAAGTTCACAGTGACTACCTGCAGAGAAGTAATCGAGTCTAGACCCTTACCAACAAGTACCTCTGCGCAGAAAGCTGAGATAATTGCCCTGACCCGTGCCCTAGAAAGAGCAAAAGAAGAGAATAACCATCTACACAGACTCAAAGAATGCATTTAAAGTCATACATGCACATAGAGCCATCTGAAAAGAGAAGAGACTGCTGACCTCACAGAGAAAGAAGAGACAATCCAGCTGCTAGAAGCAGTTCAGCTACCTGAAAAAGCATATTAAGGCACACTAGAGAGTGAACTTAAAATTAGAAAAAAGAAATGAACTAGCAGATAGAGAAGCAAAGAAAGCAGCAAAGAGTGAAGTACAGATTTTCCTCAAAAGTAAGCCATAATACAATAATACTAACCAAAAGAGACGTACAACTGCAAAGAGTAAGCTACCATTAAAAGAGAGCTAGTAATCCCTTCCCATTTTCATAGTTACTAGTGAAAAAAAAGCACTAGAAAACACACTAAAGCCTAACTACTTAAAAGCCTTTTATAGAGTGTAACTCCTTTTCGAAATGACCAAAGCTGCGAGTGATACAGAGTGCATTAAAATAAAGTATTGACTTTAAAGCAGTAATTTCCACAAGCTTTCTAGAACACACATCTGATTGAAAGAATCGTTGTATCGTTGTCAAGAATTTATATGCCACTATCACTCAAGTAAGCCGACAATGTGATCCTTGCCTCCAGACTAACCCCAAAATACCCCCCAGCCAAAACTCAGTCAGACTGGGAGAGGCCATGAGCCTGTACAGCAGTGACAAATTAACTTTTCAAAACTCCCAAAGAAAGAGAAGTATCATTATTTACTAGTATTGATAGATACATTTTCAGAGTAGCCAGAAGCATTTCCCACCAGAACTGTCAAAGCTCAAGAAGTGACCAAATTATTTTTATAAAGAATAATACCACGCTTCAGAGTTCCAGTCACAATATCCTCAGATAAAGAATCACATTTCATTTCCAAAATAGTGCAACAGATTAGTAGCCATCTGAGCATAGATCAAGAACTTCACACCCCATACCACCCCCAATCAAGTAGCCAAGTGAAGAGAATGAATCATTTGATTAAGCAGCAAATCATAAGACTAGAGCAAGAAGTTAATCTACCCTAGCCAAACTCTTCCACTAGCACTATTGCAAATTCAAACTAAACCTTGAGCTAAAAGAATGCTGAGTCCTTTTAGAATGACTTATAGAAGACCATATAGAATACAAAGAGAATGTCCAGAATGTCCACCTACATAGTAGCATTAAGCAAACAGCTCAGAGTAATTAAGAAACATGTAGCTAGAACTCAGAGCAGAGAGTTAGATAGCCTGAAAATGATATATATGTTAAGTCTCTTACAGAAAAGACTTCAAAACCACAGTGAGAGAGACCACTGCAAGTACTTCTCACCACCTTCACTGCAATCAAAATCAAAGAGCAAAATGCCTAGATCCATCACTCTCAAGTGAAAAAAGCCCAGAAACCCCTTAAAGAGTGACGCCAAGAGACAATAAACTGAAATTAAAACTTACTCAAGCAAACTGAGTATATTGCAGTCGAGAGTAGCTCATATTTTAGTTTGTAGAATTGTATTGTGTGTAATCATAACTGAAGTTTCAGAACTCGAAAGTACCTCTGTTCAAAGTAATGCTAAATAGCCTTAGTCCCTAGCATTTAATCACTATACTAGATCCATAAGAAAACCTTCTGAGATAAAAAATTTAAACATATCTACTATAAGAATCCACGAGAATCAAGTATGTAAAGAGCAAAAATAGCAAAAGCAAAAACTGTAGACTCTTCAAAGATTCAGAAGAGAAAAAATCAAAGTAGAGTGCCAAGTCATCAATAAAGTAGCTTATGAGAAACCAGATGTAATTAGTGTCTGAACCTCCCCTGGTGTATATGAACACCAAAAAGTCTGTAGTAACCTAAGTGAATCAGACTGTTAGTGTAATTTCACCTTGATACAGCCTGTAGAAGTGACCTGCCTTTGAGCTCGAATTACTATCAGACTTTCATTTGAATTCAAAGTAGACTCTGCACTTTTTACCACAAGAAGGCCTTATACACCCCATACTAGTTCAGACCCTACCCAAACTCCAAACTTAAACCTAACGTAGTAAAGAATGTGACTGAACAACAGCTCCTTAAGTCATTTTCCAAGCCAGTTAGCTGAACACTCAGGCAATAGCTAGTAAAAAGTGCTAAACTGCAAGTAGTAAATTAACCCAAGCAAAAAAAGTGATTTTCTTTATTTCTAGCTATCCCTTTTCCTACTGAAGTTTAGATTAGTAATTGTCCCAGTCTGAAGCAGTTAGATTCTGCTTAAAAGAAGTAGAGACTCCCCTCAGAGCTCAGCAGCAGGCTGTAAGATTTTAAGCATCACTTTTGTGCTGAGTGTTTCAAGTAGCAGAAACCTGATCCCAGTTTCTTCTGAAGCACTGCAATGCTCTTCTCTTAGACTTCCCCTTCATTATTTACTTGAAGCTTAGACCTGAAGCTAAGAGCAAAGTAAGTGAAGTTTCGTAGACCAAGAGAGAACATTCCTGCTTGCCACACATCTGAAAAATCAGGTGCTCTAGAGAGAGAAAGAAATTCCTGAAGTCTCTACATTTCAGAACAAACATCTGCCTCAAATATGACCTAAACCTCTATCAAATACACTTGTGAAGTGTGTCTGAATTTGCAGTGTGAGCCCAGCACATCCCTCTGGCAGGGAGGGATAGTCATAAACAGAAAGCAGTTCCTGTTCCCCATAACAAACATCTAACTGGCATATTAGAGACAAAATTAAGAGTTTTAAATAGAATTGATTCAGAAACACTAGTGAATAAACTAGCCACTGCAGCAAGTAGCCTAACAAAATTGAAGCAGCCTTTACAGTAATCTCTATTAGCATTAAGAACTAGCCAGTGACAGATTTCAAAAGTACTGCCAAAGTAAAGAAGTATAAAAAAGCCAGAGACCAAAACCACAAGTTAATAGTAAAAGCACTTAGTATAGTTCAAGATAATGTGTCTTTAGCTTTCAGTTGTATACAAGCACAGTTATAGATACAAGCAACAGCAGCTCTGATCATATAGAAAAAGAGTAAAAGTAATTTTCCAGCTAAAATTCAAGAAATTGTGTGAGATAATGCAATTGATGTTGAAAAAAAGTTTCAAACCTAGCAAACTATGATGAATTTCACCTATGATCCTGTTTCTAATGTAGCAACTGCCTTTGTACTTCCATACATAATGCCACTGTTTATGTTATCCATCCCATCGTTGCTCTAAAATTAAACCATAAAAAAACAATACTCCATCCTTCAGAACATAGAGTGTGAGCACGAAAAATGAATAAAAAGTAGCAGACAATAAACTTAGAATCCTGCATTACTAGAGAACAGATGAAATTCATTTGCGAAAGCAATACTATTAATGCTCAAAATGTGTGTTTAGACACTGAGCAGAGTATTTGTCACTTCAAAGTCCATCCAGTCACTCACCAGAAAACTGTGCTCGTATATACTAAAAAAAAAGATTATGCTTAAGAACTGCTTGTGCTACTGTACAAATTGATAGCAATGATGTTATTCTGTCTAGTAGAAACCATTCTAATCTCTATATATGTAATTTTGTTAAGATTATTAGATGTGATCTTTGAATGATCACCAAATGCGAATAGAATCTTTAATAAGTTGTGTCACCCCATTGTAGTCTTACTAATATTAGTTAAAATAAGTTTAAGACTACCTATTATATTATTAATTTAGTACTAGAGAATACTACAACAAATAGCTGTACTAATATCTTTGTCAAAAGCACACAGTAAAAGACTAAAAGACACTTACTATTGTAAAAGTTTTCATTAAGTAAAAGAATTTACTTATTTCCTAAGAAAGGGGGGAATGAGATGGAGTGGGGATCCATTCTGAATTAAGTGCCTGAGAGAGGTGAGAGGTCTGTAGAGCCAAAGCTGAAAGAAAGGCCGCATTCCAGAGACAGGAAAGAGACAGAAAAAGAAAAACAGAAATTACCGCAAAGTCGATCTACCCCAGACCTAAGAATTCCTCTGATAAAGAAGAACTAGTGATAAATGTCACGCAGAATGAATATGTATGAACTTATTGTGAAACTGTATGCATATACATTTGAGAAAGAGAGAAAAAACGACCTGAAGTCTTCAGAAGTACGCATGCCTTGTTAAGAGACTTGCGTCCAGCGCGCACCGTAAATAAACATACCGAGCTTTACAACTTTTATAAAGTTGTGAAGTTTCTTCTTTTCTCCGCAAAACAGCCCCCAAAAACAAACCATGGCCCTTTTCCTTGGCAAACAAAATTCACCTGCCCCGCTTCTGGATGGCCGATTGCAGGAGCCACTTGGTACTATCAAACCAGCCCGACTTGGCACTGTTGCCACCTTGGGTCTGGGAGCCATCCTGCATATCGTGGATTTTAAGGAGCCAGCCGGCGACTCCTGGCCACACACCCCCAAACACAAACCACGGCCCTTATCTCGGGAAAACAAAACTCAGCTGCCCCGCTTCTGGATGGCAGATTGCAGGAGCCATTTGGTACTATCAAACCAGCCCGACTTGGCACTGGTGCCACCTTGGGTCTGGGAAAAATCCTGCGTATCGTGGATTCTAAGGAGCCAGCCGACCACTCTCGGCCACAGACCCCAATCAAAAACAACGGCCCGTTTCCCTGGCAAACAAAACTCAGCTGCCCCGCTTCTGGATGGCAGATTCCAGGAGGCACTTGGTACTATCAAACCAGCTCGACTTGGCACTGGTGCCACCTTGGGTCTGGGAACCATCCTGCCTATCGTGGATTTTAAGGAGCCAGCCAGCCACTCTCAGCCACATGTCCCCAAACAAAAACAACGGCGCTTTTCCCTGGAAAACAAAACTCGCCTGCAAACTTTTTGATGGCAGATTGCAGGAGCCACTTGGTACTATCAAACCAGCCCGACTTGGCACTGGTGCCACCATGGGTCTGGTAACCATCCTGCCCATCGTAGCTTTTCAGGAGCCAGCCGGTCACTCCCAGCCATAGGCCCCCAGACACAAACCTCGTCCCGTTTCCCTGGCAAACAAAACAAAGCTTCCCCGCTTCTGGATGGCAGATTGCAGGAGCCACTTGGTACTATCAAACCAGCCCGACTTGGCACTGGTGCCACCTTGGGTCTGGGAAGCGTCCTGCCTATCAATGAATTCCAGGAGCCAGCCGGCCACTCCCAGCCACAGGCCCCCAAAAACAAACCATGGCCCTTTTCCTTGGCAAACAAAATTCACCAGCAACGGTTCTGGATGGCAGATTGCAGGAACCACTTGGTACTATCAAACCAGCCCGACGTGGCACTGGTGCCACCTTGGGTCTGGGAAAAATCCTGCGTATCGTGGATTCTAAGGAGCCAGCTGACCACTCTCAGCCACAGACCCCAATCAAAAACAACGGCCCGTTTCCCTGGCAAACAAAACTCAGCTGCCCCGCTTCTGGATGGCAGATTCCAGGAGCCACTTTGTATCATCAAACCAGCCTGACTTGGCACTGGTGCCACCTTGGATCTGGGAACCATCCTGCGTATCGTGGATTTTAAGGAGCCAGCCGGCTACTCCCAGCCACAGGACCCCAACAAAAACTGTGGGATCTCAGCACCTCAGGACTGAAGTGCAGAGTGACCGAGAGCACCCTTGGGGGGCTCGGGAGTCCTGGAATGTTGCCAGAAGTGTCTGGTGGCAGGACTTTGATCCTACACAGGAGATGACACCTGTATGAGGACTGGGAGGATTTCACTGGGGTGAATGGTGAAGGGATAAGTTAATTAAGGTGTAGAACACAGGGTTTAGGATTTCTGTACAGGGGGGTCTAGAGAAGTAAGATGGAGGAATTGGGGCGTGTCCTGTCCTTCTTCTTCTTCTTCTTGGCCTCCATCTTCTGTGGTGATGGTGGCACTTTGGGATTGGTCTTTACTAGAAGTGCACCGGTTAATAAGAGTAGAAGGTATTGGAGAAAAATCATAAATATTGTACACGTAACTTTGGGTATAAAGATAAGTGACCGCCCCAGGGGTGGGGAGTGTGCCCATGGCTGACTTGCTGAGCAGACCTCTGTCGGGCTGAAAGAAAATCTTTTAGATAAACAATTAATAAACACCGAGACTGAAACAAGATCAGAAGTCTCTCCTCGTCCTTTGAAGCGCGGGCTGCCCAAGGACACTCTGGGCCTTTCCAGGTCTTTGAAACAGCCGAGAAACCGAGCAAGTGGCATCCCTGAGCTATCTCCGGACATAAATCAGCATAAATCAGCCTAAGAGGGCAAAAAGAAACACTGAAAATCTACAAGCATAAATCAACCTAAATCAGTCAGCAAAAAGAGAGACAACATGGAAATCTACAAAAAACCACGGCCCTTTTTTCTGGCAAACAAAACTTAGCTGCCCCGCTTCTGGATGGCAGATTGCAGGAGCCACTTGGTACTATCAAACCAGCCCGACTTGGCACTGGTGCCACCTTGGGTCTGGGAACCATCCTGCGTATCGAGCATTTTAAGGAGCCACCCGGCCACTCCCAGCCATAGACCCCCAAACACAAACCACGGCCCTTTTTTCTGGCAAACAAAACTCAACTGCACTTTTCTGGATGGCAAATTGCAGGACACACTTGGTATTACAAAAACAGCCTGACTTGGCACTGGTGCCACCTTGGGTCTGGGAACCATCCTGCGTATCGTGCATTTTAAGGAGCTGGCTTGCCACTTCCAGCCATATGCCCCCAAACACAACCCACAGCCCTTTTCCCGGGAAAACAAAGTTCGCCTGCCAATTTTTTGATGGCAGATTGCAGGAGCCACTTGGTACTATCAAACCACCCAACTTGGCACTGGTGCCACCTTGGGTCTGGGAACCATCCTGCGTATTGTGGATTTTCAGGAGCCAGCCGGCCACTCCCAGCCACAAGCCCCCAAAAACAAAGCATGGCCCTTTTCCTTGGCAAACAAAATTTACCTGCCCCGCTTCTGGATGGCCGATTGCAGGAGCCACTTGGTACTATCAAACAAGCCCGACTTGGCACTGGTGCCTCTTTGGGTCTGGAAAACATCCTGCGAATTGTGGATTTTAAGGAGCCAGGCTGCCACTCCCAGCCACCGCCCCCCAAACACAAACCATGACCCTTTTCCTTGGCAAACAAAATTTACCTGCCCCGCTTCTGGATGGCAGATTGCAGGAGCCACTTGGTACTGTCAAACCAGCCCGACTTGGCACTGTGTTGAAAACGAAGGGAAGCCAATCCACCTTGTCGTTGATCAGCATTGACTCCAATTTATTGATTAAATCAGCCACTTTATATAACAGTGGTAATTAACTTCATGCATATTGCAAAATCCAAGCTCACTAGAGGTTAACAGCGAAAACTCTAACCCCTCCTTTTGTTTTACCATGCCCATGATTGTTTATTGAAAACAGGGCCAGCGCTCCCACTGTGATATGAAAGCCAAGTATTGGAGAGTGCTTTTGTTACTTCTTTAGAAGTTTAGAATATGCCGAAAAGATGCTAGCTGGGGACTTGCAATTAATGAATTATTTGCTCTAAGTAAGTCAAATGACATTAGCTTTCAAAAAGGAAAAGTAGTCTTATTCCACGTGCCAATTCTAAAGTAGATTAATAAGCCTTAAGCAGAAGATGGATGTGAAGAGGGATATGACATGAAAGGTTAAGCAACACTGCTGACAGCAAAAGGCTTACCTGCTGCAGATACAGGAGACAAAATACTATTTTGACACAAACATTGCTATTCAGACGACAGTAAAATTCTGAGTGACAGCAAAATTTACTCAGTCATGACAGTAAAATTTGCTCACATCAAAATGTGCTAATCAATTCTTAGTGTAAGCTAAGCACCTTAAGCAAAGGGTAGTTCAAGCGTAACTGGTATTTGATGGCAAAAAAGGCAACTTGGCCTGCGTTTCTCACTTCTACTCCATTCAAAAGCTTACTCTGTCTCAGATTCCTTCGGAGGGATACCAACGCAAGCCGCGAAACTGCACGAAAATGATGATTGAAAGAAAGATAGATTAGAAAACTGGAATAATGGTTCATGTTCTTTTCCTTCCAACTGCTTTGTTTGCCCTTTTAAATTTTTGAAGTCCTTTCTGGTGTCACCATGGTTGCACTGCAGCAAGTGTTCGGCTGTAAGCTGTCCATATTGCCAGCTTCTGGACTGCCTTCAGAAATTTCCCACTGGTTTTTTATAGAAATCACAAGCAGTAGAGATGACAAAGACTGCAGAAACCTTCTCATCTCCTTCTAGAGCAAGACCATGTCTTTCAGCCACTCTTAACTAGACAACTTTCATCAGTCATGAGGGAGTCTCATGTTCAAGAGCTAAGCAGTGACAACTGTAAATGACAAAAAGCAGACTGAAATTCTCTTGGGACTCCAGCAGAAAGCAATGAAGGAGGTTGAATTCACCTTCTTGGGAAGTTCTAAAATGCACGTTAACTTGAGCACAGGAGCTAAGCCATCGTAACCTTTGTTGAGTATGTCTGCGTAGACAGAGTTTCCATCACTGCAGAAGCAATGTTATTTAACCCACGTTATCATCTCTAGCTGCTAAGCTGCACTTATTGCAAAGTATCTGCAACGTATTTTACAGGGTGAGCTTTTATGTGTAATCCCTGAGTAACAGTGCAAAGAGAAGTACTTGGGGTGTGGGGTGGGGGGGGGAACCGTAACTCTTAGGTTTTTCAAATAATGGTTCCATTTGAAAGTCAAAAAAGATGTCAAACCTTTCTTTCCTTCAAACCTTTCTTTCCTAGAAAGGTATTACCAGCACAAACTGTACCAGAATTTATGACCCGTAACTGTACCGTGGACGCTCTTTCTCTGGACTATTCCTTAAGAAACAAAGTCCTCACTAGAAATAAAACAAAATTAGCCAAAGTATTGGCCTGGGTTAGTTCCAAGGCTCTGTACTAAAGGCCAAACACGTGTAATAATAGTAACGAGTGGACTAAAAGTTAAATCAATAGAGCATTACTCAGTTCAAAGACATCTTGTGTCCTAATGTTCTCACAGAAGACTGCAAAAACCTGTCTATTTTTGTGGGTTTCTTTTATCCATTTAGCTGTACCTTCTACTTCTCTCCACTGTCTGAGAACATTGATGATAAGGTTGGATGACCTCATGTCAACTTGTAGAAGTAAAGAAAGAGAAGCCAGTAAAGAAAGGCAAATTTGTTAATTGCAGGTGGAAAGAGGGAGGCCAACAAAAGAAAACAAAAGAACAGTAATAATGAAATGCTCCCCTGTCTTCTGTGAAAAGTAAAGGCACAGACAAGAAAGAACAAGTGCAAAATTGTCACTAGAGAAACGCACTTGATCTGACTCAAGTATTTTGCGGTACATTTCTTGCTGTTTTCTCATGCCAAACATATTAACCATTGAAGGTGTCCCTTTCCTCTTTCTGGAATACAGCTAGGAAGATGGCTGTGTCATTGCTGACAAGCTGCTATTCTCAGAGGTGTCCAGCTGAAAGTCCTAGATCAATTGATTTGCTCTGTCACTTTGATATGGCATGACTTACAGTTTCAGCACCTGAACTTGCCAGCCCTACAATTCTTTGCCCCTTGAATGGTTAGATAGGCTCCTTGGCAACTGGCATTTGTAAGGACATGAAACTATGCAGAATTTGCACCGTGAGATGATGCCAAATGAGTCACGCCAGCGGATTAACTAGGGCATGCAAGGCAGAGAGAGGGAAATCAGAGCACAAGAAGAGAGTACACAAGAAGAGAGTACAATCTCCTTTTTTCTGAAACACTGTAGAGATCAAACTGAACACAAATCCTCCTAGGGGTAGTTCTTGCAAAAGACTAAGAGTTCTTTTTGTGTTCACAGGCCTGGAATATTTAGCTTTGGATCACGGCAAAATGCAGATGACAAAACGAGGTCTTGAAGTCACATCCAGTATGAAGCGGTATGAAAGAGGAAAGCAGCTGAGAGCGTCAACCCTGCTAAGTAGTGTCAGTATTCTTCTTGACATTAGCAGAAATTTGAAATGAGTCTCTGAAAATGACAAAGGAGGCAGAAGAAAAGGGAGCGATGACTCCTCTGGCATAGTGTTTCCTAACAGGGATCTTCAAAATGGAAAGGTTGTATCATCCTTTCAACTGAAGGAAGGTATGAAAACAACAGGAAGGAAATGGCATCAAATACTCTGGGCAGTGTACTTCTAGACAGAAAGGCCACTGATGGAAAACCAACTCAACTGGCACCAATGCAGCAGCATTGTACTAAAGCCAGAAATGTCCAGCACTTCGCTCTCTGCCATTCCATTCAGATGCACACAGCAGCTCTGCAACATTCCTACTGATCATCTCCTTGGCAAACTGGGAGTGAGGGTTCGTGGTGATGCAGAGTCCCCAGGCAGATGCAAAGGAGAGCTGCTTTCTTGCAAAAACCAGGCTTTTGAAACACTCAGGCTGCGGGGGACGGGACAGGTATAAGTCCAATGGTGTCAGGAACCCACGCCTTAAAAAAGGAACCCACTAGGCCGCGGCAAAATATCCAAATAAGGATAACATGGTAACCAGACCAGTGAAGAGATTTTTGCTTTTATTTCCAGCACATCAGTCTCAAAATACAAAATGGAGACATGACAGCTCACTGAACCACACCAAAAAATGTCTCCTTCAACAGGGCTCATACAGCAATACATAAAATCATCTCAGACTA
Source organism: Melospiza melodia melodia (assembly GCF_035770615.1). Classification (NCBI taxonomy): domain Eukaryota; kingdom Metazoa; phylum Chordata; class Aves; order Passeriformes; family Passerellidae; genus Melospiza; species Melospiza melodia. Next base: position 33,033,566 of record NC_086225.1, read on the forward strand.
GAATTCAGCCAATCAGACACAGAAAACACATATTGACAAGCATTCTATCCAATCTTAGAAAACATACGTAATCGTAGCTAAAACAAAGACTAGTTGATAAGAGACAAAGAACAGAGTTCTATTCATGCTAACCTTCTAAAGATATACATTAAATAACCTTGTTGCCATCCTAAAGCCAATTCTACAGAAGCCTATTGTTATTTGTCACGTCTACTGCTTGGGAAACTTTTCTGCTTGTATGGAAAACTTTTTCTGCTTGCATGGGAAACTTTTCTGCAAAGCTAACAAAACTCCAGTCTAAGGCCTACATACTTCTTTTTAACCATTTCTTAAAAATCCTCTAACCTTATGGATTCCAACATTTCCCCCTCTCTGTTTGACCCAGAAGCTTTCATTTTCTTGTCGCTTGCTATTTGCGTTTCATAGCTCTATTGCAAAATTTCTGCTTATTATCTGCTGAAGATCTATTTTCACTAAACTGAAGCATTGCTATATTACGGCACAGCAACTTAATGCTGTGAAGACCCAATCCCTGAAAGAGATATGAATCACGTTTGGCAACAGTCACAAGGCATCGTTCAAAAAACTCTGTTCGATTCCAAGGCCTTAATTCAAAACCTTCGTTCATGTCAATACCCTCATCTACTGCTTTCGTGAGATTTCGTACACTCTCTGTGCTTCTACTTCCTAATTCTCCTGCTTGAATGACAAAAACTTCTCGGACTGTTTTGTTCATCATTCGCCGAACACAACAGAGTATACAAGGTGCCACTATCAATATCAGTATTAGAACACCTAATATGTAAAGACCTATCTTGCAAAGTTGCCTTAGCCAAGGTGCAAAACTCCAATTTTGAAACAAATCATCCAACCAGGAACCTCCATCTTCTTTAATTTGGGCTGTCAGATCCTTTAATTTTTGAATGCTTTTGTGAATGGATTCAGAATGATCAGACAAATTCATACAACACAATCCTTCCAATTCCTCACAACCATGTCCTTGTGCCAGTAAGAGAAAATCAATGGCTGCTCTGTTTTGAAGAGTAGCATGTCTAATACTATCAACATCGGTCAACATATCACTGATTGCGGAGGATGTGGCATTAGCTTGTTTGCTCAGCCAACATCCAACTCGATCTAATTGTCTCAATGCCACAGCTGAAGCCAATTGGGGTAGAAATATACCTGCTGAAACCCTTCTGGCGGCATTCCAAGGCATAAAATCACTCTGACAGTTCTCATCATAATGAGGAACAGCTCTTGTTTTCCTTTGTTTCTTTTTCATCACTGCTTTGGCAGTGGGGACAATTATGGTAAGCATACCAATGCTACAAGGGCCACCTTCAAGGTGGGCTGGAACGCCTTGCCAACCTCTGTCTCCGCAAATGATCCAATACCCTTTTGGCAATTGCTGTGGGTATTGGTCCGTCTCCAGAAACACATCCCAACTGTTTGAAACATTTGCTGCCCTGAGAAGTTTTTTGGACCAAATGTTCCAATTGAAGGAAGGACTGTTTCCATTGTCAATTCCACCTGGTTTACCATTGGATTCTTTTCTGACCAAAGGAAACTCTTTCACTGGCACACCAACCAAACAGGTTGAGAAAGGCTTTTCTGGTTCCGAATTAGACAGACATATAGTATCCAATCCGGCAGCCTTGGCTAAGGTCACCCAAACATTCGTTTTCGGTTGATCCACAGGCAAATCTGCACAACAAAAAACAATTAAAATCAAGCAAAACAAGTATACCATTTGAATCTGCCCCATCTCTTTCAAGAACTAAGTTTTGGCAGAATTCTTTCTAAACAAAAACAAGAACCTAAATTTTCAGCCAAAAATTAGCTTTGTTAAACAAACATTCAGCATTCAATTCGTATACTCATAAATAACATTGGCACAAAATCAGAGTTCATGGGTTCCACCGATGCACAAAGAACGTCAGGCACAAGAGGCGTCAGGCGAGACCCGGGATCCTTCGATTCGATTCACGTCTGCCTACTTGCTTCCTCAGTTCTAGGCTCGACAACAGGTTCTGAAGTGCGATACGGTTTGACGTTTTTGGCAGGAACCCACTTAATTCTTCCAGCACCTGTGGAAATAGAAGCATACCCTTTGCCCCACGTTATTAATTCAAACAGACCTTCCATCTGTCCAGAGTCAGGGTTTCTAATTAGAAGAGGAGGATGTTCTTTCAGTTTTGCCTGTGTGCTATTTGAAAAGTGTCTAAAGATTGGTGGATCTGGTTCTGTACTTGAACTATTTAGAAAATTAAAAACATACAAAGCCTTACTCAGTCTCATCTGTGGGGTGATTTCCGTTCCCCCTCTCTGTTGATCTAATATGCGTTTTAAGGTTTGATGTGTTCTTTCAATGATTGCTTGGCTTGTGGGAGAGTGGGGAATACCAAAAATGTGTTGAACACCCCATTCATTTAAAAATGTGGCCAATTTTTGAGATATGTATGCGGGACCATTGTCAGTTTTTACTTCTTGGGGTATACCCAATGAAGCAAAAGCTTGCAGGAAATGATGACAGGCATGGCTGCCAGTTTCACCTGTGTGAAGGGAAGCAAAAACTGCACCAGAGAACGTGTCTATGGAAACATGAATATTTTTAAATTTACCAAAAGAAGGCTATTTAGTAGCATCTGTTTGCCACAACTGTAGGCTTTGTAAGCCTCGGGGGTTGATTGCTCCTGTAGAAACAGGAGGTTGTACCAATTGAAAGTCAGGGCAAGTATGAATGATAGCTTTAGCTTGACATTTAGTTATTTGGAACATTTGCATGAGTTCTTGTGCATTTTGGTGGAAAAAGGCATGACTCAATTTTGCTTGTTCAAAAATATTTGGCAATGTGTGAGAAATGACCATTGTCAGCTTGTCCGCTCTTGCATTTCCTTCCACTAAAAATCCAGGAAGTGAAGAATGCGCCCTAATGTGAGAAACAAAATATGGATTAGTTCTATATTGCAAAGTTATAAAAAGACATGAAAGCCAATGATGTAAAGTTTCATTACTAACATCCTTTAAAATGGAACCTTCTATTCTCCTGACTACATTAGCAACATAAGCAGAATCTGTGACCAAATTAAAAGGCTGAGGAAACAGCTAAAAAGCTCAAACTACTGCAGCAAGCTCAACAATTTGAGGGGATCCCTCTACTGTTTAAATATCAGATTCCCAAACATCAGTCTTTTGAATAAACCAAGTCACAACGGACTTGTGGCTTTTACCAGAGCCATCAGTGAAGAGAGTCACAGCATGTAAAGGTTCTTCACTTAATTTAGGTTTTTCTCTGAAACTCAATTTTGCTTGCAGTAGTTTGTGAGCTGGATAGTGTATGGACCAAACACCTGGAAAACCTAAGAATGCATATTGTAAATCATCAGAATTTTGCATTGCCCAATTGAAATAATCATTTTTCAATGGCAAATAGATAACTGAAAATTCTTGACCTGCCAAAGTTAACAATCTGGTTCTAGCCTTAATTATAATGTATGCAATCATTTCTAAAACTGAGCAAATGGTCTTTGAAAACCTGTAGGGAGGAAAAACCCATGCCATTATTAACAAAGGATCTTGTTCTGTGGCATCCCACTGGAAAATGAGACCACAAAGCTGCATCTTCTCTCCTAAGATTGCAAGAAAGAAAGGATTTTCAGGAACGCAGCGATGAGCTTGTCTTTTTTGAAGAGCTTCTGTGACTTTGTCGAGAGCAGCACGAGCTTCAGGGGTTAAAGTTCTTGGCAAAGTGATGTCGCAACTTCCTCTCAGCAAATCGAAGAGCGAACTCAGTTCATCATTGGTGATTCCCAACATCGGTCTGACCCAGTTGATTTCTCCTAGAAGTTGTTGTAACTCTTGTAGGTTGTTGACTCTGGTTCGGATCTGAATTTTCTGTGGTGTTCTTGTCGTCTCAGTCATCTTCCATCCCGGGTACTTCTAAGGTGAAACTTGTTGAATTTTCGTTGCAGAGATTTCAAGTCCAGCTTTTTGAATTTCAGCAACAACACAGTCGCGAGTTTCTTCCATCTCTTCCTTTCAAAGGACTCCACCCTTAAAGCCAATTTTTCTTTCTCTGTATCTATAGATTGACAAACACCAGAACAACCATGTTTTTGCTTAACTGAAAAAGAGTTCCCCAGAACCACAATTTCCCGAGTGGAAGCAGCCACCTCAGCCTCCACCCCAGGCCCAACAGAATCCAATTCAGGTTTCAGTGTCCCTGCACAAACAATTTCAGGAAGTACAGTCACTTTTTCATTTCCATCTTTTACACACATTGTTCCATCCCCCTTACAAGAGTCACATATTTTTACATTAACAGAACAACGCAAAGAAAAGTCCGAAAGAGTCTCATTTTTTCCCAGAGAGAGAGAAGAAAGATTTTGTTCAACAGAGTTCAAAGCAATACTTTCAGCATTTGCAACAACACTTGTAACATTCTCCGATACACACACAGTCTCCGGTTTACTGGAATTTAATGAGACAGAACCAGAAGCTTTGTTTTCTGAGTCCAAGTTGATCTTATTATTATCAGTTTGTTTAAAACAGCGCTCCAACAGCGCTCTACAAACTGCATAAGTTCTCTTAAGCTTTCATCTTTTTTGAGAGAGACTAGATTATAGATTCTCCAGTTTATCTGATCCCAAAAATGAAAAGTAGAAGAAGACTGCAGATTTAAATCTTGCGTATTCGCTTTAACCCAGATAAGTAAGTTTTTAAGCTCAGTTTTTGAAATTTCAGAGTGACCTTTTTCTTGTAACATTGTCTCTAATTGATGAAAAACATCCCATTCAACTTTTGATAAATTCGTTCCCATTTTTGTGTTCTTTTAATAATTTTCTTTTTCTCTATTTTTCCTCCCAACGTCACCCAAGCGCTCTCCCGAGATAAGTTACTTACAATTTTCTTGGCTTCGGCGGGAGAGATGATACAGTGTCCTCCTTGTTAACACTTGGGTCTCCGCGGCTGGTACTTCCACGATCTTTCTTTTGTTTTCTTCTATTCTACGTCCTCACATGGGGCACCAATATGCGGGGCACGGGACAGGTATAAGTCCAATGGTGTCAGGAACCCACGCCTTAAAAAAGGAACCCACTAGGCCGCGGCAAAATATCCAAATATGGATAACATGGTAACCAGACCAGTGAAGAGATTTTTGCTTTTATTTCCAGCACATCAGTCTCAAAATACAAAATGGAGACATGACAGCTCACTGATCCACACCAAAAAATGTCTCCTTCAACAGGGCTCATACAGCAATACATAAAATCATCTCAGACTAGAATTCAGCCAATCAGACACAGAAAACACATATTGACAAGCATTCTATCCAATCTTATAAAACATGCGTAATCGTAGCTGAAACAAAGACTAGTTGATAAGAGACAAAGAACAGAGTTCTATTCATGCTAACCTTCTAAAGATATACATTAAATAACCTTGTTGCCATCCTAAAGCCAATTCTACAGAAGCCTATTGTTATTTGTCACGTCTACTGCTTGGGAAACTTTTCTGCTTGCATAGAAAATTTTTCTGCTTGCATGGGAAGCTTTTCTGCAATGCTAACAAAACTCCTCTCTAAGGCCTACATACTTCTTTTTAACCATTTCTTAAAAATCCTCTAACCTTATGGATTCCAACATTTCCCCCTCTCTGTTTGACCCAGAAGCTTTCATTTTCTTGTCGCTTGCTACTTGCGTTTCATAGCTCTATTGCAAAATTTCTGCTTATTATCTGTTGAAGACCTCTTTTCACTAAACTGAAGCATTGCTATATTACGGCACAGCAACTTAATGCTGTGAAGACCCAATCCCTGAAAGAGATATGAATCACGTTTGGCAACAGTCACAAGGCATCGTTCAAAAAACTCTGGTCGATTCCAAGGCCTTAATTCAAAACCTTCGTTCATGTCAATACCCTCATCTACTGCTTTCGTGAGATTTCGTACACTCTCTGTGCTTCTACTTCCTAATTCTCCTGCTTGAATTACAAAAACTTCTCGGACTGTTTTGTTCATCATTCGCCGAACACAACAGAGTATACAAGGTGCCACTATCAATATCAGTATTAGAACACCTAATATGTAAAGACCTATCTTGCAAAGTTGCCTTAGCCAAGGTGCAAAACTCCAATTTTGAAACAAATCATCCAGCCAGGAACCTCTATCTTCTTTAATTTGGGCTGTCAGATCCTTTAATTTTTGAATGCTTTTGTGAATGGATTCAGAATGATCACACAAATTCATACAACACAATCCTTCCAATTCCTCACAACCATGTCCTTGTGCCAGTAAGAGAAAATCAATGGCTGCTCTGTTTTGAAGAGTAGCATGTCTAATACTATCAACATCGGTCAACATATCACTGATTGCGGAGGATGTGGCATTAGCTTGTTTGCTCAGCCAACATCCAACTCGATCTAATTGTCTCAATGCCACAGCTGAAGCCAATTGGGGTAGAAATATACCTGCTGAAACCCTTCTGGCGGCATTCCAAGGCATAAAATCACTCTGACAGTTCTCATCATAATGAGGAACAGCTCTTGTTTTCCTTTGTTTCTTTTTCATCACTGCTTTGGATGTGGGGGCAATTATGGTAAGCATACCAATGCTGCAAGGGCCACCTGCAAGGTGGGCTGGAATGCCTTGCCAACCTCTGTCTCCGCAAATGATCCAATACCCTTTTGGCAATTGCCGTGGATATTGGTCCGTCTCCAGAAACACATCCCAACTGTTTGAAACATTTGCTGCCCTGAGAAGTTTTTTGGACCAAATGTTCCAATTGAAGGAAGGACTGTTTCCATTGTCAATTCCACCTGGTTTACCCTTGGATTCTTTTCTGACCAAAGGAAACTCTTTCACTGGCACACCAACCAAACAGGTTGAGAAAGGCTTTTCTGGTTCCGAATTAGACAGACATATAGTATCCGATCCGGCAGCCTTGGCTAAGGTCACCCAAACATTCGTTTTAGGTTGATCCACAGGCAAAACTGCACGACAAAAAACAATTAAAATCAAGCAAAACAAGTATACCATTTGATTCTTCCCCATCTCTTTCAAGAACTAAGTTTTGGCAGAATTCTTTCTAAACAAAAACAAGAACCTAAATTTTCAGCCAAAAATTAGCTTTGTTAAACAAACATTCAGCATTCAATTCGTATACTCATAAATAACATTGGCACAAAATCAGAGTTCATGGGTTCCCCCGATGCACAAAGAACGTCAGGCACAAGAGGCGTCAGGCGAGACCCGGGATCCTTCCATTCGGTCCACGTCTGCGTACTTGCTTCCTCAGTTCTAGGCTCGACAACAGGTTCTGAAGTGCGATACGGTTTGACGTTTTGGGCAGGAACCCACTTAATTCCAGCACCTGTGGAAATAGAAGCATACCCTTTGCCCCACGTTATTAATTGAAACGGACCTTCCATCTGTCCAGAGTCAGGGTTTCTAATTAGAAGAGGAGGATGTTCTTTCAGTTTTGCCTGTGTGCTATTTGAAAAGTGTCTAAAGATTGGTGGATCTGGTTCTGTACTTGAACTATTTAGAAAATTAAAAACATACAAAGCCTTACTCAGTCTCATCTGTGGGGTGATTTCCGTTCCCCCTCTCTGTTGATCTAATATGCGTTTTAAGGTTTGATGTGTTCTTTCAATGATTGCTTGGCTTGTGGGAGAGTGGGGAATACCAAAAATGTGTTGAACACCCCATTCATTTAAAAATGTGGCCAATTTTTGAGATATGTATGCGGGACCATTGTCAGTTTTTACTTCTTGGGGTATACCCAATGAAGCAAAAGCTTGCAGGAAATGATGACAGGCATGGCTGCCAGTTTCACCTGTGTGAAGGGAAGCAAAAACTGCACCAGAGAACGTGTCTATGGAAACATGAATATTTTTAAATTTACCAAAAGAAGGCTATTTAGTAGCATCTGTTTGCCACAACTGTAGGCTTTGTAAGCCTCGGGGGTTGATTGCTCCTGTAGAAACAGGAGGTTGTACCAATTGAAAGTCAGGGCAAGTATGAATGATAGCTTTAGCTTGACATTTAGTTATTTGGAACATTCGCATGAGTGCTTGTGCATTTTGGTGGAAAAAGGCATGACTCAATTTTGCTTGTTCAAAACTATTTGGCAATGTGTGAGAAATGACCATTGTCAGCTTGTCCGCTCTTGCATTTCCTTCCACTAAAAATCCAGGAAGTGAAGAATGCGCCCTAATGTGAGAAACAAAATATGGATTAGTTCTATATTGCAAAGTTATAAAAAGACATGAAAGCCAACGATGTAAAGTTTCATTACTAACATCCTTTAAAATGGAACCTTCTATTCTCCTGACTACATTAGCAACATAAGCAGAATCTGTGACCAAATTAAAAGGCTGAGGAAACAGCTAAAAAGCTCAAACTACTGCAGCAAGCTCAACAATTTGAGGGGATCCCTCTACTGTTTAAATATCAGATTCCCAAACATCAGTCTTTTGAATAAACCAAGTCACAACGGACTTGTGGCTTTTACCAGAGCCATCAGTGAAGAGAGTCACAGCATGTAAAGGTTCTTCACTTAATTTAGGTTTTTCTCTGAAACTCAATTTTGCTTGCAGTAGTTTGTGAGCTGGATAGTGTATGGACCAAACACCTGGAAAACCTAAGAATGCATATTGTAAATCATCAGAATTTTGCATTGCCCAATTGAAATAATCATTTTTCAATGGCAAATAGATAACTGAAAATTCTTGACCTGCCAAAGTTAACAATCTGGTTCTAGCCTTAATTATAATGTATGCAATCATTTCTAAAACTGAGCAAATGGTCTTTGAAAACCTGTAGGGAGGAAAAACCCATGCCATTATTAACAAAGGATCTTGTTCTGTGGCATCCCACTGGAAAATGAGACCACAAAGCTGCATCTTCTCTCCTAAGATTGCAAGAAAGAAAGGATTTTCAGGAACACAGCGATGAGTTTGTCTTTTTTGAAGAGCTTCTGTGACTTTGTCGAGAGCAGCACGAGCTTCAGGGGTTAAAGTTCTTGGCAAAGTGATGTCGCAACTTCCTCTCAGCAAATCGAAGAGCGAACTCAGTTCATCATTGGTGATTCCCAACATCGGTCTGACCCAGTTGATTTCTCCTAGAAGTAGTTGTAACTCTTGTAGGTTGTTGACTCTGGTTCGGATCTGAATTTTCTGTGGTGTTCTTGTCGTCTCAGTCATCTTCCATCCCAGGTACTTCTAAGGTGAAACTTGTTGAATTTTCGTTGCAGAGATTTCAAGTCCAGCTTTTTGAATTTCAGCAACAACACAGTCGCGAGTTTCTTCCATCTCTTCCTTTCAAAGGACTCCACCCTTAAAGCCAATTTTTCTTTCTCTGTATCTATAGATTGACAAACACCAGAACAACCATGTTTTTGCTTAACTGAAAAAGAGTTCCCCGGAACCACAATTTCCCGAGTGGAAGCAGCCACCTCAGCCTCCACCCCAGGCCCAACAGAATCCAATTCAGGTTTCAGTGTCCCTGCACAAACAATTTCAGGAAGTACAGTCACTTTTTCATTTCCATCTTTTACACACATTGTTCCATCCCCCTTACAAGAGTCACATATTTTTACATTAACAGAACAACACGAAGAAAAGTCCGAAAGAGTCTCATTTTTTCCCAGAGAGAGAGAAGAAAGATTTTGTTCAACAGAGTTCAAAGCAATATTTCCAGCATTTGCAACAACACTTGTAACATTCTCCGATACACACACAGTCTCCGGTTTACTGGAATTTAATGAGACAGAACCAGAAGCTTTGTTTTCTGAGTCCAAGTTGATCTTATTATTATCAGTTTGTTTAAAACAGCGCTCCAACAGCGCTCTACAAACCGGCATAAGTTCTCTTAAGCTTTCATCTTTTTTGAGAGAGACTAGATTATAGATTCTCCAGTTTATCTGATCTCACAAAAATGAAAAGTAAAAGCAGACTGCAGATTTAAATCTTGCGTATTCGCTATAATCCAGATACGTAAGTTTTTAAGCTCAGTTTTTGAAATTTCAGAGTGACCTTTTTCTTGTAACATTGTCTCTAATTGATGAAAAACATCCCATTCAACTTTTGATAAATTTGTTCCCATTTTTGTGTTCTTTTATTAATTTTCTTTTTCTCTATTTTTCCTCCCAACGTCACCCAAGCGCTCTCCCGAGATAAGTTACTTACAATTTTCTTGGCTTCGGCGGGAGAGATGATACAGTGTCCTCCTTGTTAACACTTGGGTCTCTGCGGCTGGTACTTCCACAATTTTTCTTTTTTTTTCTTCTATTCTACGTCCTCACACGGGGCACCAATATGCGGGGGACGGGACAGGTATAAGTCCAATGGTGTCAGGAACCCACGCCTTAAAAAAGGAACCCACTAGGCCGCGGCAAAATATCCAAATATGGATAACATGGTAACCAGACCAGTGAAGAGATTTTTGCTTTTATTTCCAGCACATCAGTCTCAAAATACAAAATGGAGACATGACAGCTCACTGATCCACACCAAAAAATGTCTCCTTCAACAGGGCTCATACAGCAATACATAAAATCATCTCAGACTAGAATTCAGCCAATCAGACACAGAAAACACATATTGACAAGCATTCTATCCAATCTTATAAAACATACGTAATCATAGCTAAAACAAAGACTAGTTGATAAGAGACAAAGAACAGAGTTCTATTCATGCTAACCTTCTAAAGATATACATTAAATAACCTTGTTGCCATTTGTCACGTCTGCTGCTTGGGAAACTTTTCTGCTTGCATGGAAAACTTTTCTGCTTGCATGGGAAACTTTTCTGCAATGCTCACAAAACTCCAGTCTAAGGCCTACATACTTCTTTTTAACCATTTCTTAAAAATCCTCTAACCTTACGGATTCCAACATCAGGCCTTTATCAGTTCCATAGCTTTAAGCCATAACAAACACAATTCAACCAACCACCATGCACCATGCTGTGAACACACGACGGTTCTAGAACTTGTTGATTTACCTCTAATTCAGCTGCCTCACCTCCCACAGTCCTTTTCTACTTAGCCAAAGTAATGGGCCTCAGCCCAAGGCCTTCCTTTTGTAAGCTTCTAGCTATATGCAGCAGCAAACCACTACTTTCTTCTGTGCCAAGACTTTAGGTAGACGATTTGCATCTGCCCTTCCAGTGAAACCTAATGGGGAGAGAAAAGCCTCTCAGAGATGTTCAGTCATTCCATTTTCTAGACAGGCCAAATCCAAAGAAAAGCAAGCGATGGGATTGTGTACTTGCTCTTACAAAACACCTGCTGCCCTCTGACAATCAACTAGCAGAAAACCAGCCAAACTGAGACTTGAGGCAAACAACCCTTGGAAGGGAATAATGATGTGATCAATCAAGACAACACTTTTCCAGGCTACCGAGATATTGGAAATGTCAGCAAAGGCTTGAGAACAAAGGCTGAAGAAATGGGGAAAGGGTAAAAGAATCCCAAGAAAAACATGATCAAAGGTTAAAACAATTCCAAGAAAAACATAGGCAACTAACCTCTTGAACCCTTCAGGAAATCAGTGGCCGCAGATTTACATAGGCCATTCAAGTTAATTGACCCCTGCACCTTCCACTCCTTTTTCATCGGGTGAATTGAGACCATGGAATCACAATTCCTTGGATTCTGTTCTTAACTTTAGGAGAGAAGTACAGCAGCTGAAGTACCTGTTACTGATGTGATACCCAGAAACACAGAGCTGACAAATTTCATTCTTGGCCAATCACAGCAAGCAGGACTAAGAGGATGAGGCCGGCTTATTTTCATGACATTTTTCTTGTTTGACAGCCTGCTCTGATTGCAGTGAAACTTTTTAATTAGCTTCTCTCTAAAAGAAGAAAGTCCAGTTCACTGTCCAGCCCTACTGCTGCGAGTATACCATTTTGTTTTTCGAGTCAAAAAATTGAATTAGAAGGTACGGATCTAAGACCGCTCCGGGGAGTCTTTCGGCAGAAGCCGCGCTAAGGAGAGCACTGTGAGCGGCACAATCGTCTTTGCGCAAAGAAGCCGCTTCTTCGGCTCCAGGAGCCGGAGAGAGCGGCAGCTTCGGGAAGGTGAAGAAGGAAGCTGTACAACACTGGGATTGTGTGCGCAGCTTGCCAACTGATAGAAAACAGTACCGTTGCACTCTCCTGACTTTTCCAACCACATGAACATTCGATTGGAAGCTGTTTTGGACAACTTTTCTTCCTGCCATACACTTTGCATGCCTCCGTGCAACGTCTAGAACACGATGGGAGATGTTTTCTGTGCTGGCACAGTTTTTCCTATCCAGAAATAGTTGAAAAGCGTTTTGCTGAGATGTAGATGAGAAGAGACGCTAAACACGAAAGTACGATGCTCTCCGGAGCTAAAAGCCGCTCCCGGGCGTTTTTCGGCAGAAGCCGCGCTAAGGAGAGCACTGTGACCGGCACAATCGTCTTTGCGCGAAGTAGCCGCTTTTTCGCCTCCGGGAGCCGGAGAGAGCGGCAGCTTCGGGCAGGTGAAGAAGTAAGCTGTACAACACTGGGATTGTGTGCGCAGCTTGCCAACAACTGATAGAAAACAGTACCTTTGCACTCTCCTGACTTTTCCAATCACATGAACATTCGATTGGAAGCTGTTTTGGACAACTTTTCTTTTCCTCTTGCCAAACACTTGGCACACATCCGTGCAACGTCTAGAACACGATGGGAGTTGTTTTCTGTGCTGGCACTGTTTTTCCTAGCCAGACATAGTGGAAAAGCCTTTTGCTAAGATGTAGATGAGAAGAGACGCTAAAGACGAAGGTACGATGCTCTCCGGAGCTAAGAGCCGCTCCCGGGCGTCTTCCGGCAGAAGCCGCGCTAAGGAGAGCACTGTGACCGGCACAATCGTCTTTGCGCGAAGAAGCCGCTTCTTCGCCTCCGGGAGCCGGAGCGAGCGGCATCTTCGGGAAGTTTTAGAAGGAAGCTGTACAACACTGGGATTGTGTGCGCAGCTTGCCAACTGATAGAAAACAGTACCTTTGCACTCTCCTGACTTTTCCAATCACATGAACATTCGATTGGAAGCTGTTTTGGACAACTTTTCTTTTCTTCCTGCCAAACACTTGGCAGACCTCCGTGCAACGTCTAGAACACGATGGCAGTTGTTTTCTGTGCTAGCACAGTTTTTCCGAGCCAGACATAATGGAAAAGCTTTCTGCTAAGTTTTAGAGGAGAAGAGGTGCTAAAGACGAAGGTACGCTGGTCTCCGGAGCTAAAAGCCGCTCCCGGACGTCTTTCGGCAGAAGTCGCGCTAAGGAGAGCACTGTGACCGGCACAATGGTCTTTGCGCGAAGTAGCCCGTTCCTCGCCTCCGGGAGCCGGCGAGAGCGGCAGCTTCGGGAAGGTGAAGAAGGAAGCTGTACAACACTGGGATTGTGTGCGCAGCTTGCCAACTGATAGAAAACAGTACCTTTGCACTCTCCTGACTTTTCCAATCACATGAACATTCGATTGGAAGCTGTTTTGGACAACTTTTCTTCCTGCCATACACTTTGCATGCCTCCGTGCAACGTCTAGAACACGATGGGAGTTGTTTTCTGTGATGGCACAGTTTTTCCTAGCCAGAAATATTTGAAAAGCGTTTTGCTGAGATGTAGATGAGAAGAGACGATAAAGACGAAGGTACGATGCTGTCCGGAGCTAAGAGCCGCTCCCGGGCGTCTTTCGGCAGAAGCCGCGCTAAGGAGCGCACTGTGAGCGGCACAATCGTCTTTGCGCGAAGAACCCGCTTCTTCGGCTCCAGGAGCCAGGGAGAGCTGCATCTTCGGGAAGGTGAAGAAGGAAGCTGTACAACACTGGGATTTTGTGCGCAGCTTGCCAACTGATAGAAAACAGTACCTTTGCACTCTCCTGACTTTTCCAATCACATGAACATTCGATTGGAAGCTGTTTTGGACAACTTTTCTTTTCTTCCTGCCAAACACTTGGCAGACCTCCGTGCAACGTCTAGAACACGATGGGAGTTGTTTTCTGTGCTGGCACAGTTTTTCCTATCCAGACATAGTGGAAAAGCTTTCTGCTAAGATGTAGATGAGAAGACACGCTAAACACGAAAGTACGATGCTCTCCGGAACTAAAAGTCGCTCCCGGGCGTCTCTCGGCAGAAGCCGCGCTAAGGAGAGCACTGTGACCGGCACAATCGTCTTTGCGCGAAGTAGCCGCTTCTTCGCCTCCGGGAGCCGGAGAGAGCGGCATCTTCGGGAAGGTTTAGAAGGAAGCTGTACCACACTGGGATTGTGTGCGCAGCTTGCCAACTGATAGAAAACAGTACCTTTGCATTCTCCTGACTTTTCCAATCACATGAACATTCGATTGGAAGCGGTGTTGGACAACTTTTCTTTACTTCTTCCCAAACACTTGGCGGACCTCCGTGCAACGTCTAGAACACGATGGGAGTTGTTTTCAGTGCTGGCACAACTTTTCCTAGCCAGACATAGTGGAAAAGCTTTCTGCTAAGATGTAGACTACAAAAGACGCTAAACACGAAAGTACGATGCTCTCCGGAGCTAAAAGCCGCTCCCGGGCGTCTTTCGGCAGAAGCCGCGCTAAGGAGAGCACTGTGACCGGCACAATCGTCTTTGCGCGAAGTAGCCGCTTCTTTGCCTCCGGGAGCCGGAGAGAGCAACAGCTTCGGGAAGGTGAAGAATGAAGCTGTACAACACTGGGATTGTGTGCGCAGCTTGTCAACTGATAGAAAACAGTACCTATGCACTCTCCTGACTTTTCCAATCACATGAACATTTGATTGGAAGCTGTTTTGGACAACTTTTCTTCCTGCCATACACTTTGCATGCCTCCGTGCAACGTCTAGAACACGATGGGAGATGTTTTCTGTGCTGGCACAGTTTTTCCTAGCCAGAAATATTTGAAAAGCGTTTTGCTGAGATGTAGATGAGAAGAGACGCTAAAGACGAAGGTACGATGCCCTCCGGAGCTAAAAGCCGCTCCCGGGCGTCTTTCGGCAGAAGCCGCGCTAAGGAGCGCACTGTGAGCGGCACAATCGTCTTTGCGCGAAGAACCCGCTTCTTCGGCTCCGGGAGCCAGGGAGAGCTGCATCTTCGGGAAGGTGAAGAAGCAAGGTGTACAACACTGGGTTTTTGTGCGCAGCTTGCCGACTGATAGAAAACAGTACCTTTGCACTCTCCTGACTTTTCCAATCACATGAACATTCGATTCGAAGGTGTTTTGGACAACTTTTCTTTTCTTCCTGCCAAACACTTGGAAGACATCTCTGCAACTTCTAGAACACGATGGGAGTTGTTTTCTGTGCTGGCACAGTTTTTCCTATGCAGACATAGTGGAAAAGCTTTTTGCTGAGATGTAGATGAGAAGAGACGCTAAACACAAATGTACGATGCTCTCCGGAGCTAAAAGCCGCTCCCGGGCGTCTTTCGGCAGAAGCCGCGCTAAGGAGAGCACTGTGACCGGCACAATCGTCTTTGCGCGAAGTAGCCGCTTCTTCGCCTCCGGGAGCCGGAGAGAGCGGCATCTTCGGGAAGTTTTAGAAGGAAGCTGTACAACACTGGGATTGTGTGCGCAGCTTGCCAGCTGATAGAAAACAGTACCTTTGCACTCTCGTGACATTTCCAATCACATGAACATTCACTTGGAAGCTGCTTTGGACAACTTTTCTTTTCCTCCTGCCAAACACTTGGCAGACCTCCGTGCAACGTCTCTAACACGATGGGAGTCGTTTTCTTGCAGGCACATCTTTTCCAAGCCAGACATAGTGGAAAAGCTTTCTGCTAAGATGTAGACTACAAAAGACGCTAAACACGAAGGTACGCTGCTCTCCGGAGCTAAAAGCCGCTCCCGGGCGTCTTTCGGCAGAAGCCGCGCTAAGGAGAGCACTGTGACCGGCACAATCGTCTTTGCGCGAAGCAGCCGCTACTTCGCCGCCGGGAGCCGGAGAGAGCGGCAGCTTCGGGAAGGTGAAGAAGGAAGCTGTACAACACTGGGATTGTGTGCGCAGCTTGCCAACAACTGATAGAAAACAGTA
Organism: Melospiza melodia melodia; assembly: GCF_035770615.1. NCBI lineage: Eukaryota > Metazoa > Chordata > Aves > Passeriformes > Passerellidae > Melospiza > Melospiza melodia. Next base: position 33,049,605 of record NC_086225.1, read on the forward strand.
CCTTTGCACTCTCCTGACTTTTCCAATCACATGAATATTCGATTGGAAGCTGTTTTGGACAACTTTTCTTTTCTTCCTGCCAAACACTTGGCAGACCTCCGTGCAACATCTAGAACACGATGGGAGTTGTTTTCTGTGCTGGCAAAGTTTTTCCTGGCCAGACATAGTGGAAAAGCTTTCTGCTAAGATTTAGAGGAGAAGAGACGCTAAAGGCGAAGGTACGCAGCTCTCCGGAGCTAAAAGCCGCTCCCGGGCGTCTATCGGCAGAAGCCACGCTAAGGAGAGCACTGTGACCGGCACAATCGCCTTTACACGAAGTAGCCACTTCTTCGCCTCCGGGAGCCGGAGAGGGCGGCAGCTTCGGGAAGGTGAAGAAGGAAGCTGTACAACACTGGGGTAGTGTGTGCAGCTTGCCGACTGATAGAAAACAGTACCTTTGCACTCTCCTGACTTTTCCAATCACATGAACATTCGATTGGAAGCTGTTTTGGACAACTTTTCTTTTCTTCCTGCCAAACACTTGGCAGACCTCCATGCAACGTCTAGAACACGATGGGAGTTGTTTTCTGTGCTGGCAAAGTTTTTCCTGGCCAGACATAGTGGAAAAGCTTTCTGCTAAGATGTAAACTACAAAAGACGCTAAACACGAAAGTACGATGCTCTCCGGAGCTAAAAGCCGCTCCCGGGCATCTTTCGGCAGAAGCCGTGCTAAGGAGAGCACTGTGACCGGCACAATCGTCTTTGCGCGAAGTAGCCGCTTCTTCGCCTCCGGGAGCAGGAGAGAGCGGCAGCTTCGGGAAGGTGAAGAAGGAAGCTGTACAACACTGGGATTGTGTGCGCAGCTTGCCAACTGATAGAAAACAGTACCTTTGCACTCTCCTGACTTTTCCAATCACATGAACATTCGATTGGAAGCTGTTTTGGACAACTTTTCTTTTCTTCCTGCCAAACACTTGGCAGACCTCCGTGCAACGTCTAGAACACGATGGGAGTTGTTTTCAGTGCTGGCAAAGTTTTTCCTGGCCAGACATAGTGGAAAAGCTTTCTGCTAAGATTTAGAGGGGAAGAGATGCTAAAGACGAAGGTACGCAGCTCTCCGGAGGTAAAAGCCGCTCCCGGGCGTCTTTCGGCAGAAGCCGCGCTAAGGAGAGCACTGTGACCGGCACAATCGTCTTTGCGCGAAGTAGCCGCTTCTTCGCCTCCGGGAGCAGGAGAGAGCGGCAGCTTCGGGAAGGTGAAGAAGGAAGCTGTACAACACTGGGATTGTGTGCGCAGCTTGCCAACTGATAGAAAACAGTACCTTTGCACTCTCCTGACTTTTCCAATCACATGAACATTCGATTGGAAGCTGTTTTGGACAACTTTTCTTTTCTTCCTGCCAAACACTTGGCAGACCTCCGTGCAACGTCTAGAACACGATGGGAGTTGTTTTCTGTGCTGGCACAGTTTTTCCTATGCAGACATAGTGGAAAAGCTTTTTGCTGAGATGTAGATGAGAAGAGACGCTAAACACAAATGTACGATGCTCTCCGGAGCTAAAAGCCGCTCCCGGGCGTCTTTCGGCAGAAGCCGCGCTAAGGAGAGCACTGTGACCGGCACAATCGTCTTTGCGCGAAGCAGCCGCTACTTCGCCGCCGGGAGCCGGAGAGAGCGGCAGCTTCGGGAAGGTGAAGAAGGAAGCTGTACAACACTGGGATTGTGTGCGCAGCTTGCCAACAACTGATAGAAAACAGTACCTTTGCACTCTCCTGACTTTTCCAATCACATGAATATTCGATTGGAAGCTGTTTTGGACAACTTTTCTTTTCTTCCTGCCAAACACTTGGCAGACCTCCGTGCAACGTCTAGAACACGATGGGAGTTGTTTTCTGTGCTGGCAAAGTTTTTCCTGGCCAGACATAGTGGAAAAGCTTTCTGCTAAGATTTAGAGGAGAAGAGACGCTAAAGGCGAAGGTACGCAGCTCTCCGGAGCTAAAAGCCGCTCCCGGGCGTCTATCGGCAGAAGCCACGCTAAGGAGAGCACTGTGACCGGCACAATCGCCTTTACACGAAGTAGCCACTTCTTCGCCTCCGGGAGCCGGAGAGGGCGGCAGCTTCGGGAAGGTGAAGAAGGAAGCTGTACAACACTGGGGTAGTGTGTGCAGCTTGCCGACTGATAGAAAACAGTACCTTTGCACTCTCCTGACTTTTCCAATCACATGAACATTCGATTGGAAGCTGTTTTGGACAACTTTTCTTTTCTTCCTGCCAAACACTTGGCAGACCTCCATGCAACGTCTAGAACACGATGGGAGTTGTTTTCTGTGCTGGCAAAGTTTTTCCTGGCCAGACATAGTGGAAAAGCTTTCTGCTAAGATGTAAACTACAAAAGACGCTAAACACGAAAGTACGATGCTCTCCGGAGCTAAAAGCCGCTCCCGGGCGTCTTTCGGCAGAAGCCGCGCTAAGGAGAGCACTGTGACCGGCACAATCGTCTTTGCGCGAAGCAGCCGCTACTTCGCCGCCGGGAGCCGGAGAGAGCGGCAGCTTCGGGAAGGTGAAGAAGGAAGCTGTACAACACTGGGATTGTGTGCGCAGCTTGCCAACAACTGATAGAAAACAGTACCTTTGCACTCTCCTGACTTTTCCAATCACATGAATATTCGATTGGAAGCTGTTTTGGACAACTTTTCTTTTCTTCCTGCCAAACACTTGGCAGACCTCCGTGCAACGTCTAGAACACGATGGGAGTTGTTTTCTGTGCTGGCAAAGTTTTTCCTGGCCAGACATAGTGGAAAAGCTTTCTGCTAAGATTTAGAGGAGAAGAGACGCTAAAGGCGAAGGTACGCAGCTCTCCGGAGCTAAAAGCCGCTCCCGGGCGTCTATCGGCAGAAGCCACGCTAAGGAGAGCACTGTGACCGGCACAATCGCCTTTACACGAAGTAGCCACTTCTTCGCCTCCGGGAGCCGGAGAGGGCGGCAACTTCGGGAAGGTGAAGAAGGAAGCTGTACAACACTGGGGTAGTGTGTGCAGCTTGCCGACTGATAGAAAACAGTACCTTTGCACTCTCCTGACTTTTCCAATCACATGAACATTCGATTGGAAGCTGTTTTGGACAACTTTTCTTTTCTTCCTGCCAAACACTTGGCAGACCTCCATGCAACGTCTAGAACACGATGGGAGTTGTTTTCTGTGCTGGCAAAGTTTTTCCTGGCCAGACATAGTGGAAAAGCTTTCTGCTAAGATGTAAACTACAAAAGACGCTAAACACGAAAGTACGATGCTCTCCGGAGCTAAAAGCCGCTCCCGGGCATCTTTCGGCAGAAGCCGTGCTAAGGAGAGCACTGTGACCGGCACAATCGTCTTTGCGCGAAGTAGCCGCTTCTTCGCCTCCGGGAGCAGGAGAGAGCGGCAGCTTCGGGAAGGTGAAGAAGGAAGCTGTACAACACTGGGATTGTGTGCGCAGCTTGCCAACTGATAGAAAACAGTACCTTTGCACTCTCCTGACTTTTCCAATCACATGAACATTCGATTGGAAGCTGTTTTGGACAACTTTTCTTTTCTTCCTGCCAAACACTTGGCAGACCTCCGTGCAACGTCTAGAACACGATGGGAGTTGTTTTCAGTGCTGGCAAAGTTTTTCCTGGCCAGACATAGTGGAAAAGCTTTCTGCTAAGATTTAGAGGGGAAGAGACGCTAAAGACGAAGGTACGCAGCTCTCCGGAGGTAAAAGCCGCTCCCGGGCGTCTTTCGGCAGAAGCCGCGCTAAGGAGAGCACTGTGACCGGCACAATCGTCTTTGCGCGAAGTAGCCGCTTCTTCGCCTCCGGGAGCAGGAGAGAGCGGCAGCTTCGGGAAGGTGAAGAAGGAAGCTGTACAACACTGGGATTGTGTGCGCAGCTTGCCAACTGATAGAAAACAGTACCTTTGCACTCTCCTGACTTTTCCAATCACATGAACATTCGATTGGAAGCTGTTTTGGACAACTTTTCTTTTCTTCCTGCCAAACACTTGGCAGACCTCCGTGCAACGTCTAGAACACGATGGGAGTTGTTTTCTGTGCTGGCACAGTTTTTCCTATCCAGACATAGTGGAAAAACTTTCTGCTAAGATGTAGACGAGAAGACACGCTAAACACGAAAGTACGATGCTCTCCGGAACTAAAAGTCGCTCCCGGGGGTCTCTCGGCAGAAGCCGCGCTAAGGAGAGCACTGTGACCGGCACAATCGTCTTTGCGCGAAGTAGCTGCTTCTTCGCCTCCGGGAGCCGGAGAGGGCAGCAGCTTCGGTAAGGTGAAGAAGGAAGCTGGACAACACTGGGATTGTGTGCGCAGCTTGCCAATAACTGATAGAAAACAGTACCTTTGCACTCTCCTGACTTTTCCAATCACATGAACATTCGATTGGAAGCTGTTTTGGACAACTTTTCTTTTCTTCCAGCCAAACACTTGGCAGACCTCCGTGCAATGTCTAGAACACGATGGGAGTTGTTTTCTGTGCTGGCAGAGTTTTTCCTATCCAGACATAGTGGAAAAGCTTTCTGCTATGATGTTGAAGAGAAGAGACGATAAACAGGAAAGTACGATTCTCTGAGGAGCTTAAAGCCGCTCCCGGGTGTCTTTCGGCAGAAGCCGCGCTAAGGAGAGCACTGTGACCGGCACAATCGTCTTTGCGCGAAGTAGCCGCTTCACCACCGGGCGCCGGAGAGAGCGGCAGCTTTGGGAAGGTGAAGAAGGAAGCTGTACAACACTGGGATTGTGTGCGCAGCTTGCCAACTGATAGAAAACAGTACCTTTGCACTCTCCTGACTTTTCCAATCACATGAACATTCAATTGGAAGCTGTTTTGGAGAACTTTTCTTTTCTTCCTGCCAAACACTTGGCAGATATCCGTGCAACGTCTAGAACACGATGGGAGTTGTTTTCTGTGGTGGCACAGTTTTTCCTATCCAGACATAGTGGAAAAACTTCCTGCTAAGATGTAGACGAGAAGAGACGCTAAACACGAAAGTACGATGTTCTCCGGAGGTAAAAGCCGCTCCCGGGCGTCTTTCGGCAGAAGCCGCGCTAAGGAGAGCACTGTGACCGGCACTATCGTCTTTGAGCGAAGTAGCCGCTTCTTCGCCTCCGGGAGCCGGAGAGAGCGGCGTCTATTGGAAGGTGAAGAAGGAAGCTGTACAACACTGGGATTGTGTGCGCAGCTTGCCAACTGATAGAAAACAGTACCTTTGCACTCTCCTGACTTTTCCAATCACATGAACATTCGATTCGAAGGTGTTTTGGACAACTTTTCTTTTCTTCCTGCCAAACACTTGGCAGACCTCCGTGCAACGTCTAGAACACGATGGGAGTTGTTTTCTGTGCTGGCACAGTTTTTCCTAGCCAGACAGAGTGGAAAAGCTTTCTGCTAAGAGGCAGACTATAAAAGACTCTAAACACGAAAGTACGATGCTCTCTGGAGCTAAAAGCCGCTCCCAGGCGTCTTTCGGCAGAAGCTGTGCTAAGGAGAGCACTGTGACCGGCACAATCGTCTTTGCGCGAAGTAGCCGCTTTTTCGCCTCCGGGAGCCGGAGAGAGCGGCAGCTTCGGGAAGGTGAAGAAGGAAGCTGTACAACACTGGGATTGTGTGCGCAGCTTGCCAACAGCTGATAGAAAACAGTACCTTTGCACTCTCCTGACTTTTCCAATCACATGAATATTCGCTTGGAAGCTGTTTTGGACAACTTTTCTTTTCTTCCTGCCAAACACTTGGCAGACCACCGTGCAACGTCTAGAACACGATGGGAGTTGTTTTCTGTGCTGGCACAGTTTTTCCTTGCCAGACATAGTGGAAAAGCTTTCTGTAAAGATGTAGACAAGAAGAGACGCTAAACACGAAAGTACGATGCTCTCCGGTGCTAAAAGCCGCTCCCGGGCGTCTTTCGGCAGAAGCCGCGCTAAGGAGAGCACTGTGACCGGCACAATCGTCTTTGCGCGAAGTAGCCGCTTCTTCGGCTCCGGGAGCCGGGGGGAGCGGCAGCTTTGGGAAGGTGAAGAAGGAAGCTGGACAACACTGGGATTGTGTGCGCAGCTTGCCAATAACTGATAGAAAACAGTACCTTTGCACTCTCCTGACTTTTCCAATCACATGAACATTCGATTGGAAGCTGTTTTGGACAACTTTTCTTTTCTTCCAGCCAAACACTTGGCAGACCTCCGTGCAATGTCTAGAACACGATGGGAGTTGTTTTCTGTGCTGGCAGAGTTTTTCCTATCCAGACATAGTGGAAAAGCTTTCTGCTATGATGTTGAAGAGAAGAGACGATAAACAGGAAAGTACGATCCTCTAAGGAGCTTAAAGCCGCTCCCGGGTGTCTTTCGGCAGAAGCCGCGCTAAGGAGAGCACTGTGACCGGCACAATCGTCTTTGCGCGAAGTAGCCGCTTCACCACCGGGCGCCGGAGAGAGCGGCAGCTTTGGGAAGGTGAAGAAGGAAGCTGTACAACACTGGGATTGTGTGCGCAGCTTGCCAACTGATAGAAAACAGTACCTTTGCACTCTCCTGACTTTTCCAATCACATGAACATTCAATTGGAAGCTGTTTTGGACAACTTTTCTTTTCTTCCTGCCAAACACTTGGCAGATATCCGTGCAACGTCTAGAACACGATGGGTGTTGTTTTCTGTGCTGGCACAGTTTTTCCTATCCAGACATAGTGGAAAAACTTCCTGCTAAGATGTAGACGAGAAGAGACGCTAAACACGAAAGTACGATGTTCTCCGGAGGTAAAAGCCGCTCCCGGGCGTCTTTCGGCAGAAGCCGCGCTAAGGAGAGCACTGTGACCGGCACTATCGTCTTTGAGCGAAGTAGCCGCTTCTTCGCCTCCGGGAGCCGGAGAGAGCGGCGTCTATTGGAAGGTGAAGAAGGAAGCTGTACAACACTGGGATTGTGTGCGCAGCTTGCCAACTGATAGAAAACAGTACCTTTGCACTCTCCTGACTTTTCCAATCACATGAACATTCGATTCGAAGGTGTTTTGGACAACTTTTCTTTTCTTCCTGCCAAACACTTGGCAGACCTCCGTGCAACGTCTAGAACACGATGGGAGTTGTTTTCTGTGCTGGCACAGTTTTTCCTAGCCAGACATAGTGGAAAAGCTTTCTGCTAAGACGCAGACTATAAAAGACTCTAAACACGAAAGTACGATGCTCTCTGGAGCTAAAAGCCGCTCCCGGGCGTCTTTCGGCAGAAGCTGCGCTAAGGAGATCACTGTGACCGGCACAATCGTCTTTGCGCGAAGTAGCCGCTTTTTCGCCTCCGGGAGCCGGAGAGAGCGGCAGCTTTGGGAAGGTGAAGAAGGAAGCTGTACAACACTGGGATTGTGTGCGCAGCTTGCCAACAGCTGATAGAAAACAGTACCTTTGCACTCTCCTGACTTTTCCAATCACATGAACATTCGATTGGAAGCTGTTTTGGACAACTTTTCTTTTCTTCCTGCCAAACACTTGGCAGACCACCGTGCAACGTCTAGAACACGATGGGAGTTGTTTTCTGTGGTGGCACAGTTTTTCCTAGCCAGACATAGTGGAAAAGCTTTCTGTAAAGATGTAGACAAGAAGAGACGCTAAACACGAAAGTACGATGCTCTCCGGAGCTAAAAGCCGCTCCCGGGCGTCTTTCGGCAGAAGCCGCGCTAAGGAGAGCACTGTGACCGGCACAATCGTCTTTGCGCGAAGTAGCCGCTTCTTCGCCTCCGGGAGCTGGAGAGAGCGGCAGCTTTGGGAAGGTGAAGAAGGAAGCTGTACAACACTGGGATTGTGTGCGCAGCTTGCCAACTGATAGAAAACAGTACCTTTGCACTCTCCTGACTTTTCCAATCACATGAACATTCGATTGGAAGCTGTTTTGGACAACTTTTCTTTTCTTCCTGCCAAACACTTGGCAGACCTCCGTGCAACGTCTAGAACACGATGGGAGTTGTTTTCTGTGCTGGCACAGTTTTTCCTAGCCAGACATAGTGGAAAAGCTTTTTGCTGAGATGTAGACGAGAAGAGACGCTAAACAAGAAAGTACGATGTTCTCCGGAGGTAAAAGCCGCTCCCGGGCGTCTTTCGGCAGAAGCCGCGCTAAGGAGAGCACTGTGACCGGCACAATCGTCTTTGCGCGAAGTAGCCGCTTCTTCGCCTCCAGGAGCCGGAGAGGGCGGCAGCTTCGGGAAGGTGAAGAAGGAAGCTGTACAACACTGGGATTGTGTGCGCAGCTTGCCAACAACTGATAGAAAACAGTACCTTTGCAATCTCCTGACTTTTCCAATCACATGAACATTCGATTGGAAGCTGTTTTTGACAATTTTTCTTTTCTTCCTACCAAACACTTGGCAGACCTCCGTGCAACATCTAGAACACGATGGGAGTTGTTTTCTGTGCTGGCAAAACTTTTCCTAGCCAGACATAGTGGAAAAGCTTTCTGCTAAGATTTAGACTAAAAAAGACGCTAAACACGAAAGTACGATGCTCTCCAGAGCTAAAAGCCGCTCCCGGGCGTCTTTCGGCAGAAGCCGCGCTAAGGAGAGCACTGTGACAGGCACAATCGTCTTTGCGCGAAGTAGCCGCTTCTTCACCTCTGGGAGCCGGAGAGGGCAGCAGCTTCGGGAAGGTGAAGAAGGAAGCTGTACAACACTGGGATTGCGTGCGCAGCTTGCCAACTGATAGAAAACAGTACCTTTGCACTCTCCTGACTTGTCCAATCACATGAACATTCGATTCAAAGCTGTTTCGGGCAACTTTTCTTTTCTTCCTCCCAAACACTTGGCAGACCTCCGTGCAACGTCTAGAACACGATGGGAGTTGTTTTCTGTGCTGGCACAGTTTTTCCTAGCCAGACATAGTGGAAAAGCTTTCTGCTAAGACGCAGACTATAAAAGACTCTAAACACGAAAGTACGATGCTCTCTGGAGCTAAAAGCCGCTCCCAGGGCGTCTTTCGTCAGAAGCTGTGCTAAGGAGAGCACTGTGACCGGCACAATCGTCTTTGCGCGAAGTAGCCGCTACTTCGCCTCCGGGAGCCAGAGAGAGCGGCAGCTTCGGGAAGGTGAAGAAGGAAGCTGTATAACACTGGGATTGTGTGCGCAGCTTGCCAACAGCTGATAGAAAAATGTACCTTTGAACTCTCCTAGCTTTTCCAATCACATGAATATTCGATTGGAAGCTGTTTTGGACAACTTTTCTTTTTTTCCTGCCAAAGACTTGGCAGACCTCCGTGCAACGTCTAGAACATGATGGGAGTGGTTTTCTGTGCTGGCACAACTTTTCCTAGCCAGACATAGTGGAAAAGCTTTCTGCTAAGATGTAGACTAAAAAAGACGCTAAACACGAAAGTACGATGATCTCCGGAGCTAAAAGCCGCTCCTGGGCGTCTTTCGGCAGAAGCCCCGCTAAGGAGAGCACTGTGACCGGCACAATCGTCTTTGCGTGAAGTAGCCGCTTCTTCGCCTCTGGGAGCCGGAGAGAGCGGCAGCTTCGGGAAGGTGAAGAAGGAAGCTGTACAACACTGGGATTGTGTGCGCAGCTTGCCAACTGATAGAAAACAGTACCTTTGCACTCTCCTGACTTTTCCAATCACATGAACATTCGATTGGAAGCTGTTTTGGACAACTTTTCTTTTCTTCCTGCCAAACACTTGGCAGACCTCCGTGCAACGTCTAGAACACGATGGGAGTTGTTTTCTGTGCTGGCACAGTTTTTCCTATCCAGACATAGTGGAAAAACTTTCTGCTAAGATGTAGACGAGAAGACACGCTAAACACGAAAGTACGATGCTCTCCGGAACTAAAAGTCGCTCCCGGGGGTCTCTCGGCAGAAGCCGCGCTAAGGAGAGCACTGTGACCGGCACAATCGTCTTTGCGCGAAGTAGCCGCTTCTTCGCCTCCGGGAGCCGGAGAGGGCAGCAGCTTCGGTAAGGTGAAGAAGGAAGCTGTACAACACTGGGATTGTGTGCGCAGCTTGCCAACAACTGATAAAAAACAGTACCTTTGCACTCTCCTGACTTTTCCAATCACATGAACATTCGATTGGAAGCTGTTTTGGACAACTTTCCTTTTCTTCCTGCCAAACACTTGGCAGACCTCCGTGCAACGTCTAGAACATGATGGGAGTTGTTTTCTGTGCTGGCACAACTTTTCCTAGCCAGACATAGTGGAAAAGCTTTCTGCTAAGATGTAGACTAAAAAAGACGCTAAACACGAAAGTACGATGATCTCCGGAGCTAAAAGCCGTTCCTGGGCGTCTTTTGACAGAAGGCCCGCTAAGGAGAGCACTGTGACCGGCACAATCGTCTTTGCGCGAAGTAGCCGCTTCTTCGCCTCCGGGAGCCGGAGAGAGCGGCAGCTTCGGTAAGGTGAAGAAGGAAGCTGTACAACACTGGGATTGTGTGCGCAGCTTGCCAACTGATAGAAAACAGTACCTTTGCACTCTCCTGACTTTTCTAATCACATGAACATTTGATTGGAAGCTGTTTTGGACAACTTTTCTTTTCTTCCTGCCAAACACTTGGCAGACCTCTGTGCAACGTCTAGAACACGATGGGAGTTGTTTTCTGTGCTGGCACAGTTTTTCCTAGCCAGACATAGTGGAAAAGCTTTCTGCTAAGATGTAGACTAAAAAAGACGCTAAACACCAAAGTACGATGATCTCCGGAGCTAAAAGCCGCTCCCGGGCGTCTTTCGGCAGAGGCCGCGCTAAGGACAGCACTGTGACCGGCACAATCGTCTTTGCGCGAAGTAGCCGCTTCTTCGCCTCCGGGAGCCGGAGAGAGCGGCAGCTTCGGTAAGGTGAAGAAGGAAGCTGTACAACACTGGGATTGTGTGCGCAGCTTGCCAACAGCTGATAGAAAACAGTACCTTTGCACTCTCCTAACTTTTCCAATCACATGAACATTCGATTGGAAGCTGTTTTTGACAACTTTTCTTTTCTTCCTGCCAAACACTTGGCAGACCTTTGTGCAACGTCTAGAACACGATGGGAGTTGTTTTCTGTGCTGGCACCGTTTTTCCCTGCCAGACATAATGGAAAAGCTTTCTGCTATCATGTAGACGAGAAGAGACGCTAAACACGAAAGTACGATGCTCTCCGGAGCTAAAAGCCGCTCCCGGGCGTCTTTCGGCAGAAGCCGCGCTAAGGAGAGCACTGTGACCAGCACTATCGTCTTTGCGCGAAGTAGCCGCTTCTTCGCCTCCGGGAGCCGGAGGGAGCGGCAGCTTCGGTAAGGTGAAGAAGGAAGCTGTACAACACTGGGATTGTGTGCGCAGCTTGCCAACTGATAGAAAACAGTACCTTTGCACTCTCCTGACTTTTCCAATCACATGAACATTCGATTGGAAGCTGTTTTGGACAACTTTCCTTTTCTTCCTGCCAAACACTTGGCAGACCTCCGTGCAACGTCTAGAACACGATGGGAGTTGTTTTCTGTGCTGGCACAGTTTTTCCTAGCCAGACATAGTGGAAAAGCTTTCTGCTAAGATGTAGATTACAAAAGACGCTAAACACGAAAGTACGATGCTCTCCGGATCTAAAAGCCGCTCCCGGGCGTCTTTCGGCTGTAGCCGAGCTAAGGAGACCACTGTGACCGGCACAATCGCCTTTACACGAAGTAGCCACTTCTTCGCCTCTGGGAGCCGGAGAGAGCGGCAGCTTCGGGAAGGTGAAGAAGTAAGCTGTACAACACTGGGATAGTGTGCGCAGCTTGCCAACTGATAGAAAACAGTACCTTTGCACTCTCCTGACTTTTCCAATCACATGAACATTCGATTGGAAGCTGTTTTGGACAACTTTTCTTTTCTTCCTGCCAAACACTTGGCAGACCTCCGTGCAACGTCTAGAACTCGATGGGAGTTGTTTTCTGTGCTGGAACAGTTTTTCCTAGCCAGACATAGTGGAAAAGCTTTCTGCTAAGATGTAAACTACAAAAGACGCTAAACACGAAAGTACGATGCTCTCCGGAGCTAAAAGCCGCTCCCGGGCATCTTTCGGCAGAAGCCGCGCTAAGGAGAGCACTGTGACCGGCACAATCGTCTTTGCGCGAAGTAGCCGCTTCTTCGCCTCCGGGAGCCGGAGAGAGCGGCAGCTTCGGGAAGGTGAAGAAGGAAGCTGTACAACACTGGGATTGTGTGCGCAGCTTGCCAACTGATAGAAAACAGTACCTTTGCACTCTCCTGACTTTTCCAATCACATGAACATTCGATAGGAAGCTGTTTTGGACAACTTTACTTTTCTTCCTGCCAAACACTTGGCAGACCTCCGTGCAACGTCTAGAACACGATGGGAGTTGTTTTCAGTGCTGGCAAAGTTTTTCCTGGCCAGACATAGTGGAAAAGCTTTCTGCTAAGATTTAGAGGAGAAGAGACGCTAAAGACGAAGGTACGCAGCTCTCCGGAGCTAAAAGCCGCTCCCGGGCGTCTTTCGGCAGAAGCCGCGCTAAGGAGAGCACTGTGACCGGCACAATCGTCTTTGCGCGAAGTAGCCGCTACTTCGCCTCCGGGAGCCGGAGAGAGTGGCAGCTTCGGGAAGGTGAAGAAGGAAGCTGTACAACACTGGGGTTGTGTGCGCAGCTTGCCAACAACTGATAGAAAACAGTACCTTTGCACTCTCCTGACTTTTCAAATCACATGAACATTCGATTGGAAGCTGTTTTGGACAACTTTTCTTTTCTTCCTGCCAAACACTTGGCAGACCTCCGTGCAACGTCTAGAACACGATGGGAGTTGTTTTCTGTGCTGGCACAGTTTTTCCTTGCCAGACATAGTGGAAAAGCTTTCTGTAAAGATGTAGACAAGAAGAGACGCTAAACACGAAAGTACGATGCTCTCCGGAGCTAAAAGCCACTCCCGGGCGTCTTTCGGCAGAAGCCGCGCTAAGGAGAGCACTGTGACCGGCACAATCGTCTTTGCGCGAAGTAGCCGCTTCTTCGGCTCCGGGAGCCGGGGGGAGCGGCAGGTTTGGGAAGGTGAAGAAGGAAGCTGGACAACACTGGCATTGTGTGCGCAGCTTGCCAATAACTGATAGAAAACAGTACCTTTGCACTCTCCTGACTTTTCCAATCACATGAACATTGGATTGGAAGCTGTTTTGGACAACTTTTCTTTTCTTCCTGCCAAACACTTGGCAGACCTCCGTGCAATGTCTAGAACACGATGGGAGTTGTTTTCTGTGCTGGCAGAGTTTTTCCTAGCCAGACATAGTGGAAAAGCTTTCTGCTAAGATGTTGAGGAGAAGAGACGATAAACAGGAAAGCACGATTCTCTAAGGAGCTTAAAGCCGCTCCCGGGTGTCTTTCGGCAGAAGCCGCGCTGAGGAGAGCACTGTGACCAGCACTATCGTCTTTGCGCGAAGTAGCCGCTTCTTCGCCTCCGGGAGCCGGAGAGAGCGGCGTCTATTGGAAGGTGAAGAAGGAAGCTGTACAACACTGGGATTGTGTGCGCAGCTTGCCAACTGATAGAAAACAGTACCTTTGCACTCTCCTGACTTTTCCAATCACATGAACATTCGATTCGAAGCTGTTGTGGACAACTTTTCTTTTCTTCCTGCCAAACACTTTGCAGACCTCCGTGCAACGTCTAGAACACGATGGGAGTTGTTTTCTGTGCTGGCACAGTTTTTCCTAGCCAGACATAGGGGAAAATCTTTCTGCTAAGACGCAGACTATAAAAGACTCTAAACACGAAAGTACGATGCTCTCCGGAGCTAAAAGCCGCTCCCGGGCGTCTTTCGGCAGAAGACGCGCTAAGGAGACCACTGTGACCGGCACAATCGTCTTTGCGCGAAGTAGCCGCTTCTTCGCCTCTGGGAGCCGGAGAGAGCGGCAGCTTCGGGAAGGTGAAGAAGGAAGCTGTACAACACTGGGATTGTGTGTGCAGCTTGCCAACTGATAGAAAACAGTACCTTTGCACTCTCCTGACTTTTCCAATCACATGAACATTCGATTGGAAGCTGTTTTGGACAACTTTTCTTTTCTTCCTGCCAAACACTTGGCAGACCTCCGTGCAACGTCTAGAACACGATGGGAGTTGTTTTCTGTGCTGGCACAGTTTTTCCTAGCCAGACATAGTGGAAAAGCTTCCTGCTAAGACGCAGACTATAAAAGACTCTAAACACGAAAGTACGATGCTCTCCGGAGCTAAAAGCCGCTCCCGGGCGTCTTTCGGCAGAAGACGCGCTAAGGAGACCACTGTGACCGGCACAATCGTCTTTGCGCGAAGTAGCCGCTTCTTCGCCTCCGGGAGCCGGAGAGAGCGGCAGCTTCGGGAAGGTGAAAAAGGAAGCTGTACAACCCTGGGATTGTGTGCGCTGCTTGCCAACTGATAGAAAACAGTACCTTTGCACTCTCCTGACTTTTCCAATCACATGAACATTCGATTGGAAGCTGTTTTGGACAACTTTTCTTTTCTTCCTGCCAAACACTTGGCAGACCTCCGTGCAACGTCTAGAACACGATGGGAGTTGTTTTCTGTGCTGGCAGAGTTTTTCCTAGCCAGACATAGTGGAAAAGCTTTCTGCTAAGATGTTGAGGAGAAGAGACGATAAACAGGAAAGTACGATTCTCTAAGGAGCTTAAAGCCGCTCCCGGGTGTCTTTCGGCAGAAGCCGCGCTGAGGAGAGCACTGTGACCGGCACAATCGTCTTTGCGCGAAGTAGCCGCTTCTTCGCCTCCGGGAGCCGGAGAGAGCGGCGTCTATTGGAAGGTGAAGAAGGAAGCTGTACAACACTGGGATTGTGTGCGCAGCTTGCCAACTGATAGAAAACAGTACCTTTGCACTCTCCTGACTTTTCCAATCACATGAACATTCGATTGGAAGCTGTTTTGGACAACTTTTCTTCCTGCCAAACACTTGGCAGACCTCCGTGCAACGTCTATAACACGGTGGGAGTTGTTTTCTGTGCTGGCGCAGTTTTTCCTAGCCAGACATAGTGGAAAAGCTTCCTGCTAAGACGCAGACTATAAAAGACTCTAAACACGAAAGTACGATGCTCTGCGGAGCTAAAAGCCGCTCCCGGGCGTCTTTCGGCAGAAGCCGCGCTACGGAGACCACTGTGACCGGCACAATCGTCTTTGCGCGAAGTAGCCGCTTCTTCGCCTCCGGGAGCCGGAGAGAGCGGCAGCTTCGGGAAGGTGAAAAAGGAAGCTGTACAACACTGGGATTGTGTGCGCTGCTTGCCAACTGATAGAAAAAATACCTTTGCACTCTGCTGACTTTTCCAATCACATGAACATTCGATTGGAAGCTGTTTTGAACAACTTTCCTTTTCTTCCTGCCAAACACTTGGCAGACCTCCGTGCAACGTCTAGAACACGATGGGAGTTGTTTTCTGTGCTGGCACAGTTTTTCCTAGCCAGACATAGTGGAAAAGCTTTCTGCTACGATTTAGAGGAGAAGAGGTTCTAAAGACGAAGGTACGCTGCTCTCTGAAGCTAAAAGCCGCTCCCGGGCGTCTTTCGGCAGAAGCCGCACTACGGAGACAACTGCGACCGGCACAATCGTCTTTGCGCGAAGTAGCCGCTTCTTCGCCTCCGGGAGCCGGAGAGAGCGGCAGCTTCGGGAAGGTGAAAAAGGAAGCTGTACAACCCTGGGATTGTGTGCGCTGCTTGCCAACTGATAGAAAAAAGTACCTTTGCACTCTCCTGACTTTTCCAATCACATGAACATTCGATTGGAAGCTGTTATGGACAACTTTTCTTTTCTTCCTGCCAAATACTTGGCAGATCTCCGTGCAACGTCTAGAACACGATGGGAGTTGTTTTCTGTCCTGGCACAGTTTTTCCTAGCCAGACATAGTGGAAAAGCTTTCTGCTAATATGTAGACTACAAAAGACTCTAAACACGAATGTACGATGCTCTCCGGAGCTAAAAGCCGCTCCCGGGCGTCTTTCGGCAGAAGCCGCGCCACGGAGACCACTGTGACCGGCACAATCGTCTTTGCGCGAAATAGCTGCTTCTTCGCCTCCGGGAGCCGGAGAGAGCGGCAGCTTCGAGAATGTGAAAAAGGAAGCTGTACAACCCTGGGATTGTGTGCGCTGCTTGCCAACTGATAGAAAACAGTACCTTTGCACTCTCCTGACTTTTCCAATCACATGAACATTCGATTGGAAGCTGTTATGGACAACTTTTCTTTTCTTCCTGCCAAATACTTGGCAGATTTCCGTGCAACGTCTAGAACATGATGGGAGTTGTTTTCTGTGCTGGCACAGTTTTTCCTAGCCAGACATAGTGGAAAAGCTTTCTGCTAATATGTAGACTACAAAAGACTCTAAACACGAATGTACGATGCTCTCCGGAGCTAAAAGCCGCTCCCGGGCGTCTTGCGGCAGAAGCCGCGCTAAGGAGACCACTGTGACCGGCACAATCGTCTTTGCGCGAAGTACCCGCTTCTTCCCCTCCGGGAGCCGGAGAGGGCGGCAGCTTCGGGAAGGTGAAGAAGGAAGCTGTACAACACTGGGACTGTGTGCGCAGCTTGCCAACTGATAGAAAACAGTACCTTTGCACTCTCCTGACTTTTCCAATCACATGAACATTCGATTCGAAGCTGCTTTGGACAACTTTTCTTTTCTTCCTGTCAAACACTTGGCAGACCTCCGTGCAACGTCTAGAACACGATGGGAGTTGCTTTCTGTGCTGGCACAGTTTTTCCTAGCCAGACATAGGGGAAAATCTTTCTGCTAAGACGCAGACTATAAAAGACTCTAAACACGAAAGTACGATGCTCTCCGGAGCTAAAAGCCGCTCCCAGGCGTCTTTCGGCAGAAGCCGCGCTAAGGAGAGCACTGTGACTGGCACAATCGTCTTTGCGCGAAGTAGCCGCTTCTTCGCCTCCGGGAGCCGGAGAGAGCGGCAGCTTCGGGAAGGTGAAGAAGGAAGCTGTACAACACTGGGGTTGTTTACGCAGCTTGCCAACAACTGATAGAAAACAGTACCTTTGCACTCTCCTGACTTTTCCAAACACATGAACATTCGATTGGAAGCTGTTGTGGACAACTTTTCCTTTCTTCCTGTCAAACACTTGGCAGACCTCCGTGCAACGTCTAGAACACGATGGGAGTTGTTTTCTGTGCTGGCACAGTTTTTCCTAGCCAGACATAGTGGAAAAGCTTTCTGCTAATATGTACACTACAAAAGACTCTAAACACGAATGTACGATGCTCTCCGGAGCTAAAAGCCGCTCCCGGGCGTCTTTCAGCAGAAGCCGCGCTAAGGAGAGCACTGTGACAGGCACAATCGTCTTTGCGCAAAGTAGCCCCTTCTTCGCCTCAGGGAGCCGGAGAGGGCAGTAGCTTCGGGAAGGTGAAGAAGGAAGCTGTACAACACTGGGATTGTGTGTGCAGCTTGCCAACAGATAGAAAACAGTACCTTTGCACTCTCCTGACTTTTCCAATCACATGAACATTCGATTGGAAGCTGTTTTGGACAACTTTTCTTTTCTTCCTGTCAAACACTTGGCAGACCTCCGTGCAACGTCTAGAACACGATGGGAGTTGTTTTCTGTGCTGGCACAGTTTTTCCTAGCCAGACATAGGGGAAAATCTTTCTGCTAAGACGCAGACTATAAAAGACTCTAAACACGAAAGTACGATGCTCTCCGGAGCTAAAAGCCGCTCCCGGGCGTCTTTCGCCAGAAGCTGCGCTAAAGAGACCACTGTGACCGGCACAATCGTCTTTGCGCGAAGTAGCCGCTTCTTCGCCTCCGGGAGCTGGAGAGAGCGGCAGCTTCGGGAAGGTGAAAAAGGAAGCTGTACAACACTGGGATTGTGTGTGCAGCTTGCCAACTGATAGAAAACAGTACCTTTGCACTCTCCTGACTTTTCCAATCACATGAACATTCGATTGGAAGCTGTTTTGGACAACTTTTCTTCCTGCCAAACACTTGGCAGACCTCCGTGCAACGTCTAGAAAACGATGGGAGTTGTTTTCTGTGCTGGCACAGTTTTTCCTAGCCAGACATAGTGGAAAAGCTTTCTGCTAAGATGTAGACGAGAAGACATATTAAACACCAAAGTACGATGTTCTCCGGAGGTAAAAGCCGCTCCCGGGCGTCTTTCGACAGAAGCCGCGCTAAGGAGAGCACTGTGACTGGCACAATCGTCTTTGCGCGAAGTAGCCGCTTCTTCGCCTCCGGGAGCAGGAGAGAGCGGCAGCTTCGGGAAGGTGAAGAAGGAAGCTGTACAACACTGGGGTTGTGTGCGCAGCTTGCCAACAACTGATAGAAAACAGTACCTTTGCACTCTCCTGACTTTTCCAATCACATGAACATTCGATTGGAAGCTGTTTTGGACAACTTTTCTTTTCTTCCTGCCAAACACTTGGCAGACCTCCGTGCAACGTCTAGAACACGATGGGAGTTGTTTTCTGTGCTGTCACAGCTTTTCCTAGCCAGACATAGTGGAAAAGCTTTCTGCTAAGATGTAGACTACAAAAGACTCTGAACACAATTGTACGATGCTCTCCGGAGCTAAAAGCCGCTCCCGGGCGTCTTTCGGCAGAAGCCGCGCTAAGGAGAGCACTGTGACCGGCACAATCGTCTTTGCGCGAAGTAGCCGCTTCTTTGCCTCAGGGAGCGGGAGAGGGCAGCAGCTTCGGGAAGGTGAAGAAGGAAGCTGTACAACACTGGGATTGTGTGCGCAGCTTGCCAACTGATAGAAAACAGTACCTTTGCACTCTCCTGACTTTTCCAATCACATGAACATTCGATTGGAAGCTGTTTTGGAAAACTTTTCTTTTCTTCCTGCCAAACACTTGGCAGACCTCCGTGCAACGTCTAGAACACGATGGGAGTTGTTTTCTGTGCTGGCACAGTTTTTCCTAGCCAGACATAGTGGAAAAGCTTTCTGCTAAGATGTAGACGAGAAGAGACGCTAAACACGAAAGTACGATGCTCTCCGGAGCTAAAAGCCGCTCCCGGGCGTCTTTCGGCAGAAGCTGCGCTAAGGAGAGCACTGTGACTGGCACAATCGTCTTTGCGCGAAGTAGCCGCTTCTTCGCCTCCGGGAGCCGGAGAGAGCGGCAGCTTCGGGAAGGCGAAGGAGGAAGCTGTACAACACTGGGATTGTGCGTGCAGCTTGCCAACTGATAGAAAACAGTACCTTTGCACTCTCCTGACTTTTCCAATCACATGAACATTCGATTGGAAGCTGTTTTGGACAACTTTTCTTTTCTTCCTGCCAAACACTTGGCAGACCTCCGTGCAACGTCTATAACACGATGGGAGTTGTTTTCTGTGCTGGCACAGTTTTCCTAGCCAGACATAGTGGAAAAGCTTCCTGCTAAGACGCAGACTATAAAAGACTCTAAACACGAAAGTACGATGCTCTCCGGAGCTAAAAGCCGCTCCCGGGCGTCTTTCAGCAGAAGCCGCGCTAAGGAGAGCACTGTGACCGGCACAATCGTCTTTGCGCGAAGTAGCCGCTTCTTCGCCTCTGGGAGCCGAAGAGAGCGGCAGCTTCGGGAAGGTGAAAAAGGAAGCTGTACAACACTGGGATTGTGTGTGCAGCTTGCCAACTGATAGAAAACAGTACCTTTGCACTCTCCTGACTTTTCCAATCACATGAACATTCGATTGGAAGCTGTTTTGGACAACTTTTCTTTTCTTCCTGCCGAACACTTGGCAGACCTCCGTGCAACGTCTAGAACACGATGGGAGTTGTTTTCTGTGCTGGCACAGCTTTTCCTAGCCAGACATAGTGGAAAAGCTTTCTGCTAAGATGTAGACGAGAAGAGACGCTAAACACGAAAGTACGATGCTCTCCGGAGCTAAAAGCCGCTCCCGGGCGTCTTTCGGCAGAAGCCGCGCTAAGGAGAGCACTGTGACTGGCACAATCGTCTTTGCGCGAAGTAGCCGCTTCTTCGCCTCCGGGAGCCGGAGAGAGCGGCAGCTTCGGGAAGGTGAAGAAGGAAGCTGTACAACACTGGGGTTGTTTACGCAGCTTGCCAACAACTGATAGAAAACAGTACCTTTGCACTCTCCTGACTTTTCCAATCACATGAACATTCGATTGGAAGCTGTTTTGGACAACTTTTCTTTTCTTCCTGCCAAACACTTGGCAGACCTCCGTGCAACGTCTAGAACACGATGGGAGTTTTTTTCTGTGCTGTCACAGTTTTTCCCTGCCAGACATAGTGGAAAAGCTTTTTGCTGAGATGTAGATGAGAAGAGACGCTAAACACGAAAGTACGATGCTCCCCGGAGCTAAAAGCCGCTCCCGGGCGTGTTTCGGTAGAAGCCGCGCTAAGGAGAGCACTGTGACCGGCACAATCGTCTTTGCGCGAAGTACCCGCTTCTTCGCCTCCGGGAGCCGGAGAGGGCGGCAGCTTTGGGAAGGTGAAGAAGGAAGCTGTACAACACTGGGACTGTGTGCGCAGCTTGCCAACTGATAGAAAACAGTACCTTTGCACTCTCCTGACTTTTCCAATCACATGAACATTCGATTCGAAGCTGTTTTGGGCAACTTTTCTTTTCTTCCTGCCAAACACTTGGCAGACCTCCGTGCAACGTCTAGAACACGATGGGAGTTGTTTTCTGTGCTGGCACAGTTTTTCCTAGCCAGACATATTGGAAAAGCTTCCTGCTAAGACGCAGACTATAAAAGACTCTAAACACGAAAGTACGATGCTCTCCGGAGCTAAAAGCCGCTCCCGGGCGTCTTTCAGCAGAAGCCGCGCTAAGGAGAGCACTGTGACCGGCACAATCGTCTTTGCGCGAAGTAGCCGCTTCTTCGCCTCCGGGAGCCGCAGAGGGCAGCAGCTTCGGGAAGGTGAAGAAGGAAGCTGTACCACACTAGGATTGTGTGCGCAGCTTGCCAACTGATAGAAAACAGTACCTTTGCACTCTCCTGACTTTTCCAATCACATGAACATTCGATTGGAAGCTGTTTTGGACAACTTTTCTTTTCTTCCTGCCAAACACTTGGCAGACCTCCGTGCAACGTCTAGAACACGATGGGAGTTGTTTTCTGTGCTGGCACAGCTATTCCTAGCCAGACATAGTGGAAAAGCTTTCTGCTACGATTTAGAGGAGAAGAGGTTCTAAAGACGAAGGTACGCTGCTCTCCGAAGCTAAAAGCCGCTCCCGGGCGTCTTTCGGCAGAAGCCACGCTAAGGAGAGCACTGTGACCGGCACAATCGTCTTTGCGCGAAGTAGCCGCTTCTTCGCCTCCGGGAGCCGAAGAGAGCGGCAGCTTCGGGAAGGTGAAAAAGGAAGCTGTACAACACTGGGATTGTGTGTGCAGCTTGCCAACTGATAGAAAACAGTACCTTTGCACTCTCCTGACTTTTCCAATCACATGAACATTCGACTGGAAGCTGTTTTGGACAACTTTTCTTTTCTTCCTGCCAAACACTTGGCAGACCTCCGTGCAACGTCTAGAACACGATAGGAGTTGTTTTCTGTGCTGGCACAGCTTTTCCTAGCCAGAAATAGTGGAAAAGCTTTCTGCTAAGATGTAGACGAGAAGAGACGCTAAACACGAAAGTGCGATGCTCTCCGGAGCTAAAAGCCGCTCCCGGGCGTCTTTCGGCAGAAGCCGCGCTAAGGAGAGCACTGTGACTGGCACAATCGTCTTTGCGCGAAGTAGCCGCTTCTTCGCCTCCGGGAGCCGGAGAGAGCGGCAGCTTCGGGAAGGTGAAGAAGGAAGCTGCACAACACTGGGGTTGTTTACGCAGCTTGCCAACAACTGATAGAAAACAGTACCTTTGCACTCTCCTGACTTTTCCAATCACATGAACATTCGATTGGAAGCTGTTTTGGACAACTTTTCTTTTCTTCCTGCCAAACACTTGGCAGACCTCCGTGCAACGTCTAGAACACGATGGGAGTTTTTTTCTGTGCTGTCACAGTTTTTCCCTGCCAGACATAGTGGAAAAGCTTTTTGCTGAGATGTAGATGAGAAGAGACGCTAAACACGAAGGTAGGATGCTCTCCGGAGCTAAAAGCCGCTCCCGGGCGTCTTTCGGCAGAAGCCGCGCTAAGGAGAGCACAGTGACCGGCACTATCGTCTTTGTGCGAAGTAGCCGCTTCTTCGTCTCCGGGAGCTGGAGAGAGCGGCAGCTTCGAGAAGGTGAAAAAGGAAGCTGTACAACACTGGGAGTTGTTTACGCAGCTTGCAACCAACTGATAGAAAACAGTACCTTTGCACTCTCCTGACTTTTCCAATCACATGAACATTCGATTGGAAGCTGTTTTGCACAACTTTTCTTTTCTTCCTGCCAAACACTTTGCAGACCTCTATGGAATGTCTAGAACACGATGGGAGTTGTTTTCTGTGCTGGCACAGTTTTTCATAGCCAGACATAGTGGAAAAACTTTCTGCTAAGGCGTAGACTATAAAACACTATAAACACGAAAGTACGATGCTCTCCGGAGCTAAAAGCCGCTCCCGGGCGTCTTTCGGTAGAAGCCGCGCTAAGGAGAGCACTGTGACCGACACAATCGTCTTTGCGCGAAGTAGCCGCTTCTTCGCCTCTGGGAGCCGGAGAGAGCGGCAGGTTTGGGAAGGTGAAGAAGGAAGATGTACAACACTGGAATTGTGCGTGCAGCTTGCCAACTGATAGAAAACAGTACCTTTGCACTCTCCTGACTTTTCCAATCACATGAACATTCGATTGGAAGCTGTTTTGGGCAACTTTTCTTTTCTTCCTGCCAAACATTTGGCAGACCTCCGTGCAACGTCTAGAATACGATGGGAGTTGTTTTCTGTGCGGGTACAGTTTTTCCTAGCCAGACATAGTGGAAAAGCTTTCTGCTAAGACGCAGACTATAAAAGACTCTAAACACGAAAGTACGATGCTCCCCGGAGCTAAAAGCCGCTCCCGGGCGTCTTTCGGTAGAAGCCGCTCTAAGGAGAGCACTGTGAGCGGCAAAAGCGTCTTTGCGCAAAGTACCCGCTTCTTCGCCTCCGGGAGCCGGAGAGGGCGGCAGCTTTGGGAAGGTGAAGAAGGAAGCTGTACAACACTGGGACTGTGTGCGCAGCTTGCCAACTGATAGAAAACAGTACCTTTGCACTCTCCTGACTTTTCCAATCACATGAACATTCGATTCGAAGCTGTTTTGGGCAACTTTTCTTTTCTTCCTGCCAAACACTTGGCAGACCTCCGTGCAACGTCTAGAACACGATGGGAGTTGTTTTCTGTGCTGGCACAGTTTTTCCTAGCCAGACATATTGGAAAAGCTTCCTGCTAAGACGCAGACTATAAAAGACTCTAAACACGAAAGTACGATGCTCTCCGGAGCTAAAAGCCGCTCCCGGGCGTCTTTCGCCAGAAGCTGCGCTAAAGAGACCACTGTGACCGGCACAATCGTCTTTGCGCGAAGTAGCCGCTTCTTCGCCTCCGGGAGCCGCAGAGGGCAGCAGCTTCGGGAAGGTGAAGAAGGAAGCTGTACCACACTAGGATTGTGTGCGCAGCTTGCCAACTGATAGAAAACAGTACCTTTGCACTCTCCTGACTTTTCCAATCACATGAACATTCGATTGGAAGCTGTTTTGGACAAGTTTTCTTTTCTTCCTGCCAAACACTTGGCAGACCTCCGTGCAACGTCTAGAACACGATGGGAGTTGTTTTCTGTGCTGGCACAGTTTTTCCTAGCCAGACATAGTGGAAAAGCTTTCTGCTAAGATGTAGACGAGAAGAGACGCTAAACACGAAAGTACGATGCTCTCCGGAGCTAAAATCCGCTCCCGGGCGTCTTTCGGCAGAAGCTGCTCTAAGGAGACCACTGTGGCCGGCACAATCGTCTTTGCGCGAAGTAGCCGCTTCTTCGCCTCTGGGAGCCGGAGAGAGCGGCAGCTTCGGGAAGGTGAAAAAGGAAGCTGTACAACACTGGGATTGTGTGCGCAGCTTGCCAACTGATAGAAAACAGTACCTTTGCACTCTCCTGACTTTTCCAATCACATGAACATTCGATTGGAAGTTGTTTTGGACAACTTTTCTTTTCTTCCTGCCAAACACTTGGCAGACCTCCGTGCAACGTCTAGAACACGATGGGAGTTGTTTTCTGTGCTGGCACAGTTTTTCCTAGCCAGACATAGTGGAAGAGCTTTCTGCTAAGATGTAGACGAGAAGACATGCTAAACACCAAAGTACGATGTTCTCCGGAGATAAAAGCCGCTCCCGGGCATCTTTCATCAGAAGCCGCGCTAAGGAGAGCACTGTGACTGGCACAATCGTCTTTGCGCGAAGTAGCCGCTTCTTCGTCTCCGGGAGCCGGAGAGAGCGGCAGCTTCGGGAAGGTGAAGAAGGAAGCTGTACAACACTGGGGTTGTGTGCGCAGCTTGCCAACAACTGATAGAAAACAGTACCTTTGCACTCTCCTGACTTTTCCAATCACATGAACATTCGATTGGAAGCTGTTTTGGACAACTTTTCTTTTCTTCCTGCCAAACACTTGGCAGACCTCCGTGCAACGTCTAGAACACGATGAGAGATGTTTTCTGTGCTGTCACAGCTTTTCCTAGCCAGACATAGTGGAAAAGCTTTCTGCTAAGATGTAGACTACAAAAGACTCTAAACACAAATGTACGATGCTCTCCGGACCTAAAAGCCGCTCCCGGGTGTCTTTCAGCAGAAGCCGCGCTAAGGAGAGCACTGTGACCGGCACAATCGTCTTTGCGCGAAGTAGCCGCTTCTTCGCCTCCGGGAGCCGGAGAGGGCAGAAGCTTCGGGAAGGTGAAGAAGGAAGCTGTACAACACTGGGATTGTGTGCGCAGCTTGCCAACTGATAGAAAACAGTACCTTTGCACTCTCCTGACTTTTCCAATCACATGAACATTCGATTCCAAGCTGTTTTGGACAACTTTTCTTTTCTTCCTGCCAAAAACTTGGCAGACCTCCGTGCAACGTCTAGAACATGATGGGAGTTGTTTTCTGTGCTGGCACAGTTTTTCCTAGCCAGACATAGTGGAAAAGCTTCCTGCTAAGACGCAGACTATAAAAGACTCTAAACACGAAAGTACGATGCTCTCCGGAGCTAAAAGCCGCTCCCGGGCGTCTTTCGGCAGAAGCCGCGCTAAGGAGAGCACTGTGACCGGCACAATCGTCTTTGCGCGAAGTAGCCGCTTCTTCGCCTCCGCGAGCCGGAGAGAGCGGCAGCTTCGGGAAGGGGAAAAAGGAAGCTGTACAACACTGGGATTGTGTGTGCAGCTTGCCAACTGATAGAAAACAGTACCTTTGCACTCTCCTGACTTTTCCAATCACATGAACATTCGATTGGAAGCTGTTTTGGACAACTTTTCTTTTCTTCCTGTCAAACACTTGGCAGACCTCTGTGCAACGTCTAGAACACGATGGGAGTTGTTTTCTGTGCTGTCACAGCTTTTCCTAGCCAGACATAATGGAAAAGCTTTCTGCTAAGATGTAGACTACAAAAGACTCTAAACACGAATGTACGATGCTCTCCAGAGCTAAAAGCCGCTCCCGGGCGTCTTTCAGCAGAAGCCGCGCTAAGGAGAGCACTGTGACAGGCACAATCGTCTTTGCGCGAAGTAGCCGCTTCTTCGCCTCAGGGAGCCGGAGAGGGCAGCAGCTTCGGGAAGGTGAGGAAGGAAGCTGTACAACACTGGGATTGTGTGCGCAGCTTGCCAACAGATAGAAAACAGTACCTTTGCACTCTCCTGACTTTTCCAATCACATGAACATTCGATTCGAAGCTGTTTTGGACAACTTTTCTTTTCTTCCTGCCAAACACTTGGCAGACCTCCGTGCAACGTCTATAACACGATGGGAGTTGTTTTCTGTGCTGCACAGTTTTTCCTAGCCAGACATAGTGGAAAAGCTTTCTGCTAAGACGCAGACTATAAAAGACTCTAAACACGAAAGTACGATGCTCTCCGGAGCTAAAAGCCGCTCCCGGGCGTCTTTCGGCAGAAGCCGCGCTAAGGAGACCACTGTGACCGGCACAATCGTCTTTGCGCGAAGTAGCCGCTTCTTCGCCTCCGGGAGCCGGAGAGAGCGGCAGCTTCGGGAAGGCGAAGGAGGAAGCTGTACAACACTGGGATTGTGTGTGCAGCTTGCCAACTGATAGAAAACAGTACCTTTGCACTCTCCTGACTTTTCCAATCACATGAACATTCGATTGGAAACTGTTTTGGACAACTTTTCTTTTCTTCCTGCCAAACACTTGGCAGACCTCCGTGCAACGTCTAGAACACGATGGGAGTTGTTTTCTGTGCTGGCACAGTTTTTCCTAGCCAGACATAGTGGAAAAGCTTTCTGCTAAGATGTAGACGAGAAGAGACGCTAAACACGAAAGTACGATGCTCTCCGGAGCTAAAAGCCGCTCCCGGGCGTCTTTCGGCAGAAGCCGCACTTAGGAGAGCACTGTGACCGGCACAATCGTCTTTGCGCGAAGTAGCCGCTTCTTCGCCTCTGGGAGCCGGAGAGAGCGGCAGCTTCGGGAAGGTGAAAAAGGAAGCTGTACAACACTAGGATTGTGTGTGCAGCTTGCCAACTGATAGAAAACAGTACCTTTGCACTCTCCTGACTTTTCCAATAACATGAACATTCGATTGGAAGCTGTTTTGGACAACTTTTCTTTTCTTCCTGCTAAACACTTGGCAGACCTCCGTGCAACGTCTAGAACACGATGGGAGTTGTTTTCTGTGCTGGCACAGTTTTTCCTAGCCAGACATAGTGGAAAAGCTTTCTGCTAAGATGTAGACTTTAAAAGACGCTAAACACGAAAGTACGATGCTCTCCGGAGCTAAAAGCCGCTCCCGGGTCTCTTTCGGCAGAAGCCGCGCTAAGGAGAGCACAGTGACCGGCACTATCGTCTTTGCGCGAAGTAGCCGCTTCTTCGCCTCTGGGAGCCGGAGAGAGCGGCAGGTTTGGGAAGGTGAAGAAGGAAGCTGTACAACACTGGGATTGTGTGCGCAGCTTGCCAACTGATAGAAAACAGTACCTTTGCACACTCCTGACTTTTCCAATCACATGAACATTCGATTGGAAGCTGTTTTGGACAACTTTTCTTTTCTTCATGCCAAACACTCAGCAGACCTCCGTGCAACGTCTAGAACACGATGGGAGTTTTTTTCTGTGCGGGCACAGTTTTTCCTAGCCAGACATAGTGGAAAAGCTTTCTGCTAAGACGCAGACTATAAAAGACTCTAAACACGAAAGTACGATGCTCCCCGGAGCTAAAATCCGCTCCCGGGCGTCTTTCGGTAGAAGCCGCGCTAAGGAGAGCACTGTGACCGGCACAATCGTCTTTGCGCGAAGTAGCCGCTTCTTCGCCTCTGGGAGCCGGAGAGAGCGGCAGGTTTTGGAAGGTGAAGAAGGAATATGTACAACACTGGGATTGTGCGTGCAGCTGGCCAACTGATAGAAAACAGTACCTTTGCACTCTCCTGACTTTTCCAATCACATGAACATTCGATTGGAAGCTGTTTTGGGCAACTTTTCTTTTCTTCCTGCCAAACATTTGGCAGACCTCCGTGCAACGTCTAGAACACGATGGGAGTTGTTTTCTGTGCGGGTACAGTTTTTCCTAGCCAGACATAGTGGAAAAGCTTTCTGCTAAGAGGCAGACTATAAAAGACTCTAAACACGAAAGTACGATGCTCCCCGGAGCTAAAAGCCGCTCCCGGGTCTCTTTCGGCAGAAGCCGCGCTAAGGAGAGCACAGTGACCGGCACTATCGTCTTTGCGCGAAGTAGCCGCTTCTTCGCCTCTGGGAGCCGGAGAGAGCGGCAGGTTTGGGAAGGTGAAGAAGGAAGCTGTACAACACTGGGATTGTGTGCGCAGCTTGCCAACTGATAGAAAACAGTACCTTTGCACACTCCTGACTTTTCCAATCACATGAACATTCGATTGGAAGCTGTTTTGGACAACTTTTCTTTTCTTCATGCCAAACACTCAGCAGACCTCCGTGCAACGTCTAGAACACGATGGGAGTTTTTTTCTGTGCGGGCACAGTTTTTCCTAGCCAGACATAGTGGAAAAGCTTTCTGCTAAGACGCAGACTATAAAAGACTCTAAACACGAAAGTACGATGCTCCCCGGAGCTAAAATCCGCTCCCGGGCGTCTTTCGGTAGAAGCCGCGCTAAGGAGAGCACTGTGACCGGCACAATCGTCTTTGCGCGAAGTAGCCGCTTCTTCGCCTCTGGGAGCCGGAGAGAGCGGCAGGTTTTGGAAGGTGAAGAAGGAATATGTACAACACTGGGATTGTGCGTGCAGCTGGCCAACTGATAGAAAACAGTACCTTTGCACTCTCCTGACTTTTCCAATCACATGAACATTCGATTGGAAGCTGTTTTGGGCAACTTTTCTTTTCTTCCTGCCAAACATTTGGCAGACCTCCGTGCAACGTCTAGAACACGATGGGAGTTGTTTTCTGTGCGGGTACAGTTTTTCCTAGCCAGACATAGTGGAAAAGCTTTCTGCTAAGAGGCAGACTATAAAAGACTCTAAACACGAAAGTACGATGCTCCCCGGAGCTAAAAGCCGCTCCCGGGCGTCTTTCGGCAGAAGCCGCGCTAAGGAGAGCACTGTGACCGGCACAATCGTCTTTGCGCGAAGTAGCCGCTTCTTCGCCTCTGGGAGCCGAAGAGAGCGGCAGCTTCGGGAAGGTGAAAAAGGAAGCTGTACAACACTGGGATTGTGTGTGCAGCTTGCCAACTGATAGAAAACAGTACCTTTGCACTCTCCTGACTTTTCCAATCACATGAACATTCGATTGGAAGCTGTTTTGGACAACTTTTCTTTTCTTCCTGCCAAACACTTGGCAGACCTCCGTGCAACGTCTAGAACACGATGGGAGTTGTTTTCTGTGCTGGCACAGCTTTTCCTAGCCAGACATAGTGGAAAAGCTTTCTGCTAAGATGTAGACGAGAAGAGACGCTAAACACGAAAGTACGATGCTCTCCGGAGCTAAAAGCCGCTCCCGGGTCTCTTTCGGCAGAAGCCGCGCTAAGGAGAGCACAGTGACCGGCACTATCGTCTTTGCGCGAAGTAGCCGCTTCTTCGCCTCTGGGAGCCGGAGAGAGCGGCAGGTTTGGGAAGGTGAAGAAGGAAGCTGTACAACACTGGGATTGTGTGCGCAGCTTGCCAACTGATAGAAAACAGTACCTTTGCACACTCCTGACTTTTCCAATCACATGAACACTCGATTGGAAGCTGTTTTGGACAACTTTTCTTTTCTTCATGCCAAACACTCGGCAGACCTCCGTGCAACGTCTAGAACACGATGGGAGTTTTTTTCTGTGCAGGCACAGTTTTTCCTAGCCAGACATAGTGGAAAAGCTTTCTGCTAAGACGCAGACTATAAAAGACTCTAAACACGAAAGTACGATGCTCCCCGGAGCTAAAAGCCGCTCCCGGGCGTCTTTCGGTAGAAGCCGCGCTAAGGAGAGCACTGTGACCGGCACAATCGTCTTTGCGCGAAGTAGCCGCTTCTTCGCCTCTGGGAGCCGGAGAGAGCGGCAGGTTTGGGAAGGTGAAGAAGGAATATGTACAACACTGGGATTGTGCGTGCAGCTGGCCAACTGATAGAAAACAGTACCTTTGCACTCTCCTGACTTTTCCAATCACATGAACATTCGATTGGAAGCTGTTTTGGGCAACTTTTCTTTTCTTCCTGCCAAACATTTGGCAGACCTCCGTGCAACGTCTAGAACACGATGGGAGTTGTTTTCTGTGCGGGTACAGTTTTTACTAGCCAGACATAGTGGAAAAGCTTTCTGCTAAGAGGCAGACTATAAAAGACTCTAAACACGAAAGTACGATGCTCCCCGGAGCTAAAAGCCGCTCCCGGGCGTCTTTCGGCAGAAGCCGCGCTAAGGAGAGCACTGTGACCGGCACAATCGTCTTTGCGCGAAGTAGCCGCTTCTTCGCCTCTGGGAGCCGAAGAGAGCGGCAGCTTCGGGAAGGTGAAAAAGGAAGCTGTACAACACTGGGATTGTGTGTGCAGCTTGCCAACTGATAGAAAACAGTACCTTTGCACTCTCCTGACTTTTCCAATCACATGAACATTCGATTGGAAGCTGTTTTGGACAACTTTTCTTTTCTTCCTGCCAAACACTTGGCAGACCTCCGTGCAACGTCTAGAACACGATGGGAGTTGTTTTCTGTGCTGGCACAGTTTTTCCTAGCCAGACATAGTGGAAAAGCTTTCTGCTAAGATGTAGACGAGAAGAGACGCTAAACACGAAAGTACGATGCTCTCCGGAGCTAAAAGCCGCTCCCGGGCGTCTTTCGGCAGAAGCCGCGCTAAGGAGAGCACTGTGACTGGCACAATCGTCTTTGCGCGAAGTAGCCGCTTCTTCGCCTCCGGGAGCCGGAGAGAGCGGCAGCTTCGGGAAGGTGAAGAAGGAAGCTGTACAACACTGGGGTTGTTTACGCAGCTTGCCAACAACTGATAGAAAACAGTACCTTTGCACTCTCCTGACTTTTCCAATCACATGAACATTCGATTGGAAGCTGTTTTGGACAACTTTTCTTCCTGCCAAACACTTGGCAGACCTCCGTGCAACGTCTAGAACACGATGGGAGTTTTTTTCTGTGCTGTCACAGTTTTTCCCTGCCAGACATAGTGGAAAAGCTTTTTGCTGAGATGTAGATGAGAAGAGACGCTAAACACGAAAGTACGATGCTCTCCGGAGCTAAAAGCCGCTCCCGGGCGTCTTTCGGCAGAAGCCGCGCTAAGGAGAGCACAGTGACCGGCACTATCGTCTTTGTGCGAAGTAGCCGCTTCTTCGTCTCCGGGAGCCGGAGAGAGCGGCAGCTTCGAGAAGGTGAAAAAGGAAGCTGTACAACACTGGGGTTGTTTACGCAGCTTGCCAACAACTGATAGAAAACAGTACCTTTGCACTCTCCTGACTTTTCCAATCACATGAACATTTGATTGGAAGCTGTTTTGCACAACTTTTCTTTTCTTCCTGCCAAACACTTTGCAGACCTCTGTGGAATGTCTAGAACACGATGGGAGTTGTTTTCTGTGCTGGCACAGTTTTTCATAGCCAGACATAGTGGAAAAACTTTCTGCTAAGGCGTAGACTATAAAACACTCTAAACACGTAAGTACGATGCTCTCCGGAGCTAAAAGCCGCTCCCGGGCGTCTTTCGGTAGAAGCCGCGCTAAGGAGAGCACTGTGACCGGCACAATCGTCTTTGCGCGAAGTAGCCGCTTCTTCGCCTCTGGGAGCCGGAGAGAGCGGCAGGTTTGGGAAGGTGAAGAAGGAAGATGTACAACACTGGGATTGTGCGTGCAGCTTGCCAACTGATAGAAAACAGTACCTTTGCACTCTCCTGACTTTTCCAATCACATGAACATTCGATTGGAAGCTGTTTTGGGCAACTTTTCTTTTCTTCCTGCCAAACATTTGGCAGACCTCCGTGCAACGTCTAGAACACGATGGGAGTTGTTTTCTGTGCGGGCACAGTTTTTCCTAGCCAGACATAGTGGAAAAGCTTTCTGCTAAGACGCAGACTATACAAGACTCCAAACACGAAACTACGATACTCCCCGGAGCTAAAAGCCGCTCCCGGGCGTCTTTCGGTAGAAGCCGCGCTAAGGAGAGCACTGTGACCGGCACAATCGTCTTTGCGCGAAGTAGCCGCTTCTTCGCCTCTGGGAGCCGGAGATAGCGGCAGCTTCGGGAAGGTGAAAAAGGAAGCTGTACAACACTGGGATTGTGTGTGCAGCTTGCCAACTGATAGAAAACAGTGCCTTTGCACTCTCCTGACTTTTCCAATCACATGAACATTTGATTGGAAGCTGTTTTGGACAACTTTTCTTTTCTTCCTGCCAAACACTTGGCAGACCTCCGTGCAACGTCTAGAACACGATGGGAGTTGTTTTCTGTGCGGGCACAGTTTTTCCTAGCCAGACATAGTGGAAAAGCTTTCTGCTAAGACGCAGACTATACAAGACTCCAAACACGAAACTACGATACTCCCCGGAGCTAAAAGCCGCTCCCGGGCGTCTTTCGGTAGAAGCCGCGCTAAGGAGAGCACTGTGACCGGCACAATCGTCTTTGCGCGAAGTAGCCGCTTCTTCGCCTCTGGGAGCCGGAGAGAGCGGCAGGTTTGGGAAGGTGAAGAAGGAAGATGTACAACACTGGGATTGTGCGTGCAGCTTGCCAACTGATAGAAAACAGTACCTTTGCACTCTCCTGACTTTTCCAATCACATGAACATTCGATTGGAAGCTGTTTTGGGCAACTTTTCTTTTCTTCCTGCCAAACATTTGGCAGACCTCCGTGCAACGTCTAGAACACGATGGGAGTTGTTTTCTGTGCGGGCACAGTTTTTCCTAGCCAGACATAGTGGAAAAGCTTTCTGCTAAGACGCAGACTATACAAGACTCCAAACACGAAACTACGATACTCCCCGGAGCTAAAAGCCGCTCCCGGGCGTCTTTCGGTAGAAGCCGCGCTAAGGAGAGCACTGTGACCGGCACAATCGTCTTTGCGCGAAGTAGCCGCTTCTTCGCCTCTGGGAGCCGGAGATAGCGGCAGCTTCGGGAAGGTGAAAAAGGAAGCTGTACAACACTGGGATTGTGTGTGCAGCTTGCCAACTGATAGAAAACAGTGCCTTTGCACTCTCCTGACTTTTCCAATCACATGAACATTTGATTGGAAGCTGTTTTGGACAACTTTTCTTTTCTTCCTGCCAAACACTTGGCAGACCTCCGTGCAACGTCTAGAACACGATGGGAGTTGTTTTCTGTGCTGGCACAACTATTCCTAGCCAGACATAGTGGAAAAACTTTCTGCTAGGACGCAGACTATAAAAGACTCTAAACACGAAAGTACGATGCTCTCCGGAGCTAAAAGCCGCTCCCAGGCGTCTTTCGGCAGAAGCTGCGCTAAGGACGCCACTGCGACCAGCACAATCGTCTTTGCGCGAAGTAGCCGCTTCTTCGCCTGCAGGAGCAGGAGAGAGCGGCAGCTTCGGGAAGGTGAAGAAGGAAGCTGTACAACACTGGGATTGTGTGCGCTGCTTGCCAACTGATAGAAAACAGTACCTTTGCACTCTCCTGACTTTTCCAATCACATGAACATTCGATTGGAAGCTGTTTTGGACAACTTTTCTTTTCTTCCTGCCAAACACTTGGCAGACCTCCGTGCAACGTCTAGAACATGATGGGAGTTGTTTTCTGTGCTGGCACAGTTTTTCCTAGCCAGACATAGTGGAAAAGCTTTCTGCTAAGATGTAGACTACAAAAGACTGTAAACACAAATGTACGATGCTCTCCGGAGCTAAAAGCCGCTCCCGGGCGTCTTTCGGCAGAAGCCGCGCTAAGGAGAGCACTGTGACTGGCACAATCGTCTTTGCGCGAAGTAGCCGCTTCTTCGCCTCCGGGAGCCGGAGAGAGCGGCAGCTTCGGGAAGGTGAAGAAGGAAGCTGTACAACACTGGGGTTGTTTACGCAGCTTGCCAACAACTGATAGAAAACAGTACCTTTGCACTCTCCTGACTTTTCCAATCACATGAACATTCGATTGGAAGCGGTTTTGGACAACTTTTCTTTTCTTCCTGCCAAACACTTGGCAGACCTCCGTGCAATGTCTAGAACACGATGGGAGTTGTTTTCTGTGCGGGTACAGTTTTTACTAGCCAGACATAGTGGAAAAGCTTTCTGCTAAGAGGCAGACTATAAAAGACTCTAAACACGAAAGTATGATGTTCTCCGGAGGTAAAAGCCGCTCCCGGGCGTCTTTCGGCAGAAGCCGCGCTAAGGAGAGCACTGTGACCGGCACAATCGTCTTTGCGCGAAGTAGCCGCTTCTTCGCCCCCGGGAGCCGGAGAGAGCGGCAGCTTCGTGAAGGCGAAGAAGGAAGCTGTACAACACTGGGATTGTGTGCGCAGCTTGCCAACTGATAGAAAACAGTACCTTTGCACTCTCCTGACTTTTCCAATCACATGAACATTCGATTGGAAGTTGTTTTGGACAACTTTTCTTTTCTTCCTGCCAAACACTTGGCAGACCTCCGTGCAACGTCTAGAACACGATGGGAGTTGTTTTCTGTGCTGGCACAGTTTTTCCTAGCCAGACATAGTGGAAAAGCTTTCTGCTAAGATGTAGACGAGAAGAGACGCTAAACACGAAAGTACGATGCTCTCCGGAGCTAAAAGCCGCTCCCGGGCGTCTTTCGGCAGAAG
Source organism: Melospiza melodia melodia (assembly GCF_035770615.1). Taxonomy (NCBI): domain Eukaryota; kingdom Metazoa; phylum Chordata; class Aves; order Passeriformes; family Passerellidae; genus Melospiza; species Melospiza melodia. Next base: position 33,083,690 of record NC_086225.1, read on the forward strand.
CCGCGCTAAGGAGAGCACTGTGACTGGCACAATCGTCTTTGCGCGAAGTAGCCGCTTCTTCGCCTCCGGGAGCCGGAGAGAGCGGCAGCTTCGGGAAGGTGAAGAAGGAAGCTGTACAACACTGGGGTTGTTTACGCAGCTTGCCAACAACTGATAGAAAACAGTACCTTTGCCCTCTCCTGACTTTTCCAATCACATGAACATTCGATTGGAAGCTGTTTTGGACGACTTTTCTTCCTGCCAAACACTTGGCAGACCTCCGTGCAACGTCTAGAACACGATGGGAGTTGTTTTCTGTGCTGGCACAGTTTTTCCTAGCCAGACATAGTGGAAAAGCTTTTTGCTGAGATGTAGATGAGAAGAGACGCTAAACACGAAAGTACGATGCTCTCCGGAGCTAAAAGCCGCTCCCGGGCGTCTTTCGGCTGAAGCCGCGCTAAGGAGAGCACTGTGACCGGCACAAGCGTCTTTGTGCGAAGTAGCCGCTTCTTCGTCTCCGGGAGCCGGAGAGAGCGGCAGCTTCGAGAAGGTGAAAAAGGAAGCTGTACAACACTGGGATTGTGTGCGCTGGTTGCCAACTGATAGAAAACAGTACCTTTGCACTCTCCTGACTTTTCCAATCACATGAACATTCGATTCGAAGCTGTTTTGGACAACTTTTCTTTTCTTCCTGCCAAACACTTGGCAGACCTCTGTGGAATGTCTAGAACACGATGGGAGTTGTTTTCTGTGCTGGCACAGTTTTTCCTAGCCAGACATATTGGAAAAGCTTTCTGCTAAGATGTAGACGAGAAGAGACGCTAAACACGAAAGTACGATGCTCTCCGGAGCTAAAATCCGCTCCCGGGCATCTTTCGGCAGAAGCTGCTCTAAGGAGACCACTGTGACCGGCACAATCGTCTTTGCGCGAAGTAGCCGCTTCTTCGCCTCTGGGAGCCGAAGAGAGCGGCAGCTTCGGGAAGGTGAAAAAGGAAGCTGTACAACACTGGGATTGTGTGTGCAGCTTGCCAACTGATAGAAAACAGTACCTTTGCACTCTCCTGACTTTTCCAATCACATGAACATTCGATTGGAAGCTGTTTTGGACAACTTTTCTTTTCTTCCTGCCAAACACTTGGCAGACCTCCGTGCAACGTCTAGAACACGATGGGAGTTGTTTTCTGTGCTGGCACAGCTTTTCCTAGCCAGACATAGTGGAAAAGCTTTCTGCTAAGATGTAGACGAGAAGAGACGCTAAACACGAAAGTACGATGCTCTCCGGAGCTAAAAGCCGCTCCCGGGTCTCTTTCGGCAGAAGCCGCGCTAAGGAGAGCACAGTGACCGGCACTATCGTCTTTGCGCGAAGTAGCCGCTTCTTCGCCTCTGGGAGCCGGAGAGAGCGGCAGGTTTGGGAAGGTGAAGAAGGAAGCTGTACAACACTGGGATTGTGTGCGCAGCTTGCCAACTGATAGAAAACAGTACCTTTGCACACTCCTGACTTTTCCAATCACATGAACACTCGATTGGAAGCTGTTTTGGACAACTTTTCTTTTCTTCATGCCAAACACTCGGCAGACCTCCGTGCAACGTCTAGAACACGATGGGAGTTTTTTTCTGTGCGGGCACAGTTTTTCCTAGCCAGACATAGTGGAAAAGCTTTCTGCTAAGACGCAGACTATAAAAGACTCTAAACACGAAAGTACGATGCTCCCCGGAGCTAAAAGCCGCTCCCGGGCGTCTTTCGGTAGAAGCCGCGCTAAGGAGAGCACTGTGACCGGCACAATCGTCTTTGCGCGAAGTAGCCGCTTCTTCGCCTCTGGGAGCCGGAGAGAGCGGCAGGTTTGGGAAGGTGAAGAAGGAATATGTACAACACTGGGATTGTGCGTGCAGCTGGCCAACTGATAGAAAACAGTACCTTTGCACTCTCCTGACTTTTCCAATCACATGAACATTCGATTGGAAGCTGTTTTGGGCAACTTTTCTTTTCTTCCTGCCAAACATTTGGCAGACCTCCGTGCAACGTCTAGAACACGATGGGAGTTGTTTTCTGTGCGGGTACAGTTTTTCCTAGCCAGACATAGTGGAAAAGCTTTCTGCTAAGAGGCAGACTATAAAAGACTCTAAACACGAAAGTACGATGCTCCCCGGAGCTAAAAGCCGCTCCCGGGCGTCTTTCGGCAGAAGCCGCGCTAAGGAGAGCACTGTGACCGGCACAATCGTCTTTGCGCGAAGTAGCCGCTTCTTCGCCTCTGGGAGCCGAAGAGAGCGGCAGCTTCGGGAAGGTGAAAAAGGAAGCTGTACAACACTGGGATTGTGTGTGCAGCTTGCCAACTGATAGAAAACAGTACCTTTGCACTCTCCTGACTTTTCCAATCACATGAACATTCGATTGGAAGCTGTTTTGGACAACTTTTCTTTTCTTCCTGCCAAACACTTGGCAGACCTCCGTGCAACGTCTAGAACACGATGGGAGTTGTTTTCTGTGCTGGCACAGTTTTTCCTAGCCAGACATAGTGGAAAAGCTTTCTGCTAAGATGTAGACGAGAAGAGACGCTAAACGCGAAAGTACGATGCTCTCCGGAGCTAAAAGCCGCTCGCGGGCGTCTTTCGGCAGAAGCCGCACTTAGGAGAGCACTGTGACCGGCACAATCGTCTTTGCGCGAAGTAGCCGCTTCTTCGCCTCTGGGAGCCGGAGAGAGCGGCAGGTTTGGGAAGGTGAAGAAGGAGGATGTACAACACTGGGATTGTGCGTGCAGCTTGCCAACTGATAGAAAACAGTACCTTTGCACTCTCCTGACTTTTCCAATCACATGAACATTCGATTGGAAGCTGTTTTGGGCAACTTTTCTTTTCTTCCTGCCAAACACTTGGCAGACCTCCGTGCAACGTCTAGAACACGATGGGAGTTGTTTTCTGTGCTGTCACAGCTTTTCCTAGCCAGACATAGTGGAAAAGCTTTCTGCTAAGATGTAGACGAGAAGAGACGCTAAACACGAAAGTACGATGTTCTCCGGTGCTAAAAGCCGCTCCCGGGCGTCTTTCAGCAGAAGCCGCGCTAAGGAGAGCTCTGTGACCGGCACAATCGTCTTTGCGCGAAGTAGCCGCTTCTTCGCCTCCGGGAGCCGGAGAGGGCAGCAGCTTCGGGAAGGTGAAGAAGGAAGCTGTACAACACTGGGGTTGTGTGCGCAGCTTGCCAACTGATAGAAAACAGTACCTTTGCACTCTGCTGACTTTTCCAATCACATGAACATTCGATTGGAAGCTGTTTTGGACAACTTTTCTTTTCTTCCTGCCAAACACTTTGCAGACCTCTGTGGAATGTCTAGAAAACGATGGGAGTTGTTTTCTGTGCTGGCACAGTTTTTCATAGCCAGACATAGTGGAAAAACTTTCTGCTAAGATGTAGACTATAAAAGACTCTAAACACGAAAGTACGATGCTCTCCGGAGCTAAAAGCCGCTCCCGGGCGTCTTTCGGTAGAAGCCGCGCTAAGGAGAGCACTGTGACCGGCACAATCGTCTTTGCGCGAAGTAGCTGCTTCTTCGCCTCTGGGAGCCGGAGAGAGCGGCAGGTTTGGGAAGGTGAAGAAGGAAGATGTACAACACTGGGATTGTGCGTGCAGCTTGCCAACTGATAGAAAACAGTACCTTTGCACTCTCCTGACTTTTCCAATCACATGAACATTCGATTGGAAGCTGTTTTGGGCAACTTTTCTTTTCTTCCTGCCAAACACTCGGCAGACCTCCGTGCAACGTCTAGAACACGATGGGAGTTGTTTTCTGTGCTGGCACAGTTTTTCCTAGCCAGACATAGTGGAAAAGCTTTCTGCTAAGATGTAGACGAGAAGAGACGCTAAACGCGAAAGTACGATGCTCTCCGGAGCTAAAATCCGCTCCCGGGAGTGTTTCAGCAGAAGCCGCACTTAGGAGAGCACTGTGACCGGCACAATCGTCTTTGCGCGAAGTAGCCGCTTCTTCGCCTCTGGGAGCCGGAGAGAGCGGCAGCTTCGGGAAGGTGAAAAAGGAAGCTGTACAACACTGGGATTGTGTGTGCAGCTTGCCAACTGATAGAAAAGAGTACCTTTGCACTCTCCTGACTTTTCCAATCACATGAACATTCGATTGGAAGCTGTTTTGGACAACTTTTCTTTTCTTCCTGCCAAACACTTGGCAGACCTCCGTGCAACGTTTAGAACACGATGGGAGTTGTTTTCTGTGCTGGCACAGTTTTTCCTAGCCAGACATAGTGGAAAAGCTTTCTGGTAAGATGTAGACTATAAAAGACGCTAAACACGAAAGTACGATGCTCTCCGGAGCTAAAAGCCGCTCCCGGGCGTCTTTCGGCAGAAGCCGCGCTAAGGAGAGCACTGTGACTGGCACAATCGTCTTTGCGCGAAGTAGCCGCTTCTTCGCCTCCGGGAGCCTGAGAGAGCGGCAGCTTCGGGAAGGTGAAGAAGGAAGCTGTACAACACTGGGGTTGTTTAGGCAGCTTGCCAACAACTGATAGAAAAGAGTACCTTTGCACTCTCCTGACTTTTCCAATCACATGAACATTCGATTGGAAGCTGTTTTGGGAAACTTTTCTTTTCGTCCTGCCAAACACTTGGCAGACCTCCGTGCAACGTCTAGAACACGATGGGAGTTGCTTTCTGCGCGGGCACAGCTTTTCCTAGCCAGACATAGTGGAAAAGCTTTCTGCTAAGACACAGACTATAAAAGACTCTAAACACGAAAGTACGATGCTCCCCGGAGCTAAAAGCTGCTCCCGGGCGTCTTTCGGCAGAAGCCGCGCTAAGGGGAGCACTGTGACCGGCACAATCGTCTTTGCGCGAAGTAGCCGCTTCTTCGCCTCCGGGAGCCGGAGAGGGCAGCAGCTTCGGGAAGGTGAAGAAGGAAGCTGTACAACACTGGGGTTGTGTGCGCAGCTTGCCAACTGATAGAAAACAGTACCTTTGCACTCTGCTGACTTTTCCAATCACATGAACATTCGATTGGAAGCTGTTTTGGACAACTTTTCTTTTCTTCCTGCCAAACACTTGGCAGACCTCCGTGCAACGTCTAGAACACGATGGGAGTTGTTTTCTGTGCTGGCACAGTTTTTCCTAGCCAGACATAGTGGAAAAGCTTTCTGCTAAGACGTAGACGAGAAGAGACGCTAAACGCGAAAGTACGATGCTCTCCGGAGCTAAAAGCCGCTCCCGGGCGTCTTTCGGCAGAAGCCGCACTTAGGAGAGCACTGTGACCGGCACAATCGTCTTTGCGCGAAGTAGCCGCTTCTTCGCCTCTGGGAGCCGGAGAGAGCGGCAGCTTCGGGAAGGTTAAAAAGGAAGCTGTACAACACTGGGATTGTGTGTGCAGCTTGCCAACTGATAGAAAACAGTACCTTTGCACTCTCCTGACTTTTCCAATCACATGAACATTCGATTGGAAGCTGTTTTGGGCAACTTTTCTTTTCTTCCTGCCAAACACTCGGCAGACCTCCGTGCAACGTCTATAACACGATGGGAGTTGTTTTCTGTGCAGGCACAGTTTTTCCTAGCCAGACATAGTGGAAAAGCTTTCTGCTAAGACGCAGATTATAAAAGACTCTAAACACGAAAGTACGATGCTCCCCGGAGCTAAAAGCCGCTCCCGGGCGTCTTTCGGTAGAAGCCGCGCTAAGGAGAGCACTGTGACCGGCACAATCGTCTTTGCGCGAAGTAGCCGCTTCTTCGCCTCTGGGAGCCGGAGAGAGCGGCAGGTTTGGGAAGGTGAAGAAGGAGGATGTACAACACTGGGATTGTGTGCGTGCAGCTTGCCAACTGATAGAAAACAGTACCTTTGCACTCTCCTGACTTTTCCAATCACATGAACATTCGATTGGAAGCTGTTTTGGGCAACTTTTCTTTTCTTCCTGCCAAACACTTGGCAGACCTCCGTGCAACGTCTAGAACACGATGGGAGTTGTTTTCTGTGCTGGCACAGCTTTTCCTAGCCAGACATAGTGGAAAAGCTTTCTGCTAAGATGTAGACGAGAAGAGACGCTAAACACGAAAGTACGATGTTCTCCGCTGCTAAAAGCCGCTCCCGGGCGTCTTTCAGCAGAAGCCGCGCTAAGGAGAGCTCTGTGACCGGCACAATCGTCTTTGCGCGAAGTAGCCGCTTCTTCGCCTCCGGGAGCCGGAGAGGGCAGCAGATTCGGGAAGGTGAAGAAGGAAGCTTTACAACACTGGGGTTGTGTGCGCAGCTTGCCAACTGATACAAAACAGTACCTTTGCACTCTCCTGACTTTTCCAATCACATGAACATTCGATTGGAAGCTGTTTTGGACAACTTTTCTTTTCTTCCTGCCAAACACTTGACAGACCTCCGTGCAACGTCTAGAACACGATGGGAGTTGTTTTCTGTGCTGGCACAGTTTTTCCTAGCCAGACATAGTGGAAAAGCTTTCTGCTAAGATGTAGACGAGAAGAGACGCTAAACGCGAAAGTACGATGCTCTCCGGAGCTAAAAGCCGCTCCCGGGCGTCTTTCGGCAGAAGCCGCACTTAGGAGAGCACTGTGACCGGCACAATCGTCTTTGCGCGAAGTAGCCGCTTCTTCGCCTCTGGGAGCCGGAGAGAGCGGCAGCTTCGGGAAGGTGAAAAAGGAAGCTGTACAACACTGAGATTGTGTGTGCAGCTTGCCAACTGATAGAAAACAGTACCTTTGCACTCTCCTGACTTTTCCAATCACATGAACATTCGATTGGAAGCTGTTTTGGACAACTTTTCTTTTCTTCCTGCCAAACACTTTGCAGACCTCTGTGGAATGTCTAGAAAACGATGGGAGTTGTTTTCTGTGCTGGCACAGTTTTTCATAGCCAGACATAGTGGAAAAACTTTCTGCTAAGATGTAGACTATAAAAGACTCTAAACACGAAAGTACGATGCTCTCCGGAGCTAAAAGCCGCTCCCGGGCGTCTTTCGGTAGAAGCCGCGCTAAGGAGAGCACTGTGACCGGCACAATCGTCTTTGCGCGAAGTAGCTGCTTCTTCGCCTCTGGGAGCCGGAGAGAGCGGCAGGTTTGGGAAGGTGAAGAAGGAAGATGTACAACACTGGGATTGTGCGTGCAGCTTGCCAACTGATAGAAAACAGTACCTTTGCACTCTCCTGACTTTTCCAATCACATGAACATTCGATTGGAAGCCTTTTTGGACAACTTTTCTTTTCTTCCTGCCAAACACTCGGCAGACCTCCGTGCAACGTCTAGAACACGATGGGAGTTGTTTTCTGTGCTGGCACAGTTTTTCCTAGCCAGACATAGTGGAAAAGCTTTCTGCTAAGATGTAGACGAGAAGAGACGCTAAACGCGAAAGTACGATGCTCTCCGGAGCTAAAATCCGCTCCCGGGAGTGTTTCGGCAGAAGCCGCACTTAGGAGAGCACTGTGACCGGCACAATCGTCTTTGCGCGAAGTAGCCGCTTCTTCGCCTCTGGGAGCCGGAGAGAGCGGCAGCTTCGGGAAGGTGAAAAAGGAAGCTGTACAACACTGGGATTGTGTGTGCAGCTTGCCAACTGATAGAAAAGAGTACCTTTGCACTCTCCTGACTTTTCCAATCACATGAACATTCGATTGGAAGCTGTTTTGGACAACTTTTCTTTTCTTCCTGCCAAACACTTGGCAGACCTCCGTGCAACGTCTAGAACACGATGGGAGTTGTTTTCTGTGCTGGCACAGTTTTTCCTAGCCAGACATAGTGGAAAAGCTTTCTGGTAAGATGTAGACTATAAAAGACGCTAAACACGAAAGTACGATGCTCTCCGGAGCTAAAAGCCGCTCCCGGGCGTCTTTCGGCAGAAGCCGCGCTAAGGAGAGCACTGTGACTGGCACAATCGTCTTTGCGCGAAGTAGCCGCTTCTTCGCCTCCGGGAGCCTGAGAGAGCGGCAGCTTCGGGAAGGTGAAGAAGGAAGCTGTACAACACTGGGGTTGTTTACGCAGCTTGCCAACAACTGATAGAAAAGAGTACCTTTGCACTCTCCTGACTTTTCCAATCACATGAACATTCGATTGGAAGCTGTTTTGGGAAACTTTTCTTTTCGTCCTGCCAAACACTTGGCAGACCTCCGTGCAACGTCTAGAACACGATGGGAGTTGCTTTCTGCGCGGGCACAGCTTTTCCTAGCCAGACATAGTGGAAAAGCTTTCTGCTAAGACACAGACTATAAAAGACTCTAAACACGAAAGTACGATGCTCCCCGGAGCTAAAAGCTGCTCCCGGGCGTCTTTCGGCAGAAGCCGCGCTAAGGGGAGCACTGTGACCGGCACAATCGTCTTTGCGCGAAGTAGCCGCTTCTTCGCCTCCGGGAGCCGGAGAGGGCAGCAGCTTCGGGAAGGTGAAGAAGGAAGCTGTACAACACTGGGGTTGTGTGCGCAGCTTGCCAACTGATAGAAAACAGTACCTTTGCACTCTGCTGACTTTTCCAATCACATGAACATTCGATTGGAAGCTGTTTTGGACAACTTTTCTTTTCTTCCTGCCAAACACTTGGCAGACCTCCGTGCAACGTCTAGAACACGATGGGAGTTGTTTTCTGTGCTGGCACAGTTTTTCCTAGCCAGACATAGTGGAAAAGCTTTCTGCTAAGATGTAGACGAGAAGAGACGCTAAACGCGAAAGTACGATGCTCTCCGGAGCTAAAAGCCGCTCCCGGGCGTCTTTCGGCAGAAGCCGCACTTAGGAGAGCACTGTGACCGGCACAATCGTCTTTGCGCGAAGTAGCCGCTTCTTCGCCTCTGGGAGCCGGAGAGAGCGGCAGCTTCGGGAAGGTGAAAAAGGAAGCTGTACAACACTGGGATTGTGTGTGCAGCTTGCCAACTGATAGAAAACAGTACCTTTGCACTCTCCTGACTTTTCCAATCACATGAACATTCGATTGGAAGCTGTTTTGGACAACTTTTCTTTTCTTCCTGCCAAACACTTGGCAGACCTCCGTGCAAGGTCTAGAACACGATGGGAGTTGTTTTCTGTGCTGGCACAGTTTTTCCTAGCCAGACATAGTGGAAAACCTTTCTGCTAAGATGTAGGCTATAAAAGACGCTAAAGACGAAAGTACGATGCTCTCCGGAGCTAAAAGCCGCTCCCGGGCGTCTTTCGGCAGAAGCCGCGCTAAGGAGAGCACAGTGACCGGCACTATCGTCTTTGTGCGAAGTAGCCGCTTCTTCGTCTCCGGGAGCCGGAGAGAGTGGCAGCTTCGAGAAGGTGAAAAAGGAAGCTGTACAACACTGGGATTGTGTGCGCTGCTTGCCAACTGATAGAAAACAGTACCTTTGCACTCTCCTGACTTTTCCAATCACATGAACATTCGATTCGAAGCTGTTTTGCACAACTTTTCTTTTCTTCCGGCCAAACACTTTGCAGACCTCTGTGGAATGTCTAGAAAACGATGGGAGTTGTTTTCTGTGCTGGCACAGTTTTTCATAGCCAGACATAGTGGAAAAACTTTCTGCTAAGATGTAGACTATAAAAGACTCTAAACACGAAAGTACGATGCTCTCCGGAGCTAAAAGCCGCTCCCGGGCGTCTTTCGGTAGAAGCCGCGCTAAGGAGAGCACTGTGACCGGCACAATCGTCTTTGCGCGAAGTAGCCGCTTCTTCGCCTCTGGGAGCCGGAGAGAGCGGCAGGTTTGGGAAGGTGAAGAAGGAGGATGTACAACACTGGGATTGTGCGTGCAGCTTGTCAACTGATAGAAAACAGTACCTTTGCACTCTCCTGACTTTTCCAATCACATGAACATTCGATTGGAAGCTGTTTTGGGCAACTTTTCTTTTCTTCCTGCCAAACACTTGGCAGACCTCCGTGCAACGTCTAGAACACGATGGGAGTTGTTTTCTGTGCTGGCACAGTTTTTCCTAGCCAGACATAGTGGAAAACCTTTCTGCTAAGATGTAGGCTATAAAAGACGCTAAACACGAAAGTACGATGCTCTCCGGAGCTAAAAGCCGCTCCCGGGAGTCTTTCGGCAGAAGCCGCGCTAAGGAGAGCACAGTGACCGGCACTATCGTCTTTGTGCGAAGTAGCCGCTTCTTCGTCTCCGGGAGCCGGAGAGAGTGGCAGCTTCGAGAAGGTGAAAAAGGAAGCTGTACAACACTGGGATTGTGTGCGCTGCTTGCCAACTGATAGAAAACAGTACCTTTGCACTCTCCTGACTTTTCCAATCACATGAACATTCGATTCGAAGCTGTTTTGCACAACTTTTCTTTTCTTCCGGCCAAACACTTTGCAGACCTCTGTGGAATGTCTAGAAAACGATGGGAGTTGTTTTCTGTGCTGGCACAGTTTTTCATAGCCAGACATAGTGGAAAAACTTTCTGCTAATATGTAGACTATAAAAGACTCTAAACACGAAAGTACGATGCTCTCCGGAGCTAAAAGCCGCTCCCGGGCGTCTTTCGGTAGAAGCCGCGCTAAGGAGAGCACTGTGACCGGCACAATCGTCTTTGCGCGAAGTAGCTGCTTCTTCGCCTCTGGGAGCCGGAGAGAGCGGCAGGTTTGGGAAGGTGAAGAAGGAAGATGTACAACACTGGGATTGTGCGTGCAGCTTGCCAACTGATAGAAAACAGTACCTTTGCACTCTCCTGACTTTTCCAATCACATGAACATTCGATTGGAAGCTGTTTTGGGCAACTTTTCTTTTCTTCCTGTCAAACACTCGGCAGACCTCCGTGCAACGTCTATAACACGATGGGAGTTGTTTTCTGTGCAGGCACAGTTTTTCCTAGCCAGACATAGTGGAAAAGCTTTCTGCTAAGACGCAGACTATAAAAGACTCTAAACACGAAAGTACGATGCTCCCCGGAGCTAAAAGCCGCTCCCGGGCGTCTTTCGGTAGAAGCCGCGCTAAGGAGAGCACTGTGACCGGCACAATCGTCTTTGTGCGAAGTAGCCGCTTCTTCGCCTCTGGGAGCCGGAGAGAGCGGCAGCTTCGGGAAGGTGAAGAAGGAATCTGTACAACACTGGGATTGTGTGCGCAGCTTGCCAACTGATAGAAAACAGTTCCTTTGCACTCTCCTGACTTTTCCAATCACATGAACATTCGATTGGAAGCTGTTTTGGACAACTTTTCTTTTCTTCCTGCCAAACACTTGGCAGACTTCCGTGCAACGTCTAGAACACGATGGGAGTTGTTTTCTGTGCTGGCACCGTTTTTCCTAGCCAGACATAGTTGAAAAGCTTTCTGCTAAGATGTAGATGAGAAGAGACGCTAAACACGAAAGTACGATGCTCTCCGGAGATAAAAGCCGCTCCCGGGCGTCTTTCGGCAGAAGCCGCACTTAGGAGAGCACTGTGACCGGCACAATCGTCTTTGTGCGAAGTAGCCGCTTCTTCGCCTCTGGGAGCCGGAGAGAGCGGCAGCTTCGGGAAGGTGAAAAAGGAAGCTGTACAACACTGGGATTGTGTGTGCAGCTTGCCAACTTATAGAAAACAGTACCTTTGCACTCTCCTGACTTTTCCAATCACATGAACATTCGATTGGAAGCGGTTTTGGACAACTTTTCTTTTCTTCCTGCCAAACACTTGGCAGACCTCCGTGCAACGTCTAGAACACGATGGGAGTTGATTTCTGTGCTGGCACAGTTTTTCCTAGCCAGACATAGTGGAAAAGCTTTCTGATAGGATGTAGACTACAAAAGACTCTAAACACGAAAGTACGATGCTCTCCGGAGCTAAAAGCCGCTCCCGGGCGTCTTTCGGCAGAAGCCGCGCTAAGGAGAGCACTGTGACCAGCACTATCGTCTTTGTGCGAAGTAGCCGCTTCTTCGTCTCCGGGAGCCGGAGAGAGCGGCAGCTTCGGGAAGGTGAAGAAGGAAGCTGTACAACACTGGGTTTGTGTGCGCAGCTTGCCAACAATTGATAGAAAACAGTACCTTTGCACTCTCCTGACTTTTCCTATCTCATAAACATTCGATTGGAAGCTGTTTTGGACAACTTTTCTTTTCTTCCTGCCAAAAACTTGGCAGACCTACGTGCAACGTCTAGAACACGATGGGAGTTGTTTTCTGTGCTGGCAAAGCTTTTCTTAGCCAGACATAGTGGAAAAGCTTTCTGCTAAGATGTAGACTACAAAAGACTCTAAACACGAATGTACGATGATCTCCGGAGCTAAAAACCGCTCCCGGGCGTCTTTCGGTAGAAGCAGCGCTAAGGAGAGCACTGTGACCGGCACAATCGTCCTTGCGCGAAGTAGCCGCTCCTTCGCCTCCGGGAGCCGGAGAGAGCGGCAGCTTCGGGAAGGTGAAAAAGGAAGCTGTACAACACTGGGATTGTGTGTGCAGCTTGCCAACTGATAGAAAACAGTACCTTTGCACTCTCCTGACTTTTCCAATCACATGAACATTCGATTGGAAGCTGTTTTGGACAACTTTTCTGTTCTTCCTGCCAAACACTTGGCAGACCTCCGTGCAACGTCTAGAACACGATCGGAGTTGTTTTCTGTGCTGGCACAGCTTTTCCTAGCCAGACATAGTGGAAAAGATTTCTGCTAAGTCGCAGAGTATAAAAGACTCTAAACACGAAAGTACGATGCTCTCCGGAGCTAAAAGCCGCTCCCGGGCGTCTTTCGGCAGAAGCTGCGCTAAGGAGACCTCTGTGACCGGCGCAATCGTCTTTGCGCGAAGTAGCCGCTTCTTCGCCTCCGAGAGCCGGAGAGAGCTGCAGCTTCGGGAAGGTGAAAAAGGAAGCTGTACAACACTGTGGTTGTGTGCGCAGCTTGCCAACTGATAGAAAACAGTACCTTTGCACTCTCCTGACTTTTCCAATCACATGAACATTCGATTGGAAGCTGTTTTGGACAACTTTTCTTTTCTTCCTGCCAAACACTTGGCAGACCTCCGTGCAACGTCTAGAACACGATGGGAGTTGTTTTCTGTGCTGGCACAGTATTTCCTAGCCAGACATAGTTGAAAAGCTTTCTGCTAAGATGTAGACTACAAAAGACTCTAAACACAAATGTACGATGCTCTCCGGAGCTAAAAGCCGCTCCCGGGCGTCTTTCGGCAGAAGCCGCGCTAAGGAGAGCACTGTGACCGGCACAATCGTCTTTGCGCGAAGTAGCCGCTTCTTCGCCTCCGCGAGCCGGAGAGAGTGGCAGCTTCGGGAAGGTGAAGAAGGAAGCTGGACAACACTGGAATTGTGTGCGCAGCTTGCCAACTGATAGAAAACAGTACCTTTGCACTCTCCTGACTTTTCCAATCACATGAACATTCGATTGGAAGCTTTTTTGGACAACTTTTCTTTTCTTCCTGCCAAACACTTGGCAGACCTCCATTCAACGTCTAGAAAACAATGGGAGTTGTTTTCTGTGCTGGCACAGTTTTTCCTAGCCAGACATAGTGGAAAAGCTTTGTGCTAAGATGTAGACTACAAAAGACGCTAAACACGAAAGTACGATCCTCTCCAAAGCTAAAAGCCGCTCCCGGGCGTCTTTTGGCAGAAAATGCGTTAAGGAGAGCATTGTGAGCGGCACAATCGTCTTTGTGCGAAGTAGCCGATTCTTCGTCTCCGGGAGTCGGAGAGAGCGGCAGCTTCGGGAAGGTGAAGAAGGAAGCTGTACAACACTGGGATTGTGTGTGCAGCTTGTCAACTTATAAAAAACCCTACCTATGCACTCTCCTGACTTTTCCAATCACATGAACATTCGATTGGAAGCTGTTTTGGACAACTTTCCTTTTCTTCCTGCCAAACACTTGGCAGACCTCAGTGCAACGTCTAGAAAATGATGGGATTTGTTTTCTTTGCGGGCACAGTTTTTCCTAGCCATACAAAGTGGAAAAGCTTTCTGCTAAGATGTAGAAGGGAAGAGACGCTAAACACGAAAGTACGATGCTCTCCGGAGCTAAAAGCCGCTCCCGGGCGTCTTTCGGCAGAAGCTGCGCTAAGGAGACCTCTGTGACCGGCACAATCGTCTTTGCGCGAAGTAGCCGCTTCTTCGCCTCCGAGAGCCGGAGAGAGCGGCAGCTTCGGGAAGGTGAAAAAGGAAGCTGTACAACACTGGGATTGTGTGCGCAGCTTGCCAACTGATAGAAAACAGTACCTTTGCACTCTCCTGACTTTTCCAATCACATGAACATTCGATTGGAAGCTGTTTTGGACAACTTTTCTTTTCTTCCTGCCAAACACTTGGCAGACCTCCGTGCAACGTCTAGAACACGATGGGAGTTGTTTTCTGTGCTGGCACAGTATTTCCTAGCCAGACATAGTGGAAAAGCTTTCTGCTAAGATGTAGACTACAAAAGACTCTAAACACAAATGTACGATGCTCTCCGGAGCTAAAAGCCGCTCCCGGGCGTCTTTCGGCAGAAGCCGCGCTAAGGAGAGCACTGTGACCGGCACAATCGTCTTTGCGCGAAGTAGCCGCTTCTTCGCCTCCGGGAGCCGGAGAGAGTGGCAGCTTCGGGAAGGTGAAGAAGGAAGCTGGACAACACTGGAATTGTGTGCGCAGCTTGCCAACTGATAGAAAACAGTACCTTTGCACTCTCCTGACTTTTCCAATCACATGAACATTCGATTGGAAGCTTTTTTGGACAACTTTTCTTTTCTTCCTGCCAAACACTTGGCAGACCTCCGTTCAACGTCTAGAAAACCATGGGAGTTGTTTTCTGTGCTGGCACAGTTTTTCCTAGCCAGACATAGTGGAAAAGCTTTGTGCTAAGATGTAGACTACAAAAGACGCTAAACACGAAAGTACGATCCTCTCCGGAGCTAAAAGCCGCTCCCGGGCGTCTTTTGGCAGAAAATGCGTTAAGGAGAGCATTGTGAGCGGCACAATCGTCTTTGTGCGAAGTAGCCGATTCTTCGTCTCCGGGAGTCGGAGAGAGCGGCAGCTTCGGGAAGGTGAAGACGGAAGCTGTACAACACTGGGATTGTGTGTGCAGCTTGTCAACTGATAGAAAACCCTACCTATGCACTCTCCTGACTTTTCCAATCACATGAACATTCGATTGGAAGCTGTTTTGGACAACTTTCCTTTTCTTCCTGCCAAACACTTGGCAGACCTCCGTGCAATGTCTAGAAAACGATGGGATTTGTTTTCTGTGCTGGCACAGTTTTTCCTAGCCAGACATAGTGGAAAAGCTTTCTGCTAAGATGTAGACTACAAAAGATGCTAAACACGAAAGTACGATGCTCTCCGGAGCTAAAAGCCGCTCCCGGGCGTCTTTCGGCAGAAGCCGCGCTGAGGAGAGCACTGTGACCGGCACAAGCGTCTTTGCGCACAGTAGCCGCTTCTTCGCCTCCGTCAGCCGGAGAGAGCGGCAGCTTCGGGAAGGTGAAGAAGGAAGCTGTACAACACTGGGATTGTGTGCGCAGCTTGCAAACTGATAGAAAACAGTTCCTTTGCACTCTCCTGACTTAACCAATCAAATGAACATTCGATTGGAAGCTGTTTTGGGTAACTTTTCTTCCTGCCAAACACTTGGCAGACCTGTGTGCAACGTGTAAAACACGATGGGAGTTGTTTTCTGTGCTGGCGCAGCTTTTCCTAGCCAGACATAGTGGAAAAGCTTTCTGCTAAGATGTAGACTACAAAAGACGCTAAACACGAAAGTACGATGATCCCCAATACTAAAAGCCGCTCCCGGGCGTCTTTCGGCAGAAGCCGCGCTAAGGAGAGCACTGTGAGCGGCACAATCGTCTTTGCGCGAAGTAGCCGCTTCTTCGCCTCCGGGAGCCGGAGAGAGCGGCAGCTTCGGGAAGGTGAAGAAGGAAGCTTTACAGCACTGGGATTGTGTGCGCAGCTTGCCAACTGATAGAAAACAGTACCTTTGCACTCTCCTGACTTTTCCAATCACATGAACATTCGATTGGAAGCTGTTTTGGACAACATTCCTTTTCTTCCTGCCAAACACTTGGCAGACCTCCGTGCAACGTCTAGAACACGATGGGAGTTGTTTTCTGTGCTGGCGCAGTTTTTCCTAGCCAGACATAGTGGAAAAGCTTTCTGCTAATATTTAGAAGAGAAGAGGTGCTAAAGACGATGGTGCGCTGCTCTCCGGATCTAAAAGCCGCTCCCGGGCGTCTTTCAGCAGAAGCCGCACTTAGGAGAGCACTGTGACCGGCACAATCGTCTTTGTGCGAAGTAGCCGCTTCTTCGCCTCTGGGAGCCGGAGAGAGCGGCAGCTTCGGGAAGGAGAAAAAGGAAGCTGTACAACACTGGGATTGTGTGCGCAGCTTGCCAACAACTGATAGAAAACAGTACCTTTGCACTCTCCTGACTTTTCCAATCACATGAACATTCGATTGGAAGCTGTTTTGGACAACTTTTCTTTTGTTCCTGCCAAACACTTGGCAGACCTCCATGCAACGTCTAGAACACGATGGGAGTTGTTTTCTGTGCTGGCACGGTTTTTCCTAGCCAGACATAGTGGAAAAGCTTCCTGCTAAGACGCAGACTATAAAAGGCTCTAAACACGAAAGTACGATGCTCTCCGGAGCTAAAAGCCGCTCCCGGGCGTCTTTCGGCAGAAGCTGCGCTAAGGAGACCTCTGTGACCGGCACAATCGTCTTTGCGCGAAATAGCCGCTTCTTCGCCTCCGGGAGCCGGAGAGAGCAGGAGCTTCGGGAAGGTAAAAAAAGAAGCTGTGCAACATTGGGATTGTGTGTGCAGCTTGCCAACTGATAGAAAACAGTACCTTTGCACTCTCCTGACTTTTCCAATCACATGAACATTCGATTGGAAGCTGTTTTGGACAACTTTTCTTTTCTTCCTGCCAAACACTTGGCAGACCTCCGTGAAACGTCTAGAACAAGATGGGGGTTGTTTTCTGTGCTGGCACAGTTTTTCCAAGCCAGACATAGTGGAAAAGCTTTCTGCTAAAATGTAGAAGAGAAGAGACGCTAAACACGAAAGTACGATGCTCTCCGGAGCTAAAAGCCGCTCCCGGGCGTCTTTCGGCAGAATCCTCGCTAAGGAGAGCACTGTGACCGGCACAAGCGTCTTTGCGCACAGTAGCCGCTTCTTCGCCTCCGTCAGCCGGAGAGAGCGACAGCTTCGGGAAGGTGAAGAAGGAAGCTGTACAACACTGGGATTGTGTGCGCAGCTTGCCAACAACTGATAGAAAACAGTACCTTTGCACTCTCCTGACTTTTCCAATCACATGAACATTCTATTCGAAGCTGTTTTGGACAACTTTTCTTTTCTTCCTGCCAAACACTTGGCAGACCTCCATGCAACGTCTAGAACACGATGGGAGTTGTTTTCTGTGCTGGCACAGTTTTTCCTAGCCAGACATAGTGGAAAAGCTTTCTGCTAAGATGTAGACTACAAAAGACGCTAAACACGAAAGTACGATGCTCTCCGGAGCTAAAAGCCGCTCGCGGGCATCTTTTGGCAGAAAATGCGTTAAGGAGAGCATTGTGAGCGGCACAATCGTCTTTGCGCGAAGTAGCCGATTCTTCGTCTCCGGGAGCCGGAGAGAGCGGCAGCTTCGGGAAGGTGAAGAAGGAAGCTGTACAACACTGGGATTGTGTGTGCAGCTTGCAAACTGATAGAAAACAGTACCTTTGCAATCTCTTGACTTTTCCAATCACATGAACATTCGATTGGAAGCTGTTTTGGACAACTTTCCTTTTCTTCCTGCCAAACACTTGGCAGACCTCCGTTCAACGTCTAGAAAACGATGGGAGTTGTTTTCTGTGCTGGCACAGTTTTTCCTAGCCAGACATAGTGGAAAAGCTTTCTGCTAAGATGTAGACTACAAAAGACGCTAAACACGAAAGTACGATCCTCTCCGGAGCTAAAAGCCGCTCCCGGGCGTCTTTCGGCAGAAGCCGCGCTAAGGAGAGCACTGTGACCGGCACAATCATCTTTGCGCGAAGTAGCCGCTTCTTCGTCTCCGGGAGCCGGAGAGAGCGGCAGCTTCGGGAAGGTGAAGAAGGAAGCTGTACAACACTGGGATTGTGTGCGCAGCTTGCAAACTGATAGAAAACAGTTCCTTTGCACTCTCCTGACTTAACCAATCAAATGAACATTCGATTGGAAGCTGTTTTGGGTAACTTTTCTTCCTGCCAAACACTTGGCAGACCTGTGTGCAACGTGTAAAACACGATGGGAGTTGTTTTCTGTGCTGGCGCAGCTTTTCCTAGCCAGACATAGTGGAAAAGCTTTCTGCTAAGATGTAGACTACAAAAGACGCTAAACACGAAAGTACGATGATCCCCAATACTAAAAGCCGCTCCCGGGCGTCTTTCGGCAGAAGCCGCGCTAAGGAGAGCACTGTGAGCGGGACAATCGTCTTTGCGCGAAGTAGCCGCTTCTTCGCCTCCGGGAGCCGGAGAGAGCGGCAGCTTCGGGAAGGTGAAGAAGGAAGCTTTACAGCACTGGGATTGTGTGCGCAGCTTGCCAACTGATAGAAAACAGTACCTTTGCACTCTCCTGACTTTTCCAATCACATGAACATTCGATTGGAAGCTGTTTTGGACAACATTCCTTTTCTTCCTGCCAAACACTTGGCAGACCTCCGTGCAACGTCTAGAACACGATGGGAGTTGTTTTCTGTGCTGGCACAGTTTTTCCTAGCCAGACATAGTGGAAAAGCTTTCTGCTAATATTTAGAAGAGAAGAGGTGCTAAAGACGATGGTGCGCTGCTCTCCGGATCTAAAAGCCGCTCCCGGGCGTCTTTCAGCAG
Source organism: Melospiza melodia melodia (assembly GCF_035770615.1). Taxonomy (NCBI): domain Eukaryota; kingdom Metazoa; phylum Chordata; class Aves; order Passeriformes; family Passerellidae; genus Melospiza; species Melospiza melodia. The sequence goes on from NC_086225.1 coordinate 33,102,311, forward strand.
AAGCCGCACTTAGGAGAGCACTGTGACCGGCACAATCGTCTTTGTGCGAAGTAGCCGCTTCTTCGCCTCTGGGAGCCGGAGAGAGCGGCAGCTTCGGGAAGGAGAAAAAGGAAGCTGTACAACACTGGGATTGTGTGCGCAGCTTGCCAACAACTGATAGAAAACAGTACCTTTGCACTCTCCTGACTTTTCCAATCACATGAACATTCGATTGGAAGCTGTTTTGGACAACTTTTCTTTTCTTCCTGCCAAACACTTGGCAGACCTCCATGCAACGTCTAGAACACGATGGGAGTTGTTTTCTGTGCTGGCACGGTTTTTCCTAGCCAGACATAGTGGAAAAGCTTCCTGCTAAGACGCAGACTATAAAAGGCTCTAAACACGAAAGTACGATGCTCTCCGGAGCTAAAAGCCGCTCCCGGGCGTCTTTCGGCAGAAGCTGCGCTAAGGAGACCTCTGTGACCGGCACAATCGTCTTTGCGCGAAATAGCCGCTTCTTCGCCTCCGGGAGCCGGAGAGAGCAGGAGCTTCGGGAAGGTAAAAAAAGAAGCTGTGCAACATTGGGATTGTGTGTGCAGCTTGCCAACTGATAGAAAACAGTACCTTTGCACTCTCCTGACTTTTCCAATCACATGAACATTCGATTGGAAGCTGTTTTGGACAACTTTTCTTTTCTTCCTGCCAAACACTTGGCAGACCTCCGTGAAACGTCTAGAACAAGATGGGGGTTGTTTTCTGTGCTGGCACAGTTTTTCCAAGCCAGACATAGTGGAAAAACTTTCTGCTAATACGCAGACTATAAAAGACTCTAAACATGAAAGTACGATGCTCTCCGGAGCTAAAAGCCGCTCCCGGGCGTCTTTCGGCAGAAGCCGCTCTAAGGAGAGCACTGTGAGCGGCAAAAGCGTCTTTGCGCAAAGTAGCCGCTTCTTCGTCTCCGTCAGCCGGAGAGAGCGGCAGCTTCGGGAAGGTGAAGAAGGAAGCTGTACAACACTGGGATTGTGTGCGCAGCTTGCAAACTGATAGAAAACAGTTCCTTTGCACTCTCCTGACTTTTCCAATCACATGAACATTCGATTGGAAGCTGTTTTGGACAACTTTTTTTTTCTTCCTGCCAAACACTTGGCAGACCTCTGTGCAACGTCTAGAAGACAATGGGAGTTGTTTTCTGTGCTGGCACAGTTTTTCCCTGCCAGACATAGTGGAAAAGCTTTCTGCTAAGATGTAGACTACAAAAGACGCTAAACACGAAAGTACGATGCTCTCCGGAGCTAAAAGCCGCTCCCGGGCGTCTTTCGGCAGAAGCCTCGCTAAGGAGAGCACTGTGACCGGCACAATCGTCTTTGCGCGAAGTAGCCGCTTCTTCGTCTCCTGGAGCCGGAGAGAGCGGCAGCTTCGGGAAGGTGAAGAAGGAAGCTGTACAACACTGGGATTGTGTGTGCAGCTTGTCAACTGATAGAAAACCGTACCTTTGCAATCTCCTGACTTTTCCAATCACATGAACATTCGACTGGAAGCTGTTTTGGACAACTTTCCTTTTCTTCCTGCCAAACACTTGGCGGACCTCCGTTCAACGTCTAGAAAACGATGGGAGTTGTTTTCTGTGCTGGCACAGTTTTTCCTAGCCAGACATAGTGGAAAAGCTTTCTGCTAAGATGTAGACTACAAAAGACGCTAAACACGAAAGTACGATCCTCTCCGGAGCTAAAAGCCGCTCCCGGGCGTCTTTCGGCAGAAGCCGCGCTAAGGAGAGCACTGTGACCGGCACAATCGTCTTTGCGCAAAGTAGCCGCTTCTTCGTCTCCGGGAGCCGGAGGGAGCGGCAGCTTCGGGAAGGTGAAGAAGGAAGCTGTACAACACTGGGATTGTGTGCGCAGCTTGCAAACTGATAGAAAACAGTTCCTTTGCACTCTCCTGACTTAACCAATCAAATGAACATTCGATTGGAAGCTGTTTTGGGTAACTTTTCTTCCTGCCAAACACTTGGCAGACCTCCGTGCAAAGTCTAGGACACGATGGGAGTTGTTTTCTGTGCTGGCACAGTTTTTCCTAGCCAGACATAGTGGAAAAGCTTCCTGCTAAGACACAGACTATAAAAGGCTCTAAACACGAAAGTACGATGCTCTCCGGAGCTAAAAGCCGCTCCCGGGCGTCTTTCGGCAGAAGCTGCGCTAAGGAGACCTCTGTGACCGGCACAATCGTCTTTGCGCGAAATAGCCGCTTCTTCGCCTCCGTCAGCCGGAGAGAGCGGCAGCTTCGGGAAGGTGAAGAAGGAAGCTGTCCAACACTGGGATTGTGTGCGCAGCTTGCCAACTGATAGAAAACAGTACCTTTGCACTCTCCTGACTTTTCCAATCACATGAACATTCGATTGGAAGCTGTTTTGGACAGCTTTTCTTCCTGCCAAACACTTGACAGACCTCCGTGCAACGTCTAGAAAACGATGGGATTTGTTTTCTGTGCTGGCACAGCTTTTCCTAGCCATATAAAGTGGAAAAGCTTTCTGCTAAGATGTAGAAGAGAAGAGACGCTAAACACGAAAGTACGATGCTCTCCGGAGCTAAAAGCCGCTCCCGGGCGTCTTTCGGCAGAAGCCTCGCTAAGGAGAGCACTGTGACCGGCACAATCGTCTTTGTGCGAAGTAGCCGCTTCTTCGTCTCCGGGAGCCGGAGAGAGCGGCAGCTTCGGGAAGGTGAAGAAGGAAGCTGTACAACACTGGGATTGTGTGCGCAGCTCGCAAACGGATAGAAAACAGTTCCTTTGCACTCTCCTGACTTTTCCAATCACATGAACATTCGATTGGAAGCTGTTTTGGACAACTTTTTTTTTCTTCCTGCCAAACACTTGGCAGACCTCCGTGCAACGTCTAGAAAACAATGGGGGTTGTTTTCTGTGCTGGCACAGTTTTTCCCTGCCAGACATAGTGGAAAAGCTTTCTGCTAAGATGTAGACTACAAAAGACGCTAAACACGAAAGTAGGATGCTCTCCGGAGCTAAAAGCCGCTCCCGGGCGTCTTTCGGCAGAAGCCGCGCTAAGGAGAGCACTGTGACCAGTACAATCACCTTTGCGCGAAGTAGCCGCTTCTTCGCCTCTGGGAGCCGGAGAGAGCGGCAGCTTCGGGAAGGTGAAGAAGGAAGCTGTACAACACTGGGATTGTGTGCGCAGCTTGCAAACAACTGATAGAAAACAGTACCTTTGCACTCTCCTGACTTTTCCAATTACATGAACATTCGATTGGAAGCTGTTTTGGACAACTTTTCTTTTCATCCTGCCAAACACTTGGCAGACCTCTGTGCAACGTGTAAAACACGATGGGAGTTGTTTTCTGTGCTGGCGCAGCTTCTCCTAGCCAGACATAGTGGAAAAGCTTTCTGCTAAGATGTAGACTACAAAAGACGCTAAACACGAAAGTACGATGATCCCCAAAGCTAAAAGCCGCTCCCGGGCGTCTTTCGGCAGACGCCGCGCTAAGGAGAGCACTGTGAGCGGCACAATCGTCTTTGCGCGAAGTAGCCGCTTCTTCGCCTCCGGGAGCCGGAGAGAGCGGCAGCTTCGGGAAGGTGAAAAAGGAAGCTGTACAACACTGGGATTGTATGCGCAGCATGCCAACTGTTAGAAAACAGTACCTTTGCACTCTCCTGACTTTTCCAATCACATGAACATTCGATTGGAAGCTGTTTTGGACAACTTTTCTTTTCTTCCTGCCAAATACTTGGCAGACCTCCGTGCAACGTCTAGAACACGATGGGAGTTGTTTTCTGTGCTGGCACAGTTTTTCCTTGCCAGACATTGTGGAAAAGCTTTCTGCTAAGATGTAGACTACAAAAGACTCTAAACACGAATGTACGATGCTCTCCGGAGCTAAAAGCCGCTCCCGGGCGTCTTTCGGCAGAAGCCGCACTTAGGAGAGCTCTGTGACCGGCACAATCGTCTTTGCGCGAAGTAGCCGCTTTTTCGCCTCGGGGAGCCGGAGAGAGCGGCAGCTTCGGAAAGGTGAAGGAGGAAGCTGTACAACACTGGAATTGTGTGCGCAGCTTGCCAGCAACTGATAGAAAACAGTACCTTTGCACTCTCCTGACTTTTCCAATCACATGAACATTCGATTGGAAGCCTTTTTGGACAACTTTTCTTTTCTTCCTGCCAAACACTTGGCAGACCTCTGTGCAACGTCTAGAACACGATGGGAGTTGTTTTCTGTGCTGGCACAGTTTTTCCTAGCCAGACATAGTGGAAAAGCTTTCTGCTAATATGTAGACTACAAAAGACCCTAAACACGAAAGTACGATGCTCTCCGGAGCTAAAAGCCGCTCCTGGACGTCTTTCGGCAGAAGCCGCGCTAAGGAGAGCACTGTGACCGGCACAATCGTCTTTGCGCGAAGTAGCCGCTTCTTCGCCTCCGGGAGCCGGAGAGAGCGGCAGCTTCGGAAAGGTGAAGAAGGAAGCTCTAGAACACTGGAATTGTGTGCGCAGCTTGCCAACTGATAGAAAACAGTACCTTTGCACTCTCCTGACTTTTCCAATCACATGAACATTCGATTGGAAGCTGATTTGGACAACTTTTCTTTTTTTCCTGCCAAACACTTGGCAGACCTCTGTGCAACGTCTAGAAAACGATGGGAGTTGTTTTCTGTGCTGGCACAGTTTTTCCTAGCCAGACATAATGGAAAAGCTTTCTGCTAAGATGTAGACGAGAAGAGACGCTAAACACGAAAGTACGATGCTCTCCGGAGCTAAAAGCTGCTCCCGGGCGTCTTTCGGCAGAAGCCGCACTAAGGAGAGCACTGTGACCGGCACAATCGTCTTTGCGCGAAGTAGCCGCTTCTTCGCCTCTGGGAGCCTGAGAGAGCAGCAGCTTCGGGAAGGTGAAGAAGGAAGCTGTACAACCCTGGGATTGTGTGCGCAGCTTGCCAACTGATAGAAAACAGTACCGTTGCACTCTCCTGACATTTCTAATCACATGAACATTCGATTGGAATCTGTTTTGGACAACTTTTCTGTTCTTCCTGTGAAACGCTTGGCACACCTCCGTGTAACGTCTAGAACACGATGGGAGTTCTGTGCTGGCACAGTTTTTCCTAGCCATACCAAGTGGAAAAGCTTTCTCCTAAGATTTAGACTACAAAGGCGCTAAACACGAAAGTATGATGCTCTCCGGAGATAAAAGCCGCTCCCGGGCGTCACTCGGCAGAAGCCCCGCTAAGGAGACCACTGTGACCGGCACAATCGTCTTTGCGCGAAGTAGCCGCTTCTTCGCCTCCGGGAGCCTGAGAGAGCGGCAGCTTCGGGAAGGTGAAGAAGGAAGCTCTAGAACACTGGAATTGCGTGCGCAGCTTGCCAACTGATAGAAAACAGTACCTTTGCACTCTCCTGACTTTTCCAATCACATGAACATTCGATTCGAAGCTGTTTTGGGTAACTTTTCTTTTATTCCTGCCAAACACTTGGCAGACCTCCGTGCAACGTCTAGAACACGATGGGAATTGTTTTCTGTGCTGGCACAGTTTTTCCTAGCCAGACATAGTGGAAAAGCTTTCTGCTAAGATGTAGACTACAAAAGACGCTAAACACGAAGGTATGATGCTCTCCGGAGCTAAAAGCTGCTCCCGGGCGTCTTTCGGCAGAAGCCGCGCTAAGGAGAGCACTGTGACCGGCACCATGCTCTTTGCGCGAAGTAGCCGCTTTTTGCCTAGGGGAGCCGGAGAGAGCGGCAGCTTCGGGAAGGTGAAGAAGGAAGCTGGACAACACTGGGATTGTGTGCGCAGCTTGCCAACTGATAGAAAACAGTACCCTTGCACTCTCCTGACTTTTCCAATCTCATGAACACTCGATTGGAAGCTGTTTTGGGCAACTTTTCTTTTCTTCCAGCCAAACACTTGGCAGACCTCCGTGCAACGTCTAGAACACGATGGGAGTTGTTTTCTGTGCTGGCACAGTATTTCCTAGCCAGACATAGTGGAAAAGCTTTCTGCTAAGATGTAGACTACAAAAGACTCTAATCACGAAAGTAAGATGCTCTCCAGAGCTAAAAGCCGCTCCCGGGCGTCTTTCGGCAGAAGCTGCGCTAAGGAGAGCACTGTGACCGGCACAATCGTCTTTGCGCGAAGTAGCCGCTTCTTCGCCTCTGGGAGCCGGAGAGAGTGGCAGCTTCGGGAAGGTGAAGAAGGAAGCTGTACAACACTGGGATTGTGTGTGCAGCTTGTCAACTGATAGAAAACCGTATCTATGCACTCTCCTGACTTTTCCAATCACATGAACATTCGATTGGAAGCTGTTTTGGACAACTTTCCTTTTCTTCCTGCCAAACACTTGGCAGACCTCCGTGCAACGTCTAGAAAATGATGGGATTTGTTTTCTGTGCGGGCACAGTTTTTCCTAGCCATACCAAGTGGAAAAGCTTTCTCCTAAGATGTAGACTACAAAAGACGCTAAACAAGAAAGTACGATGCTCTCCGGAGCTAAAAGCCGCTCCCGGACGTCTTTCGGCAGAAGCCGCGCTAAGGAGAGCACTGTGACCGGCACAATCGTCTTTGCGCGAATTAGCCGCTTCTTCGCCTCCGGGAGCCGGAGAGAGCTGCAGCTTCGGGACAGTGAAGAAGGAAGCTGTACAACACTGGGATTGTGTGCGCAGCTTGCCAACAACTGATAGAAAACAGTACCTTTGCACTCTCCTGACTTTTCCAATCACATGAACATTCGATTGGAAGCTGTTTTGGACAACTTTTCTTTTCTTCCTGCCAAACACTTGGCAGACCTCCATGCAACGTCTAGAACACGATGGGAGTTGTTTTCTGTGCTGGCACGGTTTTTCCTAGCCAGACATAGTGGAAAAGCTTCCTGCTAAGATGTAGACTACAAAAGACGCTAATCACGAAAGTACGATGCTCTCCGGAGCTAAAAGCCGCTCCCGGGCGTCTTTCGGCAGAAGCTGCGCTAAGGAGAGCACTGTGACCGGCACAATCGTCTTTGCGCGAAGTAGCCGCTTCTTCGCCTCCGGGAGCCGGAGAGAGTGGCAGCTTCGGGAAGGTGAAGAAGGAAGCTGGACAACACTGGAATTGTGTGCGCAGCTTGCCAACTGATAGAAAACAGTACCTTTGCACTCTCCTGACTTTTCCAATCACATGAACATTCGATTGGAAGCCTTTTTGGACAACTTTTCTTTTCTTCCTGCCAAACACTTGGCAGACCTCCGTTCAACGTCTAGAAAATGATGGGAGTTGTTTTCTGTGCTGTCACAATTTTTCCTAGCCAGACATAGTGGAAAAGCTTTCTGCTAAGATGTAGACTACAAAAGACGCTAAACACGAAAGTACGATCCTCTCCGGAGCTAAAAGCCGCTCCCGGGCGTCTTTTGGCAGAAAATGCGTTAAGGAGAGCATTGTGAGCGGCACAATCGTCTTTGTGCGAAGTAGCCGATTCTTCGTCTCCGGGAGCCGGAGAGAGCGGCAGCTTCGGGAAGGTGAAGAAGGAAGCTGTACAACACTGGGATTGTGTGCGCAGCTTGCCAACTGATAGAAAACAGTACCGTTGCACTCTCCTGACATTTCCAATCACATGAACATTCGATTGGAAGCTGTTTTGGACAACTTTTCTGTTCTTCCTGTGAAACGCTTGGCACACCTCCGTGTAACGTCTAGAACACGATGGGAGTTCTGTGCTGGCACAGTTTTTCCAAACCAGACATAGCGGAAAAGCTTTCTGCTAAGATTTAGACTACAAAGGCGCTAAACACGAAAGTATGATGCTCTCCGGAGATAAAAGCCGCTCCCGGGCGTCTTTCGGCAGAAGCCCCGCTAAGGAGACCACTGTGACCGGCACAATCGTCTTTGCGCGAAGTAGCCGCTTCTTCCCCTCCGGGAGCCTGAGAGAGCGGCAGCTTCGGGAAGGTGAAGAAGGAAGCTCTAGAACACTGGAATTGCGTGAGCAGCTTGCCAACTGATAGAAAACAGTACCTTTGCACTCTCCTGACTTTTCCAATCACATGAACATTCGCTTGGAAACTGTTTTGGAACACTTTTCTTTTCCTCCTGCCAAACATTTAGCAGACCTCCGTGCAACGTCTAGAACACGATGGGAGCTGTTTTCTGTGCTGGCACAGTTTTTCCTAGCCAGACATAGTGGAAAAGCTTTCTGCTAAGATGTAGACTACAAAAGACGCTAAACACGAAGGTACGATGCTCTCCGGAGCTAAAAGCTGCTCCCGGGCGTCTTTCGGCAGAAGCCGCGCTAAGGAGAGCACTGTGACCGGCACCATGCTCTTTGCGCGAAGTAGCCGCTTTTCGCCTAGGGGAGCCGGAGAGAGCGGCAGCTTCGGGAAGGTGAAGAAGGAAGCTGGACAACACTGGGATTGTGTGCGCAGCTTGCCAACTGATAGAAAACAGTACCTTTGCACTCTCCTGACTTTTCCAATCTCATGAACATTCGATTGGAAGCTGTTTTGGACAACTTTTCTTTTCTTCCAGCCAAACACTTGGCAGACCTCCGTGCAACGTCTAGAACACGATGGGAGTTGTTTTCTGTGCTGGCACAGTATTTCCTAGCCAGACATAGTGGAAAAGCTTTCTGCTAAGATGTAGACTACAAAAGACTCTAATCACGAAAGTACGATGCTCTCCAGAGCTAAAAGCCGCTCCCGGGCGTCTTTCAGCAGAAGCTGCGCTAAGGAGAGCACTGTGACCGGCACAATCGTCTTTGCGCGAAGTAGCCGCTTCTTCGCCTCTGGGAGCCGGAGAGAGTGGCAGCTTCGGGAAGGTGAAGAAGGAAGCTGTACAACACTGGGATTGTGTGTGCAGCTTGTCAACTGATAGAAAACCGTATCTATGCACTCTCCTGACTTTTCCAATCACATGAACATTCGATTGGAAGCTGTTTTGGACAACTTTCCTTTTCTTCCTGCCAAACACTTGGCAGACCTCCGTGCAACGTCTAGAAAACGATGGGATTTGTTTTCTGTGCGGGCACAGTTTTTCCTAGCCATACCAAGTGGAAAAGCTTTCTCCTAAGATGTAGACTACAAAAGACGCTAAACAAGAAAGTACGATGCTCTCCGGAACTAAAAGCCGCTCCCGGACGTCTTTCGGCAGAAGCCGCGCTAAGGAGAGCACTGTGACCGGCACAATCGTCTTTGCGCGAATTAGCTGCTTCTTCGCCTCTGGGAGCCGGAGAGAGCTGCAGCTTCGGGACAGTGAAGAAGGAAGCTGTACAACACTGGGATTGTGTGCGCAGCTTGCCAACAACTGATAGAAAACAGTACCTTTGCACTCTCCTGACTTTTCCAATCACATGAACATTCGATTGGAAGCTGTTTTGGACAACTTTTCTTTTCTTCCTGCCAAACACTTGGCAGACCTCCATGCAACGTCTAGAACACGATGGGAGTTGTTTGCTGTGCTGGCACGGATTTTCCTAGCCAGACATAGTGGAAAAGCTTCCTGCTAAGACGCAGACTATAAAAGGCTCTAAACACGAAAGTACGATGCTCTCCGGAGCTAAAAGCCGCTCCCGGGCGTCTTTCGGCAGAAGCTGCGCTAAGGAGACCTCTGTGACCGGCACAATCGTCTTTGCGCGAAATAGTCGCTTCTTCGCCTCCGGGAGCCGGAGAGAGCAGGAGCTTCGGGAAGGTAAAAAAAGAAGCTGTGCAACATTGGGATTGTGTGTGCAGCTTGCCAACTGATAGAAAACAGTACCTTTGCACTCTCCTGACTTTTCCAATCACATGAACATTCGATTGGAAGGTGTTTTGGACAACTTTTCTTTTCTTCCTGCCAAACACTTGGCAGACCTCCGTGCAACGTCTAGAACACGATGGGAGTTGTTTTCTGTGCTGGCGCAGTATTTCCTAGCCAGACATAGTGGAAAAGCTTTCTGCTAAGATGTAGACTACAAAAGACGCTAATCACGAAAGTACGATGCTCTCCGGAGCTAAAAGCCGCTCCCGGGCGTCTTTCGGCAGAAGCTGCGCTAAGGAGAGCACTGTGACCGGCACAATCGTCTTTGCGCGAAGTAGCCGCTTCTTCGCCTCCGGGAGCCGGAGAGAGTGGCAGCTTCGGGAAGGTGAAGAAGGAAGCTGGACAACACTGGAATTGTGTGCGCAGCTTGCCAACTGATAGAAAACAGTACCTTTGCACTCTCCTGACTTTTCCAATCACATGAACATTCGATTGGAAGCTGTTTTGGACAACTTTTCTTTTCTTCCTGCCAAACACTTGGCAGACCTCCGTTCAACGTCTAGAAAACGATGGGAGTTGTTTTCTGTGCTGTCACAATTTTTCCTAGCCAGACATAGTGGAAAAGCTTTCTGCTAAGATGTAGACTACAAAAGACGCTAAACACGAAAGTACGATCCTCTCCGGAGCTAAAAGCCGCTCCCGGGCGTCTTTTGGCAGAAAATGCGTTAAGGAGAGCATTGTGAGCGGCACAATCGTCTTTGTGCGAAGTAGCCGATTCTTCGTCTCCGGGAGCCGGAGAGAGCGGCAGCTTCGGGAAGGTGAAGAAGGAAGCTGTACAACACTGGGATTGTGTGTGCAGCTTGTCAACTGATAGAAAACCGTACCTATGCACTCTCCTGACTTTTCCAATCACATGAACATTCGATTGGAAGCTGTTTTGGACAACTTTCCTTTTCTTCCCGCCAAACACTTGGCAGACCTCCGTGCAACGTCTAGAAAACGATGGGATTTGTTTTCTGTGCGGGCACAGTTTTTCCTAGCCATACAAAGTGGAAAAGCTTTCTGCTAAGATGTAGACTACAAAAGACGCTAAACAAGAAAGTACGATGCTCTCCGGAGCTAAAAGCCGCTCCCGGACGTCTTTCGGCAGAAGCCGCGCTAAGGAGAGCACTGTGACCGGCACAATCGTCTTTGCGCGAAGTAGCCGCTTCTTCGCCTCTGGGAGCCGGAGAGAGCTGCAGCTTCGGGACAGTGAAGAAGGAAGCTGTACAACACTGGGATTGTGTGCGCAGCTTGCCAACAACTGATAGAAAACAGTACCTTTGCACTCTCCTGACTTTTCCAATCACATGAACATTCGATTGGAAGCTGTTTTGGACAACTTTTCTTTTGTTCCTGCCAAACACTTGGCAGACCTCCGTGCAACGTCTAGAACACGATGGGAGTTGTTTTCTGTGCTGGCACGGTTTTTCCTAGCCAGACATAGTGGAAAAACTTTCTGCTAATACGCAGACTATAAAAGACTCTAAACATGAAAGTACGCTGCTCTCCGGAGCTAAAAGCCGGTCCCAGGCGTCTTTCGGCAGAAGCCGCGCTAAGGAGAGCACTATGACCGGCAAAAGCGTCTTTGCGCAAAGTAGCCGCTTCTTCGCCTCCGTCAGCCGGAGAGAGCGGCAGCTTCGGGAAGGTGAAGAAGGAAGCTGTACAACACTGGGATTGTGTGCGCAGCTTGCCAACTGATAGAAAACAGTACCTTTGCACTCTCCTGACTTTTCCAATCACATGAACATTCGATTGGAAGCTGTTTTGGACAGCTTTTCTTCCTGCCAAACACTTGACAGACCTCCGTGCAACGTCTAGAAAACGATGGGATTTGTTTTCTGTGCTGGCACAGTTTTTCCTAGCCATACAAAGTGGAAAAGCTTTCTGCTAAAATGTAGAATAGAAGAGTCGCTAAACACGAAAGTACGATGCTCTCCGGAGCTAAAAGCCGCTCCCGGGCGTCTTTCGGCAGAAGCCGCGCTAAGGAGAGCACTCTGACCGGCACAATCGTCTTTGCGCAAAGTAGCCGCTTCTTCGGCTCCGGGAGCCGGCGAGAGCGGCAGCTTCGGGAAGGTGAAGAAGGAATCTGTACAACACTGGGATTGTGTGCGCAGCTCGCAAACTGATAGAAAACAGTTCCTTTGCACTCTCCTGACTTTTCCAATCACATGAACATTCGATTGGAAGCTGTCTTGGACAACTTTTCTTTTCTTCCTGCCAAACACTTGGCAGACCTCCGTGCAACGTCTAGAACACGATGGCAGTTGTTTTCTGTGCTGGCACAGTTTTTCCTAGCCAGACATAGTGGAAAAGCTTTCTCCTAAGATGTAGACTACAAAAGATGCTAAACATGAAAGTCGGATGATCTCCGGAGCTAAAAGCTGCTCCCGGGCGACTTTCGGCAGAAGCCGCGCTAAGGAGAGCACTGTGACCGGCACAATCATCTTTGCGCGAAGTAGCCGCTTCTTCGCCTCCGGGAGCCGGAGAGAGCGGCAGCTTCAGGAAGGTGAAGAAGGAAGCTGAACAACACTGGGATTGTGTGCGCAGCTCGCAAACAACTGATAGAAAACAGTACCTTTGCACTCTCCTGACTTTTCCAATCACATGAACATTCGATTGGAAGCTGTTTTGGACAACTTTTCTTCCTGCCAAACACTTGGCAGACCTCCGTGCAACGTCTAGAACACGATGGGAGCTGTTTTCTGTGCTGGCACAGTTTTTCCTTGCCAGACATTGTGGAAAAGCTTTCTGCTAAGATGTAGACTACAAAAGACTCTAAACACGAATGTACGATGCTCTCCGGAGCTAAAAGCTGCTCCCGGGCGTCTTTCGGCAGAAGCCGCGCTAAGGAGAGCACTGTGACCGGCACAATCGTCTTTGCGCGAAGTAGCCGCTTCTTCGTCTCCGGGAGCCGGAGAGAGCGGCGGCTTCGGGAAGGTGAAGAAGGAAGCTGGACAACACTGGGATTGTGTGCGCAGCTTGACAACAACTGATAGAAAACAGTTCCTTTGCACTCTCCTGACTTTTCAAATCACATGAACATTCTATTCGAAGCTGTTTTGGACAACTTTTCTTTTCTTCCTGCCAAACACTTGGCAGACCTCCGTGCAACGTCTAGAACACGATGGGAGTTGTTTTCTGTGCTGGCACAGTTTTTCCTAGCCAGACATAGTGGAAAAGCTTTCTGCTAAGATTTAGAGGTGAAGAGGTGCTAAAAACGAAGGTACGCTGCTCTCCGGGGCTAAAAGCCGCTCCCGGGCGTCTTTCGGCAGAAGCCGCACTTAGGAGAGCACTGTGACCGGCACAATCGTCTTTGCGCGAAGTAGCCGCTTTTTCACCTTGGGGAGCCGGAGAGAGCGGCAGCTTCGGGAAGGTGAAAAAGGAAGCTGTACAACACTGGGATTGTGTGTGCAGCATGCCAACTGATAGAAAACAGTACCTTTGCACTCTCCTGACTTTTCCAATCACATGAACATTCGATTGGAAGCTGTTTTGGACAACTTTCCTTTTCTTCCTGCCAAACACTTGGCAGACCTCCGTGCAACGTCTAGAACACGATGGGAGCTGTTTTCTGTGCTGGCACAGTTTTTCCTTGCCAGACATTGTGGAAAAGCTTTCTGCTAAGATGTAGACTACAAAAGACTCTAAACACGAATGTACGATGCTCTCCGGAGCTAAAAGCTGCTCCCGGGCGTCTTTCGGCAGAAGCCGCGCTAAGGAGAGCACTGTGACCGGCACAATGGTCTTTGCGCGAAGAAGCTGCTTTTCGACTAGGGGAGCCGGAGAGAGCGGCAGCTTCGGGAAGGTGAAGAAGGAAGCTGTACAACACTGGGATTGTGTGTGCAGCTTGTCAACTGATAGAAAACAGTACCTTTGCACTCTCCTGACTTTTCCAATCACATGAACACTCGATTGGAAGCTGTTTTGGACAACTTTTCTTTTCTTCCAGCCTAACACTTGGCAGACCTCCGTGCAACGTCTAGAACACGATGGGAGTTGTTTTCTGTGCTGGCACAGTTTTTCCTAGCCAGACATAGTGGAAAAGCTTTCTGCTAAGATTTAGACTACAAAAGACGCTAAACACGAAAGTACGATGCTCTCCGGAGCTAAAAGCCGCTCCCGGGCGTCTTTCAGCAGAAGCCGCGCTAAGGAGAGCACTGTGACCGGCACAATCGTCTTTGCGCGAAGTAGCCGCTTCTTCGTCTCCGGGAGCCGGAGAGAGCGGCAGCTTCGGGAAGGTGAAGAAGAAAGCTGTACAACACTGGGATTGTGTGCGCACCTTGCCAACTGATACAAAACAGTACCTTTGCACTCTCCTGACTTTTCCAATCACATGAACATTCGATTGGAACCTGTTTTGGACAACTTTTCTTTTCTTCCTGCCAAACACTTGGCAGACCTCCGTGCAACGTCTAGAACACGATGGGAGTTATTTTCTGTGCTGGCACAGTTTTTCCTTGCCAGACATTGTGGAAAAGCTTTCTGCTAAGATGTAGACTACAAAAGACTCTAAACACGAATGTACAATGCTCTCCGGAGCTAAAAGCCGCTCCCGGGCGTCTTTCAGCAGAAGCCGCGCTAAGGAGAGCACTGTGACCGGCACAATCGTCTTTGCGCGAAGTAGCCGCTTCTTCGCCTCCGGGAGCCGGAGAGGGCAGCAGCTTCGGGAAGGAGAAGAAGGAAGCTGTACAACACTGGGATTGTGTGCGCAGCTCGCAAACAACTGATAGAAAACAGTACCTTTGCACTCTCCTGACTGTTCCAATCACATGAATATTCGATTCGAAGCTGTTTTGGGTAACTTTTCTTTTATTCCTGCCAAACACTTGGCAGACCTCCGTGCAACGTCTAGAACACGATGGGAGTTGTTTTCTGTGCTGGCACAGTTTTTCCTAGCCAGACATAGTGGAAAAGCTTTCTGCTAAGATTTAGAGGTGAAGAGGTGCTAAAAACGAAGGTACGCTGCTCTCCGGGGCTAAAAGCCGCTCCCGGGCGTCTTTCGGCAGAAGCCGCACTTAGGAGAGCACTGTGACCGGCACAATCGTCTTTGCGCGAAGTAGCCGCTTTTTCACCTTGGGGAGCCGGAGAGAGCGGCAGCTTCGGGAAGGTGAAAAAGGAAGCTGTACAACACTGGGATTGTGTGTGCAGCATGCCAACTGATAGAAAACAGTACCTTTGCACTCTCCTGACTTTTCCAATCACATGAACATTCGATTGGAAGCTGTTTTGGACAACTTTCCTTTTCTTCCTGCCAAACACTTGGCAGACCTCCGTGCAACGTCTAGAACACGATGGGAGCTGTTTTCTGTGCTGGCACAGTTTTTCCTTGCCAGACATTGTGGAAAAGCTTTCTGCTAAGATGTAGACTACAAAAGACTCTAAACACGAATGTACGATGCTCTCCGGAGCTAAAAGCTGCTCCCGGGCGTCTTTCGGCAGAAGCCGCGCTAAGGAGAGCACTGTGACCGGCACAATGGTCTTTGCGCGAAGAAGCTGCTTTTCGACTAGGGGAGCCGGAGAGAGCGGCAGCTTCGGGAAGGTGAAGAAGGAAGCTGGACAACACTGGGATTGTGTGTGCAGCTTGTCAACTGATAGAAAACAGTACCTTTGCACTCTCCTGACTTTTCCAATCACATGAACACTCGATTGGAAGCTGTTTTGGACAACTTTTCTTTTCTTCCAGCCTAACACTTGGCAGACCTCCGTGCAACGTCTAGAACACGATGGGAGTTGTTTTCTGTGCTGGCACAGTTTTTCCTAGCCAGACATAGTGGAAAAGCTTTCTGCTAAGATTTAGACTACAAAAGACGCTAAACACGAAAGTACGATGCTCTCCGGAGCTAAAAGCCGCTCCCGGGCGTCTTTCAGCAGAAGCCGCGCTAAGGAGAGCACTGTGACCGGCACAATCGTCTTTGCGCGAAGTAGCCGCTTCTTCGTCTCCGGGAGCCGGAGAGAGCGGCAGCTTCGGGAAGGTGAAGAAGAAAGCTGTACAACACTGGGATTGTGTGCGCACCTTGCCAACTGATACAAAACAGTACCTTTGCACTCTCCTGACTTTTCCAATCACATGAACATTCGATTGGAACCTGTTTTGGACAACTTTTCTTTTCTTCCTGCCAAACACTTGGCAGACCTCCGTGCAACGTCTAGAACACGATGGGAGTTATTTTCTGTGCTGGCACAGTTTTTCCTTGCCAGACATTGTGGAAAAGCTTTCTGCTAAGATGTAGACTACAAAAGACTCTAAACACGAATGTACAATGCTCTCCGGAGCTAAAAGCCGCTCCCGGGCGTCTTTCAGCAGAAGCCGCGCTAAGGAGAGCACTGTGACCGGCACAATCGTCTTTGCGCGAAGTAGCCGCTTCTTCGCCTCCGGGAGCCGGAGAGGGCAGCAGCTTCGGGAAGGAGAAGAAGGAAGCTGTACAACACTGGGATTGTGTGCGCAGCTCGCAAACAACTGATAGAAAACAGTACCTTTGCACTCTCCTGACTGTTCCAATCACATGAATATTCGATTCGAAGCTGTTTTGGGTAACTTTTCTTTTATTCCTGCCAAACACTTGGCAGACCTCCATGCAACGTCTAGAACACGATGGGAGTTGTTTTCTGTGCTGGCACAGTTTTTCCTAGCCAGACATAGTGGAAAAGCTTTCTGCTAAGATGTAGACTATAAAAGACGCTAAACACGAAAGTACGATGCTCTCCGGAGCTAAAAGCCGCTCCCGGGCGTCTTTCGGCAGAAGCCGCGCTAAGGAGAGCACTCTGACCGGCACAATCGTCTTTGCGCAAAGTAGCCGCTTCTTCGTCTCCGGGAGCCGGAGAGAGCGGCAGCTTCGGGAAGGTGAAGAAGGAATCTGTACAACACTGGGATTGTGTGCGCAGCTCGCAAACTGATAGAAAACAGTTCCTTTGCACTCTCCTGACTTTTCCAATCACATGAACATTCGATTGGAAGCTGTCTTGGACAACTTTTCTTTTCTTCCTGCCAAACACTTGGCAGACCTCCGTGCAACGTCTAGAACACGATGGCAGTTGTTTTCTGTGCTGGCACAGTTTTTCCTAGCCAGACATAGTGGAAAAGCTTTCTCCTAAGATGTAGACTACAAAAGATGCTAAACATGAAAGTCGGATGATCTCCGGAGCTAAAAGCTGCTCCCGGGCGACTTTCGGCAGAAGCCGCGCTAAGGAGAGCACTGTGACCGGCACAATCATCTTTGCGCGAAGTAGCCGCTTCTTCGCCTCCGGGAGCCGGAGAGAGCGGCAGCTTCAGGAAGGTGAAGAAGGAAGCTGAACAACACTGGGATTGTGTGCGCAGCTCGCAAACAACTGATAGAAAACAGTACCTTTGCACTCTCCTGACTTTTCCAATCACATGAACATTCGATTGGAAGCTGTTTTGGACAACTTTTCTTCCTGCCAAACACTTGGCAGACCTCCGTGCAACGTCTAGAACACGATGGGAGCTGTTTTCTGTGCTGGCACAGTTTTTCCTTGCCAGACATTGTGGAAAAGCTTTCTGCTAAGATGTAGACTACAAAAGACTCTAAACACGAATGTACGATGCTCTCCGGAGCTAAAAGCTGCTCCCGGGCGTCTTTCGGCAGAAGCCGCGCTAAGGAGAGCACTGTGACCGGCACAATCGTCTTTGCGCGAAGTAGCCGCTTCTTCGTCTCCGGGAGCCGGAGAGAGCGGCGGCTTCGGGAAGGTGAAGAAGGAAGCTGGACAACACTGGGATTGTGTGCGCAGCTTGACAACAACTGATAGAAAACAGTTCCTTTGCACTCTCCTGACTTTTCAAATCACATGAACATTCTATTCGAAGCTGTTTTGGACAACTTTTCTTTTCTTCCTGCCAAACACTTGGCAGACCTCCGTGCAACGTCTAGAACACGATGGGAGTTGTTTTCTGTGCTGGCACAGTTTTTCCTAGCCAGACATAGTGGAAAAGCTTTCTGCTAAGATTTAGAGGTGAAGAGGTGCTAAAAACGAAGGTACGCTGCTCTCCGGGGCTAAAAGCCGCTCCCGGGCGTCTTTCGGCAGAAGCCGCACTTAGGAGAGCACTGTGACCGGCACAATCGTCTTTGCGCGAAGTAGCCGCTTTTTCACCTTGGGGAGCCGGAGAGAGCGGCAGCTTCGGGAAGGTGAAAAAGGAAGCTGTATAACACTGGGATTGTGTGTGCAGCATGCCAACTGATAGAAAACAGTACCTTTGCACTCTCCTGACTTTTCCAATCACATGAACATTCGATTGGAAGCTGTTTTGGACAACTTTCCTTTTCTTCCTGCCAAACACTTGGCAGACCTCCGTGCAACGTCTAGAACACGATGGGAGCTGTTTTCTGTGCTGGCACAGTTTTTCCTTGCCAGACATTGTGGAAAAGCTTTCTGCTAAGATGTAGACTACAAAAGACTCTAAACACGAATGTACGATGCTCTCCGGAGCTAAAAGCTGCTCCCGGGCGTCTTTCGGCAGAAGCCGCGCTAAGGAGAGCACTGTGACCGGCACAATGGTCTTTGCGCGAAGAAGCTGCTTTTCGACTAGGGGAGCCGGAGAGAGCGGCAGCTTCGGGAAGGTGAAGAAGGAAGCTGTACAACACTGGGATTGTGTGTGCAGCTTGTCAACTGATAGAAAACAGTACCTTTGCACTCTCCTGACTTTTCCAATCACATGAACACTCGATTGGAAGCTGTTTTGGACAACTTTTCTTTTCTTCCAGCCTAACACTTGGCAGACCTCCGTGCAACGTCTAGAACACGATGGGAGTTGTTTTCTGTGCTGGCACAGTTTTTCCTAGCCAGACATAGTGGAAAAGCTTTCTGCTAAGATTTAGACTACAAAAGACGCTAAACACGAAAGTACGATGCTCTCCGGAGCTAAAAGCCGCTCCCGGGCGTCTTTCAGCAGAAGCCGCGCTAAGGAGAGCACTGTGACCGGCACAATCGTCTTTGCGCGAAGTAGCCGCTTCTTCGTCTCCGGGAGCCGGAGAGAGCGGCAGCTTCGGGAAGGTGAAGAAGAAAGCTGTACAACACTGGGATTGTGTGCGCACCTTGCCAACTGATACAAAACAGTACCTTTGCACTCTCCTGACTTTTCCAATCACATGAACATTCGATTGGAACCTGTTTTGGACAACTTTTCTTTTCTTCCTGCCAAACACTTGGCAGACCTCCGTGCAACGTCTAGAACACGATGGGAGTTATTTTCTGTGCTGGCACAGTTTTTCCTTGCCAGACATTGTGGAAAAGCTTTCTGCTAAGATGTAGACTACAAAAGACTCTAAACACGAATGTACAATGCTCTCCGGAGCTAAAAGCCGCTCCCGGGCGTCTTTCAGCAGAAGCCGCGCTAAGGAGAGCACTGTGACCGGCACAATCGTCTTTGCGCGAAGTAGCCGCTTCTTCGCCTCCGGGAGCCGGAGAGGGCAGCAGCTTCGGGAAGGAGAAGAAGGAAGCTGTACAACACTGGGATTGTGTGCGCAGCTCGCAAACAACTGATAGAAAACAGTACCTTTGCACTCTCCTGACTGTTCCAATCACATGAATATTCGATTCGAAGCTGTTTTGGGTAACTTTTCTTTTATTCCTGCCAAACACTTGGCAGACCTCCGTGCAACGTCTAGAACACGATGGGAGTTGTTTTCTGTGCTGGCACAGTTTTTCCTAGCCAGACATAGTGGAAAAGCTTTCTGCTAAGATTTAGAGGTGAAGAGGTGCTAAAAACGAAGGTACGCTGCTCTCCGGGGCTAAAAGCCGCTCCCGGGCGTCTTTCGGCAGAAGCCGCACTTAGGAGAGCACTGTGACCGGCACAATCGTCTTTGCGCGAAGTAGCCGCTTTTTCACCTTGGGGAGCCGGAGAGAGCGGCAGCTTCGGGAAGGTGAAAAAGGAAGCTGTACAACACTGGGATTGTGTGTGCAGCATGCCAACTGATAGAAAACAGTACCTTTGCACTCTCCTGACTTTTCCAATCACATGAACATTCGATTGGAAGCTGTTTTGGACAACTTTCCTTTTCTTCCTGCCAAACACTTGGCAGACCTCCGTGCAACGTCTAGAACACGATGGGAGCTGTTTTCTGTGCTGGCACAGTTTTTCCTTGCCAGACATTGTGGAAAAGCTTTCTGCTAAGATGTAGACTACAAAAGACTCTAAACACGAATGTACGATGCTCTCCGGAGCTAAAAGCTGCTCCCGGGCGTCTTTCGGCAGAAGCCGCGCTAAGGAGAGCACTGTGACCGGCACAATGGTCTTTGCGCGAAGAAGCTGCTTTTCGACTAGGGGAGCCGGAGAGAGCGGCAGCTTCGGGAAGGTGAAGAAGGAAGCTGGACAACACTGGGATTGTGTGTGCAGCTTGTCAACTGATAGAAAACAGTACCTTTGCACTCTCCTGACTTTTCCAATCACATGAACACTCGATTGGAAGCTGTTTTGGACAACTTTTCTTTTCTTCCAGCCTAACACTTGGCAGACCTCCGTGCAACGTCTAGAACACGATGGGAGTTGTTTTCTGTGCTGGCACAGTTTTTCCTAGCCAGACATAGTGGAAAAGCTTTCTGCTAAGATTTAGACTACAAAAGACGCTAAACACGAAAGTACGATGCTCTCCGGAGCTAAAAGCCGCTCCCGGGCGTCTTTCAGCAGAAGCCGCGCTAAGGAGAGCACTGTGACCGGCACAATCGTCTTTGCGCGAAGTAGCCGCTTCTTCGTCTCCGGGAGCCGGAGAGAGCGGCAGCTTCGGGAAGGTGAAGAAGAAAGCTGTACAACACTGGGATTGTGTGCGCACCTTGCCAACTGATACAAAACAGTACCTTTGCACTCTCCTGACTTTTCCAATCACATGAACATTCGATTGGAACCTGTTTTGGACAACTTTTCTTTTCTTCCTGCCAAACACTTGGCAGACCTCCGTGCAACGTCTAGAACACGATGGGAGTTATTTTCTGTGCTGGCACAGTTTTTCCTTGCCAGACATTGTGGAAAAGCTTTCTGCTAAGATGTAGACTACAAAAGACTCTAAACACGAATGTACAATGCTCTCCGGAGCTAAAAGCCGCTCCCGGGCGTCTTTCAGCAGAAGCCGCGCTAAGGAGAGCACTGTGACCGGCACAATCGTCTTTGCGCGAAGTAGCCGCTTCTTCGCCTCCGGGAGCCGGAGAGGGCAGCAGCTTCGGGAAGGAGAAGAAGGAAGCTGTACAACACTGGGATTGTGTGCGCAGCTCGCAAACAACTGATAGAAAACAGTACCTTTGCACTCTCCTGACTGTTCCAATCACATGAATATTCGATTCGAAGCTGTTTTGGGTAACTTTTCTTTTATTCCTGCCAAACACTTGGCAGACCTCCGTGCAACGTCTAGAACACGATGGGAGTTGTTTTCTGTGCTGGCACAGTTTTTCCTAGCCAGACATAGTGGAAAAGCTTTCTGCTAAGATGTAGACTATAAAAGACGCTAAACACGAAAGTACGATGCTCTCCGGAGCTAAAAGCCGCTCCCGGGCGTCTTTCGGCAGAAGCCGCGCTAAGGAGAGCACTCTGACCGGCACAATCGTCTTTGCGCAAAGTAGCCGCTTCTTCGTCTCCGGGAGCCGGAGAGAGCGGCAGCTTCGGGAAGGTGAAGAAGGAATCTGTACAACACTGGGATTGTGTGCGCAGCTCGCAAACTGATAGAAAACAGTTCCTTTGCACTCTCCTGACTTTTCCAATCACATGAACATTCGATTGGAAGCTGTCTTGGACAACTTTTCTTTTCTTCCTGCCAAACACTTGGCAGACCTCCGTGCAACGTCTAGAACACGATGGCAGTTGTTTTCTGTGCTGGCACAGTTTTTCCTAGCCAGACATAGTGGAAAAGCTTTCTCCTAAGATGTAGACTACAAAAGATGCTAAACATGAAAGTCGGATGATCTCCGGAGCTAAAAGCTGCTCCCGGGCGACTTTCGGCAGAAGCCGCGCTAAGGAGAGCACTGTGACCGGCACAATCATCTTTGCGCGAAGTAGCCGCTTCTTCGCCTCCGGGAGCCGGAGAGAGCGGCAGCTTCAGGAAGGTGAAGAAGGAAGCTGAACAACACTGGGATTGTGTGCGCAGCTCGCAAACAACTGATAGAAAACAGTACCTTTGCACTCTCCTGACTTTTCCAATCACATGAACATTCGATTGGAAGCTGTTTTGGACAACTTTTCTTCCTGCCAAACACTTGGCAGACCTCCGTGCAACGTCTAGAACACGATGGGAGCTGTTTTCTGTGCTGGCACAGTTTTTCCTTGCCAGACATTGTGGAAAAGCTTTCTGCTAAGATGTAGACTACAAAAGACTCTAAACACGAATGTACGATGCTCTCCGGAGCTAAAAGCTGCTCCCGGGCGTCTTTCGGCAGAAGCCGCGCTAAGGAGAGCACTGTGACCGGCACAATCGTCTTTGCGCGAAGTAGCCGCTTCTTCGTCTCCGGGAGCCGGAGAGAGCGGCGGCTTCGGGAAGGTGAAGAAGGAAGCTGGACAACACTGGGATTGTGTGCGCAGCTTGACAACAACTGATAGAAAACAGTTCCTTTGCACTCTCCTGACTTTTCAAATCACATGAACATTCTATTCGAAGCTGTTTTGGACAACTTTTCTTTTCTTCCTGCCAAACACTTGGCAGACCTCCGTGCAACGTCTAGAACACGATGGGAGTTGTTTTCTGTGCTGGCACAGTTTTTCCTAGCCAGACATAGTGGAAAAGCTTTCTGCTAAGATTTAGAGGTGAAGAGGTGCTAAAAACGAAGGTACGCTGCTCTCCGGGGCTAAAAGCCGCTCCCGGGCGTCTTTCGGCAGAAGCCGCACTTAGGAGAGCACTGTGACCGGCACAATCGTCTTTGCGCGAAGTAGCCGCTTTTTCACCTTGGGGAGCCGGAGAGAGCGGCAGCTTCGGGAAGGTGAAAAAGGAAGCTGTACAACACTGGGATTGTGTGTGCAGCATGCCAACTGATAGAAAACAGTACCTTTGCACTCTCCTGACTTTTCCAATCACATGAACATTCGATTGGAAGCTGTTTTGGACAACTTTCCTTTTCTTCCTGCCAAACACTTGGCAGACCTCCGTGCAACGTCTAGAACACGATGGGATCTGTTTTCTGTGCTGGCACAGTTTTTCCTTGCCAGACATTGTGGAAAAGCTTTCTGCTAAGATGTAGACTACAAAAGACTCTAAACACGAATGTACGATGCTCTCCGGAGCTAAAAGCTGCTCCCGGGCGTCTTTCGGCAGAAGCCGCGCTAAGGAGAGCACTGTGACCGGCACAATGGTCTTTGCGCGAAGAAGCTGCTTTTCGACTAGGGGAGCCGGAGAGAGCGGCAGCTTCGGGAAGGTGAAGAAGGAAGCTGGACAACACTGGGATTGTGTGTGCAGCTTGTCAACTGATAGAAAACAGTACCTTTGCACTCTCCTGACTTTTCCAATCACATGAACACTCGATTGGAAGCTGTTTTGGACAACTTTTCTTTTCTTCCAGCCTAACACTTGGCAGACCTCCGTGCAACGTCTAGAACACGATGGGAGTTGTTTTCTGTGCTGGCACAGTTTTTCCTAGCCAGACATAGTGGAAAAGCTTTCTGCTAAGATTTAGACTACAAAAGACGCTAAACACGAAAGTACGATGCTCTCCGGAGCTAAAAGCCGCTCCCGGGCGTCTTTCAGCAGAAGCCGCGCTAAGGAGAGCACTGTGACCGGCACAATCGTCTTTGCGCGAAGTAGCCGCTTCTTCGTCTCCGGGAGCCGGAGAGAGCGGCAGCTTCGGGAAGGTGAAGAAGAAAGCTGTACAACACTGGGATTGTGTGCGCACCTTGCCAACTGATACAAAACAGTACCTTTGCACTCTCCTGACTTTTCCAATCACATGAACATTCGATTGGAACCTGTTTTGGACAACTTTTCTTTTCTTCCTGCCAAACACTTGGCAGACCTCCGTGCAACGTCTAGAACACGATGGGAGTTATTTTCTGTGCTGGCACAGTTTTTCCTTGCCAGACATTGTGGAAAAGCTTTCTGCTAAGATGTAGACTACAAAAGACTCTAAACACGAATGTACAATGCTCTCCGGAGCTAAAAGCCGCTCCCGGGCGTCTTTCAGCAGAAGCCGCGCTAAGGAGAGCACTGTGACCGGCACAATCGTCTTTGCGCGAAGTAGCCGCTTCTTCGCCTCCGGGAGCCGGAGAGGGCAGCAGCTTCGGGAAGGAGAAGAAGGAAGCTGTACAACACTGGGATTGTGTGCGCAGCTCGCAAACAACTGATAGAAAACAGTACCTTTGCACTCTCCTGACTGTTCCAATCACATGAATATTCGATTCGAAGCTGTTTTGGGTAACTTTTCTTTTATTCCTGCCAAACACTTGGCAGACCTCCGTGCAACGTCTAGAACACGATGGGAGTTGTTTTCTGTGCTGGCACAGTTTTTCCTAGCCAGACATAGTGGAAAAGCTTTCTGCTAAGATTTAGAGGTGAAGAGGTGCTAAAAACGAAGGTACGCTGCTCTCCGGGGCTAAAAGCCGCTCCCGGGCGTCTTTCGGCAGAAGCCGCACTTAGGAGAGCACTGTGACCGGCACAATCGTCTTTGCGCGAAGTAGCCGCTTTTTCACCTTGGGGAGCCGGAGAGAGCGGCAGCTTCGGGAAGGTGAAAAAGGAAGCTGTACAACACTGGGATTGTGTGTGCAGCATGCCAACTGATAGAAAACAGTACCTTTGCACTCTCCTGACTTTTCCAATCACATGAACATTCGATTGGAAGCTGTTTTGGACAACTTTCCTTTTCTTCCTGCCAAACACTTGGCAGACCTCCGTGCAACGTCTAGAACACGATGGGAGCTGTTTTCTGTGCTGGCACAGTTTTTCCTTGCCAGACATTGTGGAAAAGCTTTCTGCTAAGATGTAGACTACAAAAGACTCTAAACACGAATGTACGATGCTCTCCGGAGCTAAAAGCTGCTCCCGGGCGTCTTTCGGCAGAAGCCGCGCTAAGGAGAGCACTGTGACCGGCACAATGGTCTTTGCGCGAAGAAGCTGCTTTTCGACTAGGGGAGCCGGAGAGAGCGGCAGCTTCGGGAAGGTGAAGAAGGAAGCTGGACAACACTGGTATTGTGTGTGCAGCTTGTCAACTGATAGAAAACAGTACCTTTGCACTCTCCTGACTTTTCCAATCACATGAACACTCGATTGGAAGCTGTTTTGGACAACTTTTCTTTTCTTCCAGCCTAACACTTGGCAGACCTCCGTGCAACGTCTAGAACACGATGGGAGTTGTTTTCTGTGCTGGCACAGTTTTTCCTAGCCAGACATAGTGGAAAAGCTTTCTGCTAAGATTTAGACTACAAAAGACGCTAAACACGAAAGTACGATGCTCTCCGGAGCTAAAAGCCGCTCCCGGGCGTCTTTCAGCAGAAGCCGCGCTAAGGAGAGCACTGTGACCGGCACAATCGTCTTTGCGCGAAGTAGCCGCTTCTTCGTCTCCGGGAGCCGGAGAGAGCGGCAGCTTCGGGAAGGTGAAGAAGAAAGCTGTACAACACTGGGATTGTGTGCGCACCTTGCCAACTGATACAAAACAGTACCTTTGCACTCTCCTGACTTTTCCAATCACATGAACATTCGATTGGAACCTGTTTTGGACAACTTTTCTTTTCTTCCTGCCAAACACTTGGCAGACCTCCGTGCAACGTCTAGAACACGATGGGAGTTATTTTCTGTGCTGGCACAGTTTTTCCTTGCCAGACATTGTGGAAAAGCTTTCTGCTAAGATGTAGACTACAAAAGACTCTAAACACGAATGTACAATGCTCTCCGGAGCTAAAAGCCGCTCCCGGGCGTCTTTCAGCAGAAGCCGCGCTAAGGAGAGCACTGTGACCGGCACAATCGTCTTTGCGCGAAGTAGCCGCTTCTTCGCCTCCGGGAGCCGGAGAGGGCAGCAGCTTCGGGAAGGAGAAGAAGGAAGCTGTACAACACTGGGATTGTATGCGCAGCTCGCAAACAACTGATAGAAAACAGTACCTTTGCACTCTCCTGACTGTTCCAATCACATGAATATTCGATTCGAAGCTGTTTTGGGTAACTTTTCTTTTATTCCTGCCAAACACTTGGCAGACCTCCGTGCAACGTCTAGAACACGATGGGAGTTGTTTTCTGTGCTGGCACAGTTTTTCCTAGCCAGACATAGTGGAAAAGCTTTCTGCTAAGATGTAGACTATAAAAGACGCTAAACACGAAAGTATGATGCTCTCTGGAGCTAAAAGCCGCTCCCGGACGTCTTTCGGCAGAAGCCGCGCTAAGGAGAGCACTGTGACCAGCACAATGGTCTTTGCGCGAAGTAGCCGCTTCTTCGCCTCTGGGAGCAGGAGAGAGCGGCAGCTTCGGGAAGGTGAAGAAGAAAGCTGTACAACACTGGGATTGTGTGCGCAGCTTGCCAACTGATAGAAAACAGTACCTTTGCACTCTCCTGACTTTTCCAATCACATGAACATTCGCTTGGAAACTGTTTTGGACCACTTTTCTTTTCTTCCTGCCAAACACTTAGCAGACCTCCGTGCAACGTCTAGAACACGATGGGAGCTGTTTTCTGTGCTGGCACAGTTTTTCCTAGCCAGACATAGTGGAAAAGCTTTCTGCTAAATGTAGACTACAAAAGACGCTAAACACGAAAGTACGATGCTCTCCGGAGCTAAAAGCCGCTCCCGGGCGTCTTTCAGCAGAAGCCGCGCTAAGGAGAGCACTGTGACCGGCACAATGGTCTTTGCGCGAAGAAGCTGCTTTTCGCCTAGGGGAGCCGGAGAGAGCGGCAGCTTCGGGAAGGTGAAGAAGGAAGCTGGACAACACTGGGATTGTGTGCGCAGCTTGCCAACTGATAGAAAACAGTACCTTTGCACTCTCCTGACTTTTCCAATCACATGAACACTCGATTGGAAGCTGTTTTTGACAACTTTTCTTTTCTTCCAGCCAAACACTTGGCAGACCTCCGTGCAACGTCTAGAACACGATGGGAGTTGTTTTCTGTGCTGGCACAGTTTTTCCTAGCCAGACATAGTGGAAAAGCTTTCTGCTATGATTTAGACTACAAAAGACGCTAAACACGAAAGTACGATGCGCTCCGGAGCTAAAAGCCGCTCCCGGGCGTCGTTCAGCAGAAGCCGCGCTAAGGAGAGCACTGTGACCGGCACAATCGTCTTTGCGCGAAGTAGCCGCTTCTTCGCCTCTGGGAGCCGGAGAGAGCGGCAGCTTCGGGAAGGTGAAGAAGGAAGCTGTACAACACTGGGATTGTGTGCGCAGCTTGCCAACTGATAGAAAACAGTTCCTTTGCGCTCTCCTGACTTTTCCAATCACATGAACATTCGATTGGAAGCTGTTTTGGACAACTTTTCTTTTCTTCCTGCCAAACACTTGGCAGATTTCCGTGCAACGTCTAGAACACGATGGGAGTTGTTTTCTGTGCTGGCACAGTTTTTCCTAGCCAGACATAGTGGAAAAGCTTTCTGCTAAGATTTAGAGGAGAAGAGGTGCTAAAAACGAAGGTACGCTGCTCTCCGGAGCTAAAAGCAGCTCCCGGGCGTCTTTCAGCAGAAGCCGCACTTAGGAGAGCACTGTGACCGGCACAATCGTCTTTGCGCGAAGTAGCCGCTTTTTCGTCTCGGGGAGCCGGAGAGAGCGGCAGCTTCGGAAAGGTGAAGGAGGAAGCTGTACAACACTGGGATTGTGTGCGCAGCTTGCCAGCAACTGATAGAAAACAGTACCTTTGCACTCTCCTGACTTTTCCAATCACATGAACATTCGATTGGAAGCCTTTGTGGACAACTTTTCTTTTCTTCCTGCCAAACACTTGGCAGACCTCTGTGCAACGTCTAGAACACGATGGGAGTTGTTTTCTGTGCTGGCACAGTTTTTCCTAGCCAGACATAGTGGAAAAGCTTTCTGCTAAGATGTAGACTACAAAAGACCCTAAACACGAAAGTACGATGCTCTCCGGAGCTAAAAGCCGCTCCCGGACGTCTTTCGGCAGAAGCCGCGCTAAGGAGAGCACTGTGACCGGCACAATCGTCTTTGCGCGAAGTAGCCGCTTCTTCGCCTCTGGGCGCAGGAGAGAGCGGCAGCTTCGGGAAGGTGAAGAAGAAAGCTGTACAACACTGGGATTGTGTGCGCAGCTTGCCAACTGATAGAAAAAAGTACCTTTGCACTCTCCTGACTTTTCCAATCACATGAACATTCGCTTGGAAACTGTTTTGGACCACTTTTCTTTTCTTCCTGCCAAACACTTAGCAGTCCTCCGTGCAACGTCTAGAACACGATGGGAGATGTTTTCTGTGCTAGCACAGTTTTTCCTAGCCAGACATTGTGGAAAATTTTTCTGCTAAGATGTAGAATACAAAAGACGCTAAACACGAAAGTATGATGCTCTCTGGAGCTAAAAGCCGCTCCCGGACGTCTTTCGGCAGAAGCCGCGCTAAGGAGAGCACTGTGACCAGCACAATCGTCTTTGCGCGAAGTAGCCGCTTCTTCGCCTCTGGGAGCAGGAGAGAGCGGCAGCTTCGGGAAGGTGAAGAAGAAAGCTGTACAACACTGGGATTGTGTGCGCAGCTTGCCAACTGATAGAAAACAGTACCTTTGCACTCTCCTGACTTTTCCAATCACATGAACATTCGATTGGAAGCTGTTTTGGACCACTTTTCTTTTCTTACTGCCAAACACTTAGCAGACATCCGTGCAACGTCTAGAACACGATGGGAGCTGTTTTCTGTGCTGGCACAGTTTTTCCTAGCCAGACATAGTGGAAAAGCTTTCTGCTATGATTTAGACTACAAAAGACGCTAAACACGAAAGTACGATGCGCTCCGGAGCTAAAAGCCGCTCCCGGGCGTCGTTCAGCAGAAGCCGCGCTAAGGAGAGCACTGTGACTGGCACAATCGTCTTTGCGCGAAGTAGCCGCTTCTTCGCCTCTGGGAGCCGGAGAGAGCGGCAGCTTCGGGAAGGTGAAGAAGGAAGCTGTACAACACTGGGATTGTGTGCGCAGCTTGCCAACTGATAGAAAACAGTTCCTTTGCGCTCTCCTGACTTTTCCAATCACATGAACATTCGATTGGAAGCTGTTTTGGACAACTTTTCTTTTCTTCCTGCCAAACACTTGGCAGATTTCCGTGCAACGTCTAGAACACGATGGGAGTTGTTTTCTGTGCTGGCACAGTTTTTCCTAGCCAGACATAGTGGAAAAGCTTTCTGCTAAGATTTAGAGGAGAAGAGGTGCTAAAAACGAAGGTACGCTGCTCTCCGGAGCTAAAAGCAGCTCCCGGGCGTCTTTCAGCAGAAGCCGCACTTAGGAGAGCACTGTGACCGGCACAATCGTCTTTGCGCGAAGTAGCCGCTTCTTCGCCTCTGGGAGCCGGAGAGAGCGGCAGCTTCGGGAAGGTGAAGAAGGAAGCTGTACAACACTGGGATTGTGTGCGCAGCTTGCCAACTGATAGAAAACAGTACCTTTGCACTCTCCTGACTTTTCCAATCACATGAACACTCGATTGGAAGCTGTTTTGGACAACTTTTCTTTTCTTACTGCTAAAAACTCAGCAGACCTCCGTGCAACGTCTAGAACACGGTGGGAGTTGTTTTCTGTGCTGGCACAGTTTTTCCTAGCCAGACATAGCGGAAAAACTTTCTGCTAAGACGTAGACTATAAAAGACTCTAAACACGAAAGTACGATGCTCTCCGGAGCTAAAAGCCGCTCCCAGGCGTCTTTTGGGAGAAGCGGCGCTAAGGAGAGCACAGTGACCGGCACAATACTTTTTGCGCGAAGTAGCCGCTTCTTCGCCTCCGGGAGCCAGAGGGAGCGGCAGCTTCGGGAAGGTGAAAAAGGAAGCTGTACAACACTGGGATTGTGTGCGCAGCTTGCCAACTGATAGAAAAAAGTACCTTTGCACTCCCCTGACTTTTCCAATCACATGAACATTCGATTGGAAGCTGTTTTGGACAACTTTCCTTTTCTTCCTGCCAAATACTTGGCAGACCTCCGTGCAACGTCTAGAACACGATGGGAGTTGTTTTCTGTGCTGGCACAGTATTTCCTAGCCAGACATAGTGGAAAAGCTTTCTGCTAAGATGTAGACTACAAAAGACTCTAAACACGAAAGTACGATGCTCTCCGGAGCTAAAAGCCGCTCCCGGGCGTCTTTCAGCAGAAGCCGCGCTAAGGAGAGCACTGTGACCGGCACAATCGTCTTTGCGCGAAGTAGCCGCTTCTTCGCCTCCGGGAGCAGGAGAGGGCAGCAGCTTCGGGAAGGTGAAGAAGGAAGCTGTACAACACTGGGATTGTGTGCGCAGCTTTCCAACTGATAGAAAACAGTACCTTTGCCCTCTCCTGACTGTTCCAATCACATGAACATTCGATTCGAAGCTGTTTTGGGTAACTTTACTTTTATTCCTGCCAAACACTTGGCAGACCTCCGTGCAACGTCTAGAACACGATGGGAGTTGTTTTCTGTGCTGGCACAGCTTTTCCTAGCCAGACATAGTGGAAAAGCTTTCTGCTAATATTTAGAGTAGGAGAGGTGCTAAAGACGAAGGTACGCTGCTCTGCGGAGCTAAAAGCCGCTCCCGGGCGTCTTTCAGCAGAAGCCGCACTTAGGCGAGCACTGTGACCGGCACAATCGTCTTTGCGCGAAGTAGCCTCTTCTTCGCCTCTGGGAGCCGGAGAGAGCGGCAGCTTCGGGAAGGTGAAGAAGGAAGCTGTACAACACTGGGATTGTGTGCGCAGCTTGCCAACTGATAGAAAACAGTACCTTTGCACTCTCCTGACTTTTCCAATCACATGAACATTCGATTGGAAGCTGTTTTGGACAACTTTTCTTTTCTTCCTGCCAAACACTTGGCAGACCTCCGTGCAACGTCTAGAACACAATGGGAGTTGTTTTCTGTGCTGGCACAGTTTTTTCCTGAATGACATATTGGAAAAGCTTTCTGTAAGATGTAGACTACAAAAGATGCTAAACACGAAAGTACGATGCTCTCCAGAGCTAAAAGCCGCTCCGGGGCGTCTTTCAGCAGAAGCCGCGCTAAGGAGAGCACTGTGACTGGCACAATCGTCTTTGCGCGAAGTAGCAGCTTCTTCGCCTCTGGGAGCCGGAGAGGGCAGCAGCTTCGGGAAGGTGAGGAAGGAAGCTGTACAACACTGGGATTGTGTGCGCAGCTTGCCAACAGATAGAAAACAGTACCTTTGCACTCTCCTGACTTTTCCAATCACATGAACATTCGATTCGAAGCTGTTTTGGACAACTTTTCTTTTCTTCCTGCCAAACACTTGGCAGACCTCCGTGCAACGTCTATAACACGATGGGAGTTGTTTTCTGTGCTGGCACAGTTTTTCCTAGCCAGACATAGTGGAAAAGCTTTCTGCTAAGATGTAGACTACAAAAGACGCTAAACACGAAAGTACGATGCTCTCCGGAGCTAAAAGCCGCTCCCGGGCGTCTTTCAGCAGAAGCCGCGCTAAGGAGAGCACTGTGACTGGCACAATCGTCTTTGCGCGAAGTAGCCGCTTCTTCGCCTCCGGGAGCCGGAGAGAGCGGCAGCTTCGGGAAGGTGAAGAAGGAAGCTGTACAACACTGGGATTGTGTGTGCAGCTTGGCAACTGATAGAAAACAGTACCTTTGCCCTCTCCTGACTTTTCCAATCACATGAACATTCGATTGGAAGCTGTTTTGTACAACTTTTCTTTTCTTCCTGCCAAACACTTGGCAGACCTCCGTGCAACGTCTAGAACACGATGGGAGTTGTTTTCTGTGCTGGCACAGGTTTTCCTAGCTAGACATAGTGGAAAAGCTTTCTGCTAGGATGTAGACTACAACAGGCGCTAAACACGGAAGTACGATGCTCTCCAGAGCTAAAAGCCGCTCCCGGGCGTCTTTCGGCAGAAGCCGCGCTAAGGAGAGCACTGTGACCGGCACATTCTTCTTTGCGCGAAGTAGCAGCTTCTTCGCCTCCGGCAGCCGAAGAGAGCGGCAGCTTCGGGAAGGTGAAGAAGGAAGCTGTACAACACTGGGATTGTGTGTGCAGCTTGCCACCTGATAGAAAACAGTACCTTTGCCCTCTCCTGACTTTTCCAATCACATGAACATTCGATTGGAAGCTGTTTTGGGCAACTTTTCTTTTCTTCCTGCCAAACACTTGGCAGACCTCCGTGCAACGTCTAGAACACGATGGGAGTTGTTTTCTGTGCTGGCACAACTTTTCCTTGCCAGAGATAGTGGAAAAGCTTTCTGCTAAGATGTAGACTACAAAAGATGCTAAACACGAAAGTACGATGCTCTCCGGAGCTAAGAGCCGCTCCCGGGCGTCTTTCACCAGAAGCCGCGCTAAGGAGAGCACTGTGACCGGCGCAATCGTCTTTGCGCGAAGTAGCCGCTTCTTCGCCTCCGTCAGCCGGAGAGAGCGGCAGCTTCGGGAAGGTGAAGAAGGAAGCTGGACAACACTGGGATTGTGTGCGCAGCTTGCCAACTGATAGAAAACAGTACCTTTGCACTCTCCTGACTTTTCCAATCACATAAACATTCGATTGGAAGCTGTTTTGGACAACTTTTCTTTTCTTCCTGCCAAACACTTGGCAGACCTCCGTGCAACGTCTAGAACACGATGGGAGTTGTTTTCTGTGCTGGCGCAGTTTTTCCTAGCCAGACATAGTGGAAAAGCGTTCTGCTAGGATGTAGACTACAAAAGGCGCTAAACACGGAAGTACGATGCTCTCCGGAGCTAAAAGCCGCTCCCGGGCGTCTTTCGGCAGAAGCCGCGCTATGGAGAGCACTGTGACCGGCACATTCGTCTTTGCACGAAGTAGCAGCTTTTTCGCCTCCGGCAGCCGGAGAGAGCGGCAGCTTCGGGAAGGTGAAGAAGGAAGCTGTACAACACTGGGATTGTGTGTGCAGCTTGCCAACTGATAGAAAACAGTACCTTTGCCCTCTCCTGACTTTTCCAATCACATGAACATTCGATTGGAAGCTGTTTTGGAAAACTTTTCTTCCTGCCAAAAACTTGGCAGACCTCCGTGCAACGTCTAGAACACGATGGGAGTTGTTTTCTGTGCTGGCACAGTTTTTCCTAGCCAGACATAGTGGAAAAGCTTTCTGCTAAGATTTAGAGTAGAAGAGGTGCTAAAGACGAAGGTACGCTGCTCTGCGGAGCTAAAAGCCGCTCCCGGGCGTCTTTCGGCAGAAGCCGCACTTAGGAGAGCACTGTGACCGGCACAATCGTCTTTGCGCGAAGTAGCCGCTTCTTCGCCTTTGGGAGCCGGTGAGAGCGGCAGCTTCGGAAAGGTGAAGAAGGAAGCTGGACAACACTGGGATTGTGTGCGCAGCTTGCCAACTGATAGAAAACAGTACCTTTGCACTCTCCTGACTTTTCTAATCACATGAACATTCGATTGGAAGCTGTTTTGGACAACTTTTCTTTTCTTCCTGCCAAAGATTTGGCAGACCTCAGTGCAACGTCTAGAACACGATGGGAGTTGTTTTCTGTGCTGGCACAGTTTTTCCTAGCCAGACATAGTGGAAAAGTTTTCTGCTAAGATGTAGACTATAAAAGACGCTAAACACGAAAGAATGATGCTCTCTGGAGCTAAAAGCCGCTCCCGGACGTCTTTCGGCAGAAGCCGCGCTAAGGAGAGCACTGTGACCAGCACAATCGTCTTTGCGCGAAGTAGCCGCTTCTTCGCCCCTGGGAGCAGGAGAGAGCGGCTGCTTCGGGAAGGTGAAGAAGGAAGCTGTACAACACTGGGATTGTGTGCGCAGCTTGCCAACTGATAGAAAACAGTACCTTTGCACTCTCCTGAGTTTTCCAATCACATGAATTCGATTGGAAGCTGTTTTGGACAACTTCTCTTTTCTTCCTGCCAAACACTTGGCAGACCTCCGTGCAACGTCTAGAACACGATGGGAGTTGTTTTCTGTGCTGGTACAGTTTTTTCCTGCCAGACATAGTGGAAAAGCTTTCTGTAAGATGTAGACTACAAAAGGCGCTAAACACGGAAGTACGATGCTCTCCGGAGCTAAAAGCCGCTCCCGGGCGTCTTTCGGCAGAAGCCGCGCTATGGAGAGCACTGTGACCGGCACAATCGTCTTTGCGCGAAGTAGCAGCTTTTTCGCCTCCGGCAGCCGGAGAGAGCGGCAGCTTCGGGAAGGTGAAGAAGGAAGCTGTACAACACTGGGATTGTGTGTGCAGCTTGCCAACTGATAGAAAACAGTACCTTTGCCCTCTCCTGACTTTTCCAATCACATGAACATTCGATTGGAAGCTGTTTTGGAAAACTTTTCTTCCTGCCAAAAACTTGGCAGACCTCCGTGCAACGTCTAGAACACGATGGGAGTTGTTTTCTGTGCTGGCTCAACTTTTACTAGCCAGACATAGTGGAAAAGCTTTCTGTAAGATATAGACTACAAAAGACGCTAAAGACGAAAGTACGATGCTCTCCGGAGCTAAAAGCCGCTCCCGGGCGTCTTTCAGCAGAAGCCGCGCTAAGGAGAGCACTGTGAGCGGCACAATCGTCTTTGACCGAAGTAGCCGCTTCTTCGCCTCCGGGAGCAGGAGAGAGCGGCAGCTTCGGGATGGTGAAGAAGGAAGCTGGACAACACTGGGATTGTGTGCGCAGCTTGCCAACTGATAGAAAACAGTACCTTTGCCCTCTCCTGACTTTTCCAATCACATGAACATTCGATTGGAAGCTGTTTTGTACAACTTTTCTTTTCTTCCTGCCAAACACTTGGCAGACCTCCGTGCAACGTCTAGAACACGATGGGAGTTGTTTTCTGTGCTGGCACAGTTTTTCCTAGCCAGACATAGTGGAAAAGCTTTCTGCTAGGATGTAGACTACAAAAGATGCTAAACACGAAAGTACGATGCTCTCCGGAGTTAAAAGCCGATCCCGGGCGTCTTTCAGCAGAAGCCGCGCTAAGGAGAGCACTGTGACCGGCAAAATCGTCTTTGCACGACGTAGCAGCTTCTTCGCCTCCGGCAGCCGGAGAGAGCGGCAGCTTCGGGAAGGTGAAGAAGGAAGCTGTACAACACTGGGATTGTGTGCGCAGCTTGCCAACAACTGATAGAAAACAGTACCTTTGAACTCTCCTGACTTTTCCAATCACATGAACATTCGATTGGAAGCTGTTTTGGACAACTTTTCTTTTATTCCTGCCAAACACTTGGCAGACCTCCGTGCAACGTCTAGAACACGATGGGAGTTGTTTTCTGTGCTGGCACAGTTTTTCCTAGCCAGACATAGTGGAAAAGCTTTCTGCTAAGATTTAGAGTAGAAGAGGTGCTAAAGACGAAGGTACGCTGCTCTGCGGAGCTAAAAGCCGCTCCCGGGCGTCTTTCGGCAGAAGCCGCACTTAGGAGAGCACTGTGACCGGCACAATCGTCTTTGCGCGAAGTAGCCGCTTCTTCGCCTCCGGGAGCCGGTGAGAGCGGCAGCTTCGGAAAGGTGAAGAAGGAAGCTGGACAACACTGGGATTGTGTGCGCAGCTTGCCAACTGATAGAAAACAGTACCTTTGCACTCTCCTGACTTTTCTAATCACATGAACATTCGATTGGAAGCTGTTTTGGACAACTTTTCTTTTCTTCCTGCCAAAGATTTGGCAGACCTCAGTGCAACGTCTAGAACACGATGGGAGTTGTTTTCTGTGCTGGCACAGTTTTTCCTAGCCAGACATAGTGGAAAAGTTTTCTGCTAAGATGTAGACTATAAAAGGCGCTAAACACGAAAGAATGATGCTCTCTGGAGCTAAAAGCCGCTCCCGGACGTCTTTCGGCAGAAGCCGCGCTAAGGAGAGCACTGTGACCAGCACAATCGTCTTTGCGCGAAGTAGCCGCTTCTTCGCCCCTGGGAGCAGGAGAGAGCGGCTGCTTCGGGAAGGTGAAGAAGGAAGCTGTACAACACTGGGATTGTGTGCGCAGCTTGCCAACTGATAGAAAACAGTACCTTTGCACTCTCCTGAGTTTTCCAATCACATGAACATTCGATTGGAAGCTGTTTTGGACAACTTCTCTTTTCTTCCTGCCAAACACTTGGCAGACCTCCGTGCAACGTCTAGAACACGATGGGAGTTGTTTTCTGTGCTGGTACAGTTTTTTCCTGCCAGACATAGTGGAAAAGCTTTCTGTAAGATGTAGACTACAAAAGATGCTAAACACGAAAGTACGATGCTCTCCGGAGCTAAAAGCCGCTCCCGGGCGTCTTTCAGCAGAAGCCGCGCTAAGGAGAGCATTGTGACCGGCACAATCGTCTTTGCACGAAGTAGCCGCTTCTTCGCCTCCGGGAACCGGAGAGAGCGGCAGCTTCGGGAACGTGAAGAAGGAAGCTGTACAACACTGGGATTGTGTGCGAAGCTTGCCAACTGATAGAAAACAGTACCTTTGCCCTCTCCTGACTTTTCCAATCACATGAACATTCGATTGGAAGCTGTTTTGGACAACTTTTCTATTCTTCCTGCCAAACACTTGGCAGACCTCCGTGCAACGTCTAGAACACGATGGGAGTTGTTTTCTGTGCTGGCACAACTTTTCCTAGCCAGACAGAGTGGAAAAGCTTTCTGCTAAGATGTAGACTACAAAAGATGCTAAACACGAAAGTACGATGCTCTCCAGAGCTAAAAGCCGCTCCCGGGCGTCTTTCGGCAGAAGCCGCGCTAAGGAGAGCACTGTGACTGGCACAATCTTCTTTGCGCGAAGTAGCCGCTTTTCTGCCTCCGGGAGCCGGAGAGAGCGGCAGCTTCGGGAAGGTGAAGAAGGAAGCTGTACAACACTGGGATTGAGTGCGCAGCTTGCCAACTGATAGAAAACAGTACCTTTGCACTCTCCTGACTTTTCCAATCACATGAACATTCGATTGGAAGCTGTTTTGGACAACTTTTCTTTTCTTCCTGCCAAACACTTGGCAGACCTCCGTGCAACGTCTAGAACACGATGGGAGTTGTTTTCTGTACTGGCACAACTTTTCCTAGCCAGAGATAGTGGAAAAGCTTTCTGCTAAGATGTAGACTACAAAAGATGCTAAACACGAAAGTACGATGCTCTCCGGAGCTAAGAGCCGCTCCCGGGCGTCTTTCACCAGAAGCCGCGCTAAGGAGAGCACTGTGACCGGCACAATCGTCTTTGCACGAAGTAGCCGCTTCTTCGCCTCCGGGAGCCGGAGAGAGCGGCAGCTTCGGGAAGGTGAAGAAGGAATCTGTACAACACTAGGATTGTGTGCGCAGCTTGCCAACTGATAGAAAACAGTACCTTTGCACTCTCCTGACTTTTCCAATCACATGAGCATTCGATTGGAAACTGTTTTGGACAACTTTTCTTTTCTTCCTGCCAAACACTTGGCAGACCTCCGTGCAACGTCTAGGACAAGATGGGAGTTTTTTTCTGTGCTGGCACAGTTTTTCCTAGCCAGAAATAGTGGAAAAGCTTTCTGCTAAGATGTAGACTACAAAAGACGCTAAACACGAAAGTACGATGCTCTCCGGTGCTAAAAGTCGCTCCCGGGCGTCTTTCAGCAGAAGCCGCGCAAAGAAGAGCACTGCGAACGGCACAATCGTCTTTGTGCGAAGAAGCCGCTTCTTCGCCTCCGGGAGCCGGAGAGGGCGGCCGCTTCGGGAAGGTGAAGAAGGAAGCTGTACAACACTGGGATTGAGTGCGCAGCTTGAAAACTGATAGAAAACAGTACCTTTGCACTCTCCTGACTTTTCCAATCACATGAACATTCGATTGGAAGATGTTTTGGACAACTTTTCTTTTCTTCCTGCCAAACACTTGGCAGACCTCCGTGCAACGTCTAGAACACGATGGGAGTTGTTTTCTGTGCTGGCACAGTTTTTCCTAGCCAGACATAGTGGAAAAGCTTTCTGAAAGATGTAGACTACAAAAGATGCTAAACACAAAAGTACGATGCTCTCCAGAGCTAAAAGCCGCTCCCAGGTGTCTTTCGGCAGAAGCCGCGCTAAGGAGAGCACTGTGACTGGCACAATCGTCTTTGCGCGAAGTAGCAGCTTCTTCGCCTCCCGCAGCCGGAGAGAGCGGCTGCTTCGGGAAGGTGAAGAAGGAAGCTGGACAACACTGGGATTGTGTGCGCAGCTTGCCAACTGATAGAAAACAGTACCTTTGCACTCTCCTGACTTTTCCAATCACATGAACATTCGCTTGGAAAATGTTTTGGACCACTTTTCTTTTCTTCCGTCCAAACACTTAGCAGACCTCCGTGCAACGTCTAGAACACGATGGGAGCTGTTTTCTGTGCTGGCACAGTTTTTCCTAGCCAGACATTGTGGGAAAGCTTTCTCTAAGATGTAGACTACAAAGGATGCTAAACACGAAAGTACGATGCTCTCCAGAGCAAAAAGCTGCTCCCGGGCGTCTTTCAGCAGAAGCCGCGCTAAGGAGACCACTGTGACTGGCACAATCTTCTTTGTGCGAAGTATACGCTTCTTCGCCTCCGGGAGCCGGAGGGAGCGGCAGCTTCGGGAAGGTGAAGAAGGAAGCTGTACAACACTGGGATTGTGTGCGCAGCTTGCCAACTGATAGAAAACAGTACCTTTGCCCTCTCCTGACTTTTCCAATCACATGAACATTCGATTCGAAGCTGTTTTGGACAACTTTTCTTTTCTTCCTGCCAAACACTTGGCAGACCTCCGTGCAACGTCTAGAACACGATGGGAGTTGTTTTCTGTGCTGGCACAGTTTTTTCCTGCCAGACATAGTGGAAAAGCTTTCTCTAAGATGTAGACTACAAAAGATGCTAAACACGAAAGTACGATGCTCTCCAGAGCAAAAAGCCGCTCCCGGGCGTCTTTCGGCAAAAGCTGCGCTAAGGAGAGCACTGTGACCGGCACAATCTTCTTTGCGCGAAGTAGTCGCTTCTTCGCCTCCGGGAGCCGGAGGGAGCGGCAGCTTCGGGAAGGTGAAGTAGGAAGCTGTACAACACTGGGATTGTGTGCGCAGCTTGCCAACTGATAGAAAACAGTACCTTTGCACTCTCCCGCCTTTTCCAATTACATGAACATTCGATTGGAAGCTGTTTTGGACAACTTTTCTTCCTGCCAAACACTTGGCAGACCTCCGTGCAACGTCTAGAACACAATGGGAGTTGTTTTCTGTGCTGGCACAACTTTTCCTAGCCAGATATAGTGGAAAAGCTTTCTGTAAGATATAGACTACAAAAGACGCTAAAGACGAAAGTACGATGCTCTCCGGAGCTAAAAGCCGCTCCCGGGCGTCTTTCAGCAGAAGCCGCGCTAAGGAGAGCACTGTGAACGGCACAATCGTCTTTGCCCGAAGTAGCCGCTTCTTTGCCTCCGGGAGCCGGAGAGAGCGGCAGCTTCGGGAAGGTGAAGAAGGAAGCTGGACAACACTGGGATTGTGTGCGCAGCTTGCCAACTGATAGAAAACAGTACCTTTGCCCTCTCCTGACTTTTCCAATCACATGAACATTCGATTGGAAGCTGTTTTGTACAACTTTTCTTTTCTTCCTGCCAAACACTTGGCAGACCTCCGTGCAACGTCTAGAACACGATGGGAGTTGTTTTCTGTGCTGGCACAGTTTTTCCTAGCCAGACATAGTGGAAAAGCTTTCTTCTAGGATGTAGACTACAAAAGATGCTAAACACGAAAGTACGATGCTCTCCGGAGCTAAAAGCCGCTCCCGGGCGTCTTTCGGCAGAAGCCGCGCTAAGGAGAGCACTGTGACTGGCACAATCTTCTTTGCGCGAAGTAGCCGCTTCCTCGCCTCCGGGAGCCGGAGAGAGCGGCAGCTTCGGGAAGGTGAAGAAGGAATCTGTACAACACTGGGATTGTGTGCGCAGCTTGCCAACTGATAGAAAACAGTACCTTTGCACTCTCCTGACTTTTCCAATCACATGAACATTCGATTGGAAGCTGTTTTGGACAACTTTTCTTTTCTTCCTGCCAAACACTTGGCAGACCTCCGTGCAACGTCTAGAACATAATGGGATTTGTTTTCTGTGCTGGCACAGTTTTTTCCTGAAAGACATAGTGGAAAAGCTTTCTGCTAAGATGTAGACTACAAAAGGCGCTAAACACGAAAGTACGATGCTCTCCAGAGCTAAAAGCCGCTCCCGGGCGTCTTTCGGCAGAAGCCACGCTAAGGAGAGCACTGTGACCGGCACATTCGTCTTTGCGCGAAGTAGCAGCTTCATCGCCTCTGGAAGCCGGAGTGAGCGGCAGCTTCGGGAAGGTGAAGAAGGAAGCTGGACAACACTGGGATTGTGTGCGCAGCTTGCCAACTGATAGAAAACAGTACCTTTGCACTCTCCTGACTTTTCCAATCACATGAACACTCGATTGGAAGCTGTTTTGGACAACTTTTCTTTTCTTCCAGCCAAACACTTAGCAGACATCCGTGCAACGTCTAGAACACGATGGGAGCTGTTTTCTGTGCTGGCTTAGTTTTTCCTAGCCAGACATAGTGGAAAAGCTTTCTGCTAAGATGTAGACTACAAAAGATGCTAAACACGGAGGTACGATGCTCTCCAGAGCTAAAAGCCGCTCCCGGGCGTCTTTCGGCAGAAGCCGCGCTAAGGAGAGCACTGTGACTGGCACAATCTTCTTTGCGCGAAGTAGCCCCTTCCTCGCCTTTGGGAGCCGGAGGGAGCGGCAGCTTCGGGAAGGTGAAGAAGGAAGCTGTACAACACTGGGATTGAGTGCGCAGCTTGAAAACTGATAGAAAACAGTACCTTTGCACTCTCCTGACTTTTCCAATCACATGAACATTCGATTGGAGGATGTTTTGGACAACTTTTCTTTTCTTCCTGCCAAACACTTGGCAGACCTCCGTGCAACGTCTAGAACGCGATGGGAGTTGTTTTCTGTGCTGGCACAGTTTTTCCTAGCCAGACGTAGTGGAAATCTTTCTGCTAAGATGTAGACTACAAAAGGCGCTAAACACGAAAGTA
Organism: Melospiza melodia melodia; assembly: GCF_035770615.1. NCBI lineage: Eukaryota > Metazoa > Chordata > Aves > Passeriformes > Passerellidae > Melospiza > Melospiza melodia. The sequence continues at coordinate 33,142,949 of NC_086225.1, forward strand.
CGATGCTCTCCAGAGCTAAAAGCCGCTCCCGGGCGTCTTTCGGCAGAAGCCGCGCTAAGGAGAGCACTGTGACAGGAACAATCGTCTTTGCGCGAAGTAGCCGCTTCTCTGCCTCCGGGAGCCGGAGAGAGCGGCAGCTTCGGGAAGGTGAAGAAGGAAGCTGGACAACACTGGGATTGTGTGCGCAGCTTGCCAACTGATAGAAAACAGTACCTTTGCACTCTCCTGACTTTTCCAATCACATGAACACTCGATTGGAAGCTGTTTTGGACAACTTTTCTTTTCTTCCAGCCAAAAACTTGGCAGACCTCCGTGCAACGTCTAGAACACGATGGGAGTTGTTTTCTGTGCTGGCACAGTTTTTCCTAGCCAGACATAGTGGAAAAGCTTTCTGCTAGGATGTAGACTAGAAAAGACGCTAAACACGAAAGTACGATGCTCTCCGGAGCTAAAAGCCGCTCCCGGGCGTCTTTCAGCAGAAGCCGCACTAAGGAGAGCACTGTGACTGGCACAATCGTCTTTGAGCGAAGTAGCCGCTTCTTCGCCTCCGGGAGCCGGAGAGAGCGGCAGCTTCGGGAAGGTGAAGAAGGAATCTGTACAACACTGGGATTGTGTGCGCAGCTTGCCAACTGATAGAAAACAGTACCTTTGCACTCTCCGGACTTTTCCAATCACATGAACATTCGATTGGAAGCTGTTTTGGACAACTTTTCTTTTCTTCCTGCCAAACACTTGGCAGACCTCCGTGCAACGTCTAGAACACAATGGGAGTTGTTTTCTGTGCTGGCACAGTTTTTTCCTGAAAGACATAGTGGAAAAGCTTTCTGTAAGATGTAGACAACAAAAGATGCTAAACACGAAAGTACGATGCTCTCCAGAGCTAAAAGCCGCTCCCGGGCGTCTTTCGGCAGAAGCCGCGCTAAGGAGATCACTGTGACCGGCACATTCGTCTTTGCGCGAAGTAGCAGCTTCCTCGCCTCTGGCAGCCGGAGTGAGCGGCAGCTTCGGGAAGGTGAAGAAGGAAGCTGGACAACACTGGGATTGTGTGCGCAGCTTGCCAACTGATAGAAAACAGTACCTTTGCACTCTCCTGACTTTTCCAATCACATGAACATTCGATTGGAAGATGTTTTGGACAACTTTTCTTTTCTTCCTGCCAAACACTTGGCAGACCTCCGTGCAACGTCTAGAACGCGATGGGAGTTGTTTTCTGTGCTGGCACAGTTTTTCCTAGCCAGACATAGTGGAAAAGCTTTCTGCTAAGATGTAGACTACAAAAGGCGCTAAACACGAAAGTACGATGCTCTCCGGAGCTAAAAGCCGCTCCCGGGCGTCTTTGGGCAGAAGCCGCGCTAAGGAGAGCCCTGTGACAGGAACAATCGTCTTTGCGCGAAGTAGCCGCTTCTCTGCCTCCGGGAGCCGGAGAGAGCGGCAGCTTCGGGAAGGTGAAGAAGGAAGCTGGACAACACTGGGATTGTGTGCGCAGCTTGCCAACTGATAGAAAACAGTACCTTTGCACTCTCCGGACTTTTCCAATCACATGAACATTCGATTGGAAGCTGTTTTGGACAACTTTTCTTTTCTTCCTGCCAAACACTTGGCAGACCTCCGTGCAACGTCTAGAACACAATGGGAGTTGTTTTCTGTGCTGGCACAGTTTTTTCCTGAAAGACATAGTGGAAAAGCTTTCTGTAAGATGTAGACAACAAAAGATGCTAAACACGAAAGTACGATGCTCTCCAGAGCTAAAAGCCGCTCCCGGGCGTCTTTCGGCAGAAGCCGCGCTAAGGAGATCACTGTGACCGGCACATTCGTCTTTGCGCGAAGTAGCAGCTTCCTCGCCTCTGGCAGCCGGAGTGAGCGGCAGCTTCGGGAAGGTGAAGAAGGAAGCTGGACAACACTGGGATTGTGTGCGCAGCTTGCCAACTGATAGAAAACAGTACCTTTGCACTCTCCTGACTTTTCCAATCACATGAACATTCGATTGGAAGATGTTTTGGACAACTTTTCTTTTCTTCCTGCCAAACACTTGGCAGACCTCCGTGCAACGTCTAGAACGCGATGGGAGTTGTTTTCTGTGCTGGCACAGTTTTTCCTAGCCAGACATAGTGGAAAAGCTTTCTGCTAAGATGTAGACTACAAAAGGCGCTAAACACGAAAGTACGATGCTCTCCGGAGCTAAAAGCCGCTCCCGGGCGTCTTTGGGCAGAAGCCGCGCTAAGGAGAGCCCTGTGACAGGAACAATCGTCTTTGCGCGAAGTAGCCGCTTCTCTGCCTCCGGGAGCCGGAGAGAGCGGCAGCTTCGGGAAGGTGAAGAAGGAAGCTGGACAACACTGGGATTGTGTGCGCAGCTTGCCAACTGATAGAAAACAGTACCTTTGCACTCTGCTGACTTTTCCAATCACATGAACATTCGATTGGAAGCTGTTTTGGACAACTTTTCTTTTCTTCCTGCCAAACACTTGGCAGACCTCCGTGCAACGTCTAGAACACGATGGGAGTTGTTTTCTGTGCTGGCACAGTTTTTCCTAGCCAGACATAGTGGAAAAGTTTTCTGCTAAGATGTAGACTATAAAAGACGCTAAACACGAAAGTATGATGCTCTCTGGAGCTAAAAGCCGCTCCCGGACGTCTTTCGGCAGAAGCCGCGCTAAGGAGAGCATTGTGACCAGCACAATCGTCTTTGCGCGAAGTAGCCGCTTCTTCGCCTCCGTGAGCAGGAGAGAGCGGCAGCTTCGGGAAGGTGAAGAAGGAAGCTGTACAACACTGCGATTGTGTGCGCAGCTTGCCAACTGATAGAAAACTGTACCTTTGCACTCTCCTGACTTTTCCAATCACATGAACACTCGATTGGAAGCTGTTTTGGACAACTTTTCTTTTCTTCCAGCCAAACACTTAGCAGACATCCGTGCAACGTCTAGAACACGATGGGAGCTGTTTTCTGTGCTGGCACAGTTTTTCCTAGCCAGACATAGTGGAAAAGCTTTCTGCTAAGATGTAGACTACAAAAGACGCTAAACACGAAGGTACGATGCTCTCCAGAGCTAAAAGCCGCTCCCGGGCGTCTTTCGGCAGAAGCCGCGCTAAGGAGAGCACTGTGACTGGCACAATCTTCTTTGCGCGAAGTAGCCGCTTCCTCGCCTCCGGGAGCCGGAGGGAGTGGCAGCTTCGGGAAGGTGAAGAAGGAAGCTGTACAACACTGGGATTGTGTGCGCAGCTTGCCAACTGATAGAAAACAGTACCTTTGCCCTCTCCTGACTTTTCCAATCACATGAACATTCGATTGGAAGCTGTTTTGTACAACTTTTCTTTTCTTCCTGCCAAACACTTGGCAGACCTCCGTGCAACGTCTAGAACACGATGGGAGTTGTTTTCTGTGCTGGCACAGTTTTTCCTAGCCAGACATAGTGGAAAAGCTTTCTTCTAGGATGTAGACTACAAAAGATGCTAAACACGAAAGTACGATGCTCTCCGGAGCTAAAAGCCGCTCCCGGGCGTCTTTCGGCAGAAGCCGCGCTAAGGAGAGCACTGTGACTGGCACAATCTTCTTTGCGCGAAGTAGCCGCTTCCTCGCCTCCGGGAGCCGGAGAGAGCGGCAGCTTCGGGAAGGTGAAGAAGGAATCTGTACAACACTGGGATTGTGTGCGCAGCTTGCCAACTGATAGAAAACAGTACCTTTGCACTCTCCTGACTTTTCCAATCACATGAACATTCGATTGGAAGCTGTTTTGGACAACTTTTCTTTTCTTCCTGCCAAACACTTGGCAGACCTCCGTGCAACGTCTAGAACATAATGGTATTTGTTTTCTGTGCTGGCACAGTTTTTTCCTGAAAGACATAGTGGAAAAGCTTTCTGCTAAGATGTAGACTACAAAAGGCGCTAAACACGAAAGTACGATGCTCTCCAGAGCTAAAAGCCGCTCCCGGGCGTCTTTCGGCAGAAGCCACGCTAAGGAGAGCACTGTGACCGGCACAATCTTCTTTGCGCGAAGTAGCCCCTTCCTCGCCTTTGGGAGCCGGAGGGAGCGGCAGCTTCGGGAAGGTGAAGAAGGAAGCTGTACAACACTGGGATTGAGTGCGCAGCTTGAAAACTGATAGAAAACAGTACCTTTGCACTCTCCTGACTTTTCCAATCACATGAACATTCGATTGGAGGATGTTTTGGACAACTTTTCTTTTCTTCCTGCCAAACACTTGGCAGACCTCCGTGCAACGTCTAGAACGCGATGGGAGTTGTTTTCTGTGCTGGCACAGTTTTTCCTAGCCAGACGTAGTGGAAAAGCTTTCTGCTAAGATGTAGACTACAAAAGGCGCTAAACACGAAAGTACGATGCTCTCCAGAGCTAAAAGCCGCTCCCGGGCGTCTTTCGGCAGAAGCCGCGCTAAGGAGAGCACTGTGACAGGAACAATCGTCTTTGCGCGAAGTAGCCGCTTCTCTGCCTCCGGGAGCCGGAGAGAGCGGCAGCTTCGGGAAGGTGAAGAAGGAAGCTGGACAACACTGGGATTGTGTGCGCAGCTTGCCAACTGATAGAAAACAGTACCTTTGCACTCTCCTGACTTTTCCAATCACATGAACACTCGATTGGAAGCTGTTTTGGACAACTTTTCTTTTCTTCCAGCCAAAAACTTGGCAGACCTCCGTGCAACGTCTAGAACACGATGGGAGTTGTTTTCTGTGCTGGCACAGTTTTTCCTAGCCAGACATAGTGGAAAAGCTTTCTGCTAAGATGTAGACTAGAAAAGACGCTAAACACGAAAGTACGATGCTCTCCGGAGCTAAAAGCCGCTCCCGGGCGTCTTTCAGCAGAAGCCGCACTAAGGAGAGCACTGTGACTGGCACAATCGTCTTTGCGCGAAGTAGCCGCTTCTTCGCCTCCGGGAGCCGGAGAGAGCGGCAGCTTCGGGAAGGTGAAGAAGGAATCTGTACAACACTGGGATTGTGTGCGCAGCTTGCCAACTGATAGAAAACAGTACCTTTGCACTCTCCGGACTTTTCCAATCACATGAACATTCGATTGGAAGCTGTTTTGGACAACTTTTCTTTTCTTCCTGCCAAACACTTGGCAGACCTCCGTGCAACGTCTAGAACACAATGGGAGTTGTTTTCTGTGCTGGCACAGTTTTTTCCTGAAAGACATAGTGGAAAAGCTTTCTGTAAGATGTAGACAACAAAAGATGCTAAACACGAAAGTACGATGCTCTCCAGAGCTAAAAGCCGCTCCCGGGCGTCTTTCGGCAGAAGCCGCGCTAAGGAGATCACTGTGACCGGCACATTCGTCTTTGCGCGAAGTAGCAGCTTCCTCGCCTCTGGCAGCCGGAGTGAGCGGCAGCTTCGGGAAGGTGAAGAAGGAAGCTGGACAACACTGGGATTGTGTGCGCAGCTTGCCAACTGATAGAAAACAGTACCTTTGCACTCTCCTGACTTTTCCAATCACATGAACATTCGATTGGAAGATGTTTTGGACAACTTTTCTTTTCTTCCTGCCAAACACTTGGCAGACCTCCGTGCAACGTCTAGAACGCGATGGGAGTTGTTTTCTGTGCTGGCACAGTTTTTCCTAGCCAGACATAGTGGAAAAGCTTTCTGCTAAGATGTAGACTACAAAAGGCGCTAAACACGAAAGTACGATGCTCTCCGGAGCTAAAAGCCGCTCCCGGGCGTCTTTGGGCAGAAGCCGCGCTAAGGAGAGCCCTGTGACAGGAACAATCGTCTTTGCGCGAAGTAGCCGCTTCTCTGCCTCCGGGAGCCGGAGAGAGCGGCAGCTTCGGGAAGGTGAAGAAGGAAGCTGGACAACACTGGGATTGTGTGCGCAGCTTGCCAACTGATAGAAAACAGTACCTTTGCACTCTCCTGAGTTTTCCAATCACATGAACATTCGATTGGAAGCTGTTTTGGACAACTTTTCTTTTCTTCCTGCCAAACACTTGGCAGACCTCCGTGCAACGTCTAGAACACGATGGGAGTTGTTTTCTGTGCTGGCACAGTTTTTCCTAGCCAGACATAGTGGAAAAGTTTTCTGCTAAGATGTAGACTATAAAAGACGCTAAACACGAAAGTATGATGCTCTCTGGAGCTAAAAGCCGCTCCCGGACGTCTTTCGGCAGAAGCCGCGCTAAGGAGAGCATTGTGACCAGCACAATCGTCTTTGCGCGAAGTAGCCGCTTCTTCGCCTCCGTGAGCAGGAGAGAGCGGCAGCTTCGGGAAGGTGAAGAAGGAAGCTGTACAACACTGCGATTGTGTGCGCAGCTTGCCAACTGATAGAAAACTGTACCTTTGCACTCTCCTGACTTTTCCAATCACATGAACACTCGATTGGAAGCTGTTTTGGACAACTTTTCTTTTCTTCCAGCCAAACACTTAGCAGACATCCGTGCAACGTCTAGAACACGATGGGAGCTGTTTTCTGTGCTGGCACAGTTTTTCCTAGCCAGACATAGTGGAAAAGCTTTCTGCTAAGATGTAGACTACAAAAGACGCTAAACACGAAGGTACGATGCTCTCCAGAGCTAAAAGCCGCTCCCGGGCGTCTTTCGGCAGAAGCCGCGCTAAGGAGAGCACTGTGACTGGCACAATCTTCTTTGCGCGAAGTAGCCGCTTCCTCGCCTCCGGGAGCCGGAGGGAGTGGCAGCTTCGGGAAGGTGAAGAAGGAAGCTGTACAACACTGGGATTGTGTGCGCAGCTTGCCAACTGATAGAAAACAGTACCTTTGCACTCTCCTGACTTTTCCAATCACATGAACATTCGATTGGAAGCTGTTTTGGACAACTTTTCTTTTCTTCCTGCTAAAAACTCAGCAGACCTCTGTGCAACGTCTAGAACACGATGGGAGCTGTTTTCTGTGCTGGCACAGTTTTTCCTAGCCAGACATAGTGGAAAAGCTTTCTGCTAAGATGTAGACTAAAAAAGACGCTAAGCACGAAGGTACGATGCTCTCCAGAGCTAAAAGCCGCTCCCGGGCGTCTTTCGGCAGAAGCCACGCTAAGGAGAGCACTGTGACCGGCACATTCGTCTTTGCGCGAAGTAGCAGCTTCATCGCCTCTGGCAGCCGGAGTGAGCGGCAGCTTCGGGAAGGTGAAGAAGGAAGCTGGACAACACTGGGATTGTGTGCGCAGCTTGCCAACTGATAGAAAACAGTACCTTTGCACTCTCCTGACTTTTCCAATCACATGAACATTCGATTGGAAGCTGTTTTGGACAACTTTTCTTTTCTTCCAGCCAAACACTTGGCAGACCTCCGTGCAACGTCTAGAACACGATGGGAGTTGTTTTCTGTGCTGGCACAGTTTTTCCTAGCCAGACATAGTGGAAAAGCTTTCTGCTAGGATGTAGACTACAAAAGGCGCTAAACACGGAAGTACTATGCTCTCCGGAGCTAAAAGCCGCTCCCGGGCGTCTTTCGGAAGAAGCCGCGCTAAGGAGAGCACAGTGACCGGCACATGCGTCTTTGCGCGAAGTAGCCGCTTCTTCGCCTCCGGGAGCAGGAGAGAGCGGCAGCTTCGGGAAGGTGAAGAAGGAAGCTGTACAACACTGGGATTGTGTGCGCCACTTGCCAACTGATAGAAAACAGTACCTTTGCACTCTCCTGACTTTTCCAATCACATGAACATTCGCTTGGAAACTGTTTTGGACCACTTTTCTTTTCTTCCTGCCAAACACTTAGCAGACCTCCGTGCAACGTCTAGAACACGATGGGAGCTGTTTTCTGTGCTGGCACAGTTTTTCCTAGCCAGACATAGTGGAAAAGCTTTCTGCTAAGATGTAGACTAGAAAAGACGCTAAACACGAAAGTACGATGCTCTCCGGAGCTAAAAGCCGCTCCCGGGCGTCTTTCAGCAGAAGCCGCACTAAGGAGAGCACTGTGACTGGCACAATCGTCTTTGCGCGAAGTAGCCGCTTCTTCGCCTCCGGGAGCCGGAGAGAGCGGCAGCTTCGGGAAGGTGAAGAAGGAATCTGTACAACACTGGGATTGTGTGCGCAGCTTGCCAACTGATAGAAAACAGTACCTTTGCACTCTCCTGACTTTTCCAATCACATGAACATTCGATTGGAAGCTGTTTTGGACAACTTTTCTTTTCTTCCTGCCAAACACTTGGCAGACCTCCGTGCAACGTCTAGAACACAATGGGAGTTGTTTTCTGTGCTGGCACAGTTTTTTCCTGAAAGACATAGTGGAAAAGCTTTCTGTAAGATGTAGACTACAAAAGATGCTAAACACGAAAGTACGATGCTCTCCAGAGCTAAAAGCCGCTCCCGGGCGTCTTTCGGCAGAAGCCGCGCTAAGGAGATCACTGTGACCGGCACATTCGTCTTTGCGCGAAGTAGCAGCTTCCTCGCCTCTGGCAGCCGGAGTGAGCGGCAGCTTCGGGAAGGTGAAGAAGGAAGCTGGACAACACTGGGATTGTGTGCGCAGTTTGCCAACTGATAGAAAACAGTACCTTTGCACTCTCCTGACTTTTCCAATCACATGAACATTCGATTGGAAGATGTTTTGGACAACTTTTCTTTTCTTCCTGCCAAACACTTGGCAGACCTCCGTGCAACGTCTAGAACGCGATGGGAGTTGTTTTCTGTGCTGGCACAGTTTTTCCTAGCCAGACATAGTGGAAAAGCTTTCTGCTAAGATGTAGACTACAAAAGGCGCTAAACACGAAAGTACGATGCTCTCCGGAGCTAAAAGCTGCTCCCGGGCGTCTTTGGGCAGAAGCCGCGCTAAGGAGAGCCCTGTGACAGGAACAATCGTCTTTGCGCGAAGTAGCCGCTTCTCTGCCTCCGGGAGCCGGAGAGAGCGGCAGCTTCGGGAAGGTGAAGAAGGAAGCTGGACAACACTGGGATTGTGTGCGCAGCTTGCCAACTGATAGAAAACAGTACCTTTGCACTCTCCTGACTTTTCCAATCACATGAACACTCGATTGGAAGCTGTTTTGGACAACTTTTCTTTTCTTCCAGCCAAACACTTGGCAGACCTCCGTGCAACGTCTAGAACACGATGGGAGTTGTTTTCTGTGCTGGCACAGTTTTTCCTAGCCAGACATAGTGGAAAAGCTTTCTGCTAAGATGTAGACTAGAAAAGACGCTAAACACAAAAGTACGATGCTCTCCGGAGCTAAAAGCCGCTCCCGGGCGTCTTTCAGCAGAAGCCGCACTAAGGAGAGCACTGTGACTGGCACAATCGTCTTTGCGCGAAGTAGCCGCTTCTTCGCCTCCGGGAGCCGGAGAGAGCGGCAGCTTCGGGAAGGTGAAGAAGGAATCTGTACAACACTGGGATTGTGTGCGCAGCTTGCCAACTGATAGAAAACAGTACCTTTGCACTCTCCTGACTTTTCCAATCACATGAACATTCGATTGGAAGCTGTTTTGGACAACTTTTCTTTTCTTCCTGCCAAACACTTGGCAGACCTCCGTGCAACGTCTAGAACACAATGGGAGTTATTTTCTGTGCTGGCACAGTTTTTTCCTGCCAGACATAGTGGAAAAGCTTTCTGAAAGATGTAGACTACAAAAGATGCTAAACACGAAAGTACGATGCTCTCCAGAGCTAAGAGCCGCTCCCGGGCGTCTTTGGGCAGAAGCCGCGCTAAGGAGAGCACTGTGACAGGAACAATCGTCTTTGCGCGAAGTAGCCGCTTCTCTGCCTCTGGGAGCCGGAGAGAGCGGCAGCTTCGGGAAGGTGAAGAAGGAAGCTGGACAACACTGGGATTGTGTGCGCAGCTTGCCAACTGATAGAAAACGGTACGTTTCCACTCTCCTGACTTTTCCAATCACATGAACACTCGATTGGAAGCTGTTTTGGACAACTTTTCTTTTCTTCCAGCCAAACACTTGGCAGACCTCCGTGCAACGTCTAGAACACGATGGGAGTTGTTTTCTGTGCTGGCACAGTTTTTCCTAGCCAGACATAGTGGAAAAGCTTTCTGCTAAGATGTAGACTACAAAAGACGCTAAACACGAAAGTACGATGCTCTCCGGAGCTAAAAGTCGCTCCCGGGCGTCATTCAGCAGAAGCCGCGCAAAGGCGAGCACTGCGACCGGCACAATCGTCTTTGCGCGAAGTAGCCGCTTCTTCGCCTCTGGGAGCCGGAGAGAGCGGCAGCTTCGGGAAGGTGAAGAAGGAAGCTGGACAACACTGGGATTGTGTGCGCAGCTTGCCAACTGATAGAAAACAGTACCTTTGCACTCTCCTGACTTTTCCAATCACATGAACACTCGATTGGAAGCTGTTTTGGACAACTTTTCTTTTCTTCCAGCCAAACACTTGGCAGACCTCCGTGCAACGTCTAGAACGCGATGGGAGTTGTTTTCTGTGCTGGCACAGTTTTTCCTAGCCAGACATAGTGGAAAAGCTTTCTGCTAAGATGTAGACTACAAAAGGCGCTAAACACGAAAGTACGATGCTCTCCGGAGCTAAAAGCTGCTCCCGGGCGTCTTTGGGCAGAAGCCGCGCTAAGGAGAGCCCTGTGACAGGAACAATCGTCTTTGCGCGAAGTAGCCGCTTCTCTGCCTCCGGGAGCCGGAGAGAGCGGCAGCTTCGGGAAGGTGAAGAAGGAAGCTGGACAACACTGGGATTGTGTGCGCAGCTTGCCAACTGATAGAAAACAGTACCTTTGCACTCTCCTGACTTTTCCAATCACATGAACACTCGATTGGAAGCTGTTTTGGACAACTTTTCTTTTCTTCCAGCCAAACACTTAGCAGACATCCGTGCAACGTCTAGAACACGATGGGAGCTGTTTTCTGTGCTGGCACAGTTTTTCCTAGCCAGACATAGTGGAAAAGCTTTCTGCTAAGATGTAGACTACAAAAGATGCTAAACACGGAGGTACGATGCTCTCCAGAGCTAAAAGCCGCTCCCGGGCGTCTTTCGGCAGAAGCCGCGCTAAGGAGAGCACTGTGACTGGCACAATCTTCTTTGCGCGAAGTAGCCGCTTCCTCGCCTCCGGGAGCCGGAGGGAGCGGCAGCTTCGGGAAGGTGAAGAAGGAAGCTGTACAACACTGGGATTGTGTGCGCAGCTTGCCAACTGATAGAAAACAGTACCTTTGCACTCTCCTGACTTTTCCAATCACATGAACATTCGATTGGAAGCTGTTTTGGACAACTTTTCTTTTCTTCCTGCTAAAAACTCAGCAGACCTCCGTGCAACGTCTAGAATACGATGGGAGCTGTTTTCTGTGCTGGCACAGTTTTTCCTAGCCAGACATAGTGGAAAAGCTTTCTGCTAAGATGTAGACTACAAAAGGCGCTAAACACGAAAGTACGATGCTCTCCAGAGCTAAAAGCCGCTCCCGGGCGTCTTTCGGCAGAAGCCGCGCTAAGGAGAGCACTGTGACAGGAACAATCGTCTTTGCGCGAAGTAGCCGCTTCTCTGCCTCCGGGAGCCGGAGAGAGCGGCAGCTTCGGGAAGGTGAAGAAGGAAGCTGGACAACACTGGGATTGTGTGCGCAGCTTGCCAACTGATAGAAAACAGTACCTTTGCACTCTCCTGACTTTTCCAATCACATGAACACTCGATTGGAAGCTGTTTTGGACAACTTTTCTTTTCTTCCAGCCAAAAACTTGGCAGACCTCCGTGCAACGTCTAGAACACGATGGGAGTTGTTTTCTGTGCTGGCACAGTTTTTCCTAGCCAGACATAGTGGAAAAGCTTTCTGCTAAGATGTAGACTAGAAAAGACGCTAAACACGAAAGTACGATGCTCTCCGGAGCTAAAAGCCGCTCCCGGGCGTCTTTCAGCAGAAGCCGCACTAAGGAGAGCACTGTGACTGGCACAATCGTCTTTGCGCGAAGTAGCCGCTTCTTCGCCTCCGGGAGCCGGAGAGAGCGGCAGCTTCGGGAAGGTGAAGAAGGAATCTGTACAACACTGGGATTGTGTGCGCAGCTTGCCAACTGATAGAAAACAGTACCTTTGCACTCTCCGGACTTTTCCAATCACATGAACATTCGATTGGAAGCTGTTTTGGACAACTTTTCTTTTCTTCCTGCCAAACACTTGGCAGACCTCCGTGCAACGTCTAGAACACAATGGGAGTTGTTTTCTGTGCTGGCACAGTTTTTTCCTGAAAGACATAGTGGAAAAGCTTTCTGTAAGATGTAGACAACAAAAGATGCTAAACACGAAAGTACGATGCTCTCCAGAGCTAAAAGCCGCTCCCGGGCGTCTTTCGGCAGAAGCCGCGCTAAGGAGAGCACTGTGACCGGCACATTCGTCTTTGCGCGAAGTAGCAGCTTCATCGCCTCTGGCAGCCGGAGTGAGCGGCAGCTTCGGGAAGGTGAAGAAGGAAGCTGGACAACACTGGGATTGTGTGCGCAGCTTGCCAACTGATAGAAAACAGTACCTTTCCACTCTCCTGACTTTTCCAATCACATGAACATTCGATTGGAAGATGTTTTGGACAACTTTTCTTTTCTTCCTGCCAAACACTTGGCAGACCTCCGTGCAACGTCTAGAACGCGATGGGAGTTGTTTTCTGTGCTGGCACAGTTTTTCCTAGCCAGACATAGTGGAAAAGCTTTCTGCTAAGATGTAGACTACAAAAGGCGCTAAACACGAAAGTACGATGCTCTCCGGAGCTAAAAGCCGCTCCCGGGCGTCTTTGGGCAGAAGCCGCGCTAAGGAGAGCCCTGTGACAGGAACAATCGTCTTTGCGCGAAGTAGCCGCTTCTCTGCCTCCGGGAGCCGGAGAGAGCGGCAGCTTCGGGAAGGTGAAGAAGGAAGCTGGACAACACTGGGATTGTGTGCGCAGCTTGCCAACTGATAGAAAACAGTACCTTTGCACTCTCCTGAGTTTTCCAATCACATGAACATTCGATTGGAAGCTGTTTTGGACAACTTTTCTTTTCTTCCTGCCAAACACTTGGCAGACCTCCGTGCAACGTCTAGAACACGATGGGAGTTGTTTTCTGTGCTGGCACAGTTTTTCCTAGCCAGACATAGTGGAAAAGTTTTCTGCTAAGATGTAGACTATAAAAGACGCTAAACACGAAAGTATGATGCTCTCTGGAGCTAAAAGCCGCTCCCGGACGTCTTTCGGCAGAAGCCGCGCTAAGGAGAGCATTGTGACCAGCACAATCGTCTTTGCGCGAAGTAGCCGCTTCTTCGCCTCCGTGAGCAGGAGAGAGCGGCAGCTTCGGGAAGGTGAAGAAGGAAGCTGTACAACACTGCGATTGTGTGCGCAGCTTGCCAACTGATAGAAAACTGTACCTTTGCACTCTCCTGACTTTTCCAATCACATGAACACTCGATTGGAAGCTGTTTTGGACAACTTTTCTTTTCTTCCAGCCAAACACTTAGCAGACATCCGTGCAACGTCTAGAACGCGATGGGAGTTGTTTTCTGTGCTGGCACAGTTTTTCCTAGCCAGACGTAGTGGAAAAGCTTTCTGCTAAGATGTAGACTACAAAAGGCGCTAAACACGAAAGTACGATGCTCTCCAGAGCTAAAAGCCGCTCCCGGGCGTCTTTCGGCAGAAGCCGCGCTAAGGAGAGCACTGTGACAGGAACAATCGTCTTTGCGCGAAGTAGCCGCTTCTCTGCCTCCGGGAGCCGGAGAGAGCGGCAGCTTCGGGAAGGTGAAGAAGGAAGCTGGACAACACTGGGATTGTGTGCGCAGCTTGCCAACTGATAGAAAACAGTACCTTTGCACTCTCCTGACTTTTCCAATCACATGAACACTCGATTGGAAGCTGTTTTGGACAACTTTTCTTTTCTTCCAGCCAAAAACTTGGCAGACCTCCGTGCAACGTCTAGAACACGATGGGAGTTGTTTTCTGTGCTGGCACAGTTTTTCCTAGCCAGACATAGTGGAAAAGCTTTCTGCTAAGATGTAGACTAGAAAAGACGCTAAACACGAAAGTACGATGCTCTCCGGAGCTAAAAGCCGCTCCCGGGCGTCTTTCAGCAGAAGCCGCACTAAGGAGAGCACTGTGACTGGCACAATCGTCTTTGCGCGAAGTAGCCGCTTCTTCGCCTCCGGGAGCCGGAGAGAGCGGCAGCTTCGGGAAGGTGAAGAAGGAATCTGTACAACACTGGGATTGTGTGCGCAGCTTGCCAACTGATAGAAAACAGTACCTTTGCACTCTCCGGACTTTTCCAATCACATGAACATTCGATTGGAAGCTGTTTTGGACAACTTTTCTTTTCTTCCTGCCAAACACTTGGCAGACCTCCGTGCAACGTCTAGAACACAATGGGAGTTGTTTTCTGTGCTGGCACAGTTTTTTCCTGAAAGACATAGTGGAAAAGCTTTCTGTAAGATGTAGACAACAAAAGATGCTAAACACGAAAGTACGATGCTCTCCAGAGCTAAAAGCCGCTCCCGGGCGTCTTTCGGCAGAAGCCGCGCTAAGGAGATCACTGTGACCGGCACATTCGTCTTTGCGCGAAGTAGCAGCTTCCTCGCCTCTGGCAGCCGGAGTGAGCGGCAGCTTCGGGAAGGTGAAGAAGGAAGCTGGACAACACTGGGATTGTGTGCGCAGCTTGCCAACTGATAGAAAACAGTACCTTTGCACTCTCCTGACTTTTCCAATCACATGAACATTCGATTGGAAGCTGTTTTGGACAACTTTTCTTTTCTTCCTGCCAAACACTTGGCAGACCTCCGTGCAACGTCTAGAACACGATGGGAGTTGTTTTCTGTGCTGGCACAGTTTTTCCTAGCCAGACATAGTGGAAAAGTTTTCTGCTAAGATGTAGACTATAAAAGACGCTAAACACGAAAGTATGATGCTCTCTGGAGCTAAAAGCCGCTCCCGGACGTCTTTCGGCAGAAGCCGCGCTAAGGAGAGCATTGTGACCAGCACAATCGTCTTTGCGCGAAGTAGCCGCTTCTTCGCCTCCGTGAGCAGGAGAGAGCGGCAGCTTCGGGAAGGTGAAGAAGGAAGCTGTACAACACTGCGATTGTGTGCGCAGCTTGCCAACTGATAGAAAACTGTACCTTTGCACTCTCCTGACTTTTCCAATCACATGAACACTCGATTGGAAGCTGTTTTGGACAACTTTTCTTTTCTTCCAGCCAAACACTTAGCAGACATCCGTGCAACGTCTAGAACACGATGGGAGCTGTTTTCTGTGCTGGCACAGTTTTTCCTAGCCAGACATAGTGGAAAAGCTTTCTGCTAAGATGTAGACTACAAAAGACGCTAAACACGAAGGTACGATGCTCTCCAGAGCTAAAAGCCGCTCCCGGGCGTCTTTCGGCAGAAGCCGCGCTAAGGAGAGCACTGTGACTGGCACAATCTTCTTTGCGCGAAGTAGCCGCTTCCTCGCCTCCGGGAGCCGGAGGGAGTGGCAGCTTCGGGAAGGTGAAGAAGGAAGCTGTACAACACTGGGATTGTGTGCGCAGCTTGCCAACTGATAGAAAACAGTACCTTTGCACTCTCCTGACTTTTCCAATCACATGAACATTCGATTGGAAGCTGTTTTGGACAACTTTTCTTTTCTTCCTGCTAAAAACTCAGCAGACCTCTGTGCAACGTCTAGAACACGATGGGAGCTGTTTTCTGTGCTGGCACAGTTTTTCCTAGCCAGACATAGTGGAAAAGCTTTCTGCTAAGATGTAGACTAAAAAAGACGCTAAGCACGAAGGTACGATGCTCTCCAGAGCTAAAATCCGCTCCCGGGCGTCTTTCGGCAGAAGCCACGCTAAGGAGAGCACTGTGACCGGCACATTCGTCTTTGCGCGAAGTAGCAGCTTCATCGCCTCTGGCAGCCGGAGTGAGCGGCAGCTTCGGGAAGGTGAAGAAGGAAGCTGGACAACACTGGGATTGTGTGCGCAGCTTGCCAACTGATAGAAAACAGTACCTTTGCACTCTCCTGACTTTTCCAATCACATGAACATTCGATTGGAAGCTGTTTTGGACAACTTTTCTTTTCTTCCAGCCAAACACTTGGCAGACCTCCGTGCAACGTCTAGAACACGATGGGAGTTGTTTTCTGTGCTGGCACAGTTTTTCCTAGCCAGACATAGTGGAAAAGCTTTCTGCTAGGATGTAGACTACAAAAGGCGCTAAACACGGAAGTACTATGCTCTCCGGAGCTAAAAGCCGCTCCCGGGCGTCTTTCGGAAGAAGCCGCGCTAAGGAGAGCACAGTGACCGGCACATGCGTCTTTGCGCGAAGTAGCCGCTTCTTCGCCTCCGGGAGCAGGAGAGAGCGGCAGCTTCGGGAAGGTGAAGAAGGAAGCTGTACAACACTGGGATTGTGTGCGCCACTTGCCAACTGATAGAAAACAGTACCTTTGCACTCTCCTGACTTTTCCAATCACATGAACATTCGCTTGGAAACTGTTTTGGACCACTTTTCTTTTCTTCCTGCCAAACACTTAGCAGACCTCCGTGCAACGTCTAGAACACGATGGGAGCTGTTTTCTGTGCTGGCACAGTTTTTCCTAGCCAGACATAGTGGAAAAGCTTTCTGCTAAGATGTAGACTAGAAAAGACGCTAAACACGAAAGTACGATGCTCTCCGGAGCTAAAAGCCGCTCCCGGGCGTCTTTCAGCAGAAGCCGCACTAAGGAGAGCACTGTGACTGGCACAATCGTCTTTGCGCGAAGTAGCCGCTTCTTCGCCTCCGGGAGCCGGAGAGAGCGGCAGCTTCGGGAAGGTGAAGAAGGAATCTGTACAACACTGGGATTGTGTGCGCAGCTTGCCAACTGATAGAAAACAGTACCTTTGCACTCTCCTGACTTTTCCAATCACATGAACATTCGATTGGAAGCTGTTTTGGACAACTTTTCTTTTCTTCCTGCCAAACACTTGGCAGACCTCCGTGCAACGTCTAGAACACAATGGGAGTTGTTTTCTGTGCTGGCACAGTTTTTTCCTGAAAGACATAGTGGAAAAGCTTTCTGTAAGATGTAGACTACAAAAGATGCTAAACACGAAAGTACGATGCTCTCCAGAGCTAAAAGCCGCTCCCGGGCGTCTTTCGGCAGAAGCCGCGCTAAGGAGATCACTGTGACCGGCACATTCGTCTTTGCGCGAAGTAGCAGCTTCCTCGCCTCTGGCAGCCGGAGTGAGCGGCAGCTTCGGGAAGGTGAAGAAGGAAGCTGGACAACACTGGGATTGTGTGCGCAGTTTGCCAACTGATAGAAAACAGTACCTTTGCACTCTCCTGACTTTTCCAATCACATGAACATTCGATTGGAAGATGTTTTGGACAACTTTTCTTTTCTTCCTGCCAAACACTTGGCAGACCTCCGTGCAACGTCTAGAACGCGATGGGAGTTGTTTTCTGTGCTGGCACAGTTTTTCCTAGCCAGACATAGTGGAAAAGCTTTCTGCTAAGATGTAGACTACAAAAGGCGCTAAACACGAAAGTACGATGCTCTCCGGAGCTAAAAGCTGCTCCCGGGCGTCTTTGGGCAGAAGCCGCGCTAAGGAGAGCCCTGTGACAGGAACAATCGTCTTTGCGCGAAGTAGCCGCTTCTCTGCCTCCGGGAGCCGGAGAGAGCGGCAGCTTCGGGAAGGTGAAGAAGGAAGCTGGACAACACTGGGATTGTGTGCGCAGCTTGCCAACTGATAGAAAACAGTACCTTTGCACTCTCCTGACTTTTCCAATCACATGAACACTCGATTGGAAGCTGTTTTGGACAACTTTTCTTTTCTTCCAGCCAAACACTTGGCAGACCTCCGTGCAACGTCTAGAACACGATGGGAGTTGTTTTCTGTGCTGGCACAGTTTTTCCTAGCCAGACATAGTGGAAAAGCTTTCTGCTAAGATGTAGACTAGAAAAGACGCTAAACACAAAAGTACGATGCTCTCCGGAGCTAAAAGCCGCTCCCGGGCGTCTTTCAGCAGAAGCCGCACTAAGGAGAGCACTGTGACTGGCACAATCGTCTTTGCGCGAAGTAGCCGCTTCTTCGCCTCCGGGAGCCGGAGAGAGCGGCAGCTTCGGGAAGGTGAAGAAGGAATCTGTACAACACTGGGATTGTGTGCGCAGCTTGCCAACTGATAGAAAACAGTACCTTTGCACTCTCCTGACTTTTCCAATCACATGAACATTCGATTGGAAGCTGTTTTGGACAACTTTTCTTTTCTTCCTGCCAAACACTTGGCAGACCTCCGTGCAACGTCTAGAACACAATGGGAGTTATTTTCTGTGCTGGCACAGTTTTTTCCTGCCAGACATAGTGGAAAAGCTTTCTGAAAGATGTAGACTACAAAAGATGCTAAACACGAAAGTACGATGCTCTCCAGAGCTAAGAGCCGCTCCCGGGCGTCTTTGGGCAGAAGCCGCGCTAAGGAGAGCACTGTGACAGGAACAATCGTCTTTGCGCGAAGTAGCCGCTTCTCTGCCTCTGGGAGCCGGAGAGAGCGGCAGCTTCGGGAAGGTGAAGAAGGAAGCTGGACAACACTGGGATTGTGTGCGCAGCTTGCCAACTGATAGAAAACGGTACGTTTCCACTCTCCTGACTTTTCCAATCACATGAACACTCGATTGGAAGCTGTTTTGGACAACTTTTCTTTTCTTCCAGCCAAACACTTGGCAGACCTCCGTGCAACGTCTAGAACACGATGGGAGTTGTTTTCTGTGCTGGCACAGTTTTTCCTAGCCAGACATAGTGGAAAAGCTTTCTGCTAAGATGTAGACTACAAAAGACGCTAAACACGAAAGTACGATGCTCTCCGGAGCTAAAAGTCGCTCCCGGGCGTCATTCAGCAGAAGCCGCGCAAAGGCGAGCACTGCGACCGGCACAATCGTCTTTGCGCGAAGTAGCCGCTTCTTCGCCTCTGGGAGCCGGAGAGAGCGGCAGCTTCGGGAAGGTGAAGAAGGAAGCTGGACAACACTGGGATTGTGTGCGCAGCTTGCCAACTGATAGAAAACAGTACCTTTGCACTCTCCTGACTTTTCCAATCACATGAACACTCGATTGGAAGCTGTTTTGGACAACTTTTCTTTTCTTCCAGCCAAACACTTGGCAGACCTCCGTGCAACGTCTAGAACGCGATGGGAGTTGTTTTCTGTGCTGGCACAGTTTTTCCTAGCCAGACATAGTGGAAAAGCTTTCTGCTAAGATGTAGACTACAAAAGGCGCTAAACACGAAAGTACGATGCTCTCCGGAGCTAAAAGCTGCTCCCGGGCGTCTTTGGGCAGAAGCCGCGCTAAGGAGAGCCCTGTGACAGGAACAATCGTCCTTGCGCGAAGTAGCCGCTTCTCTGCCTCCGGGAGCCGGAGAGAGCGGCAGCTTCGGGAAGGTGAAGAAGGAAGCTGGACAACACTGGGATTGTGTGCGCAGCTTGCCAACTGATAGAAAACAGTACCTTTGCACTCTCCTGACTTTTCCAATCACATGAACACTCGATTGGAAGCTGTTTTGGACAACTTTTCTTTTCTTCCAGCCAAACACTTGGCAGACCTCCGTGCAACGTCTAGAACACGATGGGAGTTGTTTTCTGTGCTGGCACAGTTTTTCCTAGCCAGACATAGTGGAAAAGCTTTCTGCTAAGATGTAGACTAGAAAAGACGCTAAACACAAAAGTACGATGCTCTCCGGAGCTAAAAGCCGCTCCCGGGCGTCTTTCAGCAGAAGCCGCACTAAGGAGAGCACTGTGACTGGCACAATCGTCTTTGCGCGAAGTAGCCGCTTCTTCGCCTCCGGGAGCCGGAGAGAGCGGCAGCTTCGGGAAGGTGAAGAAGGAATCTGTACAACACTGGGATTGTGTGCGCAGCTTGCCAACTGATAGAAAACAGTACCTTTGCACTCTCCTGACTTTTCCAATCACATGAACATTCGATTGGAAGCTGTTTTGGACAACTTTTCTTCCTGCCAAACACTTGGCAGACCTCCGTGCAACGTCTAGAACACAATGGGAGTTATTTTCTGTGCTGGCACAGTTTTTTCCTGCCAGACATAGTGGAAAAGCTTTCTGAAAGATGTAGACTACAAAAGATGCTAAACACGAAAGTACGATGCTCTCCAGAGCTAAGAGCCGCTCCCGGGCGTCTTTGGGCAGAAGCCGCGCTAAGGAGAGCACTGTGACAGGAACAATCGTCTTTGCGCGAAGTAGCCGCTTCTCTGCCTCTGGGAGCCGGAGAGAGCGGCAGCTTCGGGAAGGTGAAGAAGGAAGCTGGACAACACTGGGATTGTGTGCGCAGCTTGCCAACTGATAGAAAACGGTACGTTTCCACTCTCCTGACTTTTCCAATCACATGAACACTCGATTGGAAGCTGTTTTGGACAACTTTTCTTTTCTTCCAGCCAAACACTTGGCAGACCTCCGTGCAACGTCTAGAACACGATGGGAGTTGTTTTCTGTGCTGGCACAGTTTTTCCTAGCCAGACATAGTGGAAAAGCTTTCTGCTAAGATGTAGACTACAATAGACGCTAAACACGAAAGTACGATGCTCTCCGGAGCTAAAAGCCGCTCCCGGGCGTCTTTCGGCAGAAGCCGCGCTAAGGAGAGCACTGTGACTGGCACAATCTTCTTTGCGCGAAGCAGCCGCTTCTTCGCCTCCGGGAGCCGGAGAGAGCGGCAGCTTCGGGAAGGTGAAGAAGGAATCTGTACAACACTGGGATTGTGTGCGCAGCTTGCCAACTGATAGAAAACAGTACCTTTGCACTCTCCTGACTTTTCCAATCACATGAACATTCGATTGGAAGCTGTTTTGGACAACTTTTCATTTCTTCCTGCCAAACACTTGGCAGATCTCCGTGCAACGTCTAGAACGCGATGGGAGTTCTTTTCTGTGCTAGCACAGTTTTTCCTAGCCAGACATAGTGGAAAAGCTTTCTGCTAAGATGTAGACTACAAAAGGCGCTAAACACGAAAGTACGATGCTCTCCGGAACTAAAAGCCGCTCCCGGGCGTCTTTCGGCAGAAGCCGCGCTAAGGAGAGCACTGTGACAGGAACAATCGTCTTTGCGCGAAGCAGCCGCTTCTCTGCCTCCGGGAGCCGGAGAGAGCGGCAGCTTCGGGAAGGTGAAGAAGGAAGCTGGACAACACTGGGATTGTGTGCGCAGCTTGCCAACTGATAGAAAACAGTACCTTTGCACTCTCCTGACTTTTCCAATCACATGAACATTCGATTGGAAGCTGTTTTGGACAACTTTTCTTTTCTTCCTGCCAAACACTTGGCAGACCTCCGTGCAACGTCTAGAACACAATGGGAGTTGTTTTCTGTGCTGGCACAGTTTTTTCCTGAAAGACATAGTGGAAAAGCTTTCTGTAAGATGTAGACTACAAAAGATGCTAAACACGAAAGTACGATGCTCTCCAGAGCTAAAAGCCGCTCCCGGGCGTCTTTCGGCAGAAGCCGCGCTAAGGAGATCACTGTGACCGGCACATTCGTCTTTGCGCGAAGTAGCAGCTTCCTCGCCTCTGGCAGCCGGAGTGAGCGGCAGCTTCGGGAAGGTGAAGAAGGAAGCTGGACAACACTGGGATTGTGTGCGCAGCTTGCCAACTGATAGAAAACAGTACCTTTGCACTCTCCTGACTTTTCCAATCACATGAACATTCGATTGGAACCTGTTTTGGACAACTTTTCTTTTCTTCCTGCCAAACACTTGGCAGACTTCCGTGCAACGTCTAGGACAAGATGGGAGTTGTTTTCTGTGCTGGCACAGTTTTTCCTAGCCAGACATAGTGGAAAAGCTTTCTGCTAAGATGTAGACTGCAAAAGATGCTAAACACGAAAGTACGATGCTCTCCGGAGCTAAAAGCCGATCCCGGGCGTCTTTGGGCAGAAGCCGCGCTAAGGAGAGCACTGTGACAGGCACAATCGTCTTTGCGCGTAGTAGCCGCTTCTCTGCCTCCGGGAGCCGGAGAGAGCGGCAGCTTCGGGAAGGTGAAGAAGGAAGCTGGACAACACTGGGATTGTGTGCGCAGCTTGCCAACTGATAGAAAACAGTACCTTTGCACTCTCCTGACTGTTCCAATCACATGAACACTCGATTGGAAGCTGTTTTGGACAACTTTTCTTTTCTTCCAGCCAAACACTTCGCAGACCTCCGTGCAACATCTAGAACACGATGGGAGTTGTTTTCTGTGCTGGCACAGTTTTTCCTAGCCAGACATAGTGGAAAAGCTTTCTGCTAAGATGTAGACTACAAACGATGCTAAACACGAAAGTACGATGCTCTCCGGAGCTAAGAGCCGCTCCCGGGCGTCTTTCAACGAAGCGGCGCTAAGGAGAGCACTGTGACCGGCACAATCGTCTTTGCGCGAAGTAGCCGCTTCTTCGCCTCCGGGAGCCGGAGAGAGCGGCAGCTTCGGGAAGGTGAAGAAGGAATCTGTACAACACTTGGATTGTGTGCGCAGCTTGCCAACTGATAGAAAACAGTACCTTTGCACTCTCCTGACTTTTCCAATCACATGAGCATTCGATTGGAAACTGTTTTGGACAACTTTTCTTTTCTTCCTGCCACACACTTGGCAGACCTCCGTGCAACGTCTAGAACACGATGGGAGTTGTTTTCTGTGCTGGCACAACTTTACCTAGCCAGACATAGTGGAAAAGCTTTCTGCTAAGATGTAGACTACAAAAGACGCTAAACACGAAAGTACTATGCTCTCCGGAGCTAAAAGCTGCTCCCGGGCGTCTTTCGGCAGAAGCCGCGCTAAGGAGAGCACTGTGAACGGCACAATCGTCTTTGCGCGAAGTAGCAGCTTCTTCGCCTCCGGCAGCCGGAGAGAGCGGCAGCTTCGGGAAGGTGAAGAAGGAAGCTGTACAACACTGGGATTGTGTGTGCAGCTTGCCAACTGATAGAAAACAGTACCTTTGCACTCTCCTGACTTTTCCAATCACATGAACACTCGATTGGAAGCTGTTTTGGACAACTTTTCTTTTCTTCCAGCCAAACACTTGGCAGACCTCCGTGCAACGTCTAGAACACGATGGGAGTTGTTTTCTGTGCTGGCACAGTTTTTCCTAGCCAGACATAGTGGAAAAGCTTTCTGCTAAGATGTAGACTACAAAAGATGCTAAACACGAAAGTACGATGCTCTCCGGAGCTAAAAGCCGATCCCGGGCGTCTTTCAGCAGAAGCCGCGCTAAGGAGAGCACTGTGACCGGCACAATCGTCTTTGCGCGAAGTAGCTGCTTCTTCGCCTCCGGGAGCCGGAGTGAGCGGCAGCTTCGGAAAGGTGAAGAAGGAAGCTGTACAACACTGGGATTGTGTGTGCAGCTTGCCAACTGATAGAAAACAGTACCTTTGCCCTCTCCTGACTTTTCCAATCACATGAACATTCGATTCGAAGCTGTTTTGGACAACTTTTCTTTTCTTCCTGCCAAACACTTGGCAGACCTCCATGCAACGTCTAGAACACGATGGGAGTTGTTTTCTGTGCTGGCACAGTTTTTTCCTGCCAGACATAGTGGGAAAGCTTTCTGTAAGATGTAGACTACAAAAGATGCTAAACACAAAAGTCCGATGCTCTCCAGAGCTAAAAGCCGCTCCCAGGGGTCTTTCGGCTGAAGCCGCGCTTAGGAGAGCACTGTGACTGGCACAATCGTCTTTGCGCGAAGTAGCAGCTTCTTCGCCTCCGGCAGCCGGAGAGAGCGGCTGCTTCGGGAATGTGAAGAAGGAAGCTGGACAACACTGGGATTGTGTGCGCAGCTTGTCAACTGATAGAAAACAGTACCTTTGCACTCTCCTGACTTTTTCAATCACATGAACATTCGATTGGAAGCTGTTTTGGACAACTTTTCTTTTCTTCCTGCCAAACACTTGGCAGACCTCCGTGCAACGTCTAGGACAAGATGGGAGTTGTTTTCTGTGCTGGCACAGTTTTTCCTAGCCAGACATAGTGGAAAAGCTTTCTGCTAAGATGTAGACTGCAAAAGACGCTAAACACGAAAGTACGATGCTCTCCGGAGCTAAAAGTTGCTCCCGGGCGTCTTTCGGCAGAAGCTGCGCTAAGGAGAGCACTGCGACCGGCACAATCGTCTTTGCGCGATAAAAGCCGCTTCTTCGCCTCCGGGAGCCGGAGAGGTCGGCCACTTCGGGAAGGTGAAGAAGGAAGCTGTACAACACTGGGATTGAGTGCGCAGCTTGAAAACTGATAGAAAACAGTACCTTTGCACTCTCCTGACTTTTCCAATCACATGAACATTCGATTGGAAGCTGTTTTGGACAACTTTTCTTTTCTTCCTGCCAAACACTTGGCAGACCTCCGTGCAACGTCTAGAACACAATGGGAGTTGTTTTCTGTGCTGGCACAGTTTTTTCCTGAAAGACATAGTGGAAAAGCTTTCTGTAAGATGTAGACTACAAAAGATGCTAAACACGAAAGTACGATGCTCTCCAGAGCTAAAAGCCGCTCCCGGGCGTCTTTCGGCAGAAGCCGCGCTAAGGAGAGCACTGTGACTGGCATATTCGTCTTTGCGCGAAGTAGCAGCTTCCTCGCCTCTGGCAGCCGGAGTGGGCGGCAGCTTCGGGAAGGTGAAGAAGGAAGCTGGACAACACTGGGATTGTGTGCGCAGCTTGCCAACTGATAGAAAACAGTACCTTTGCACTCTCCTGACTTTTCCAATCACATGAACATTCGATTGGAAGCTGTTTTGGACAACTTTTCATTTCTTCCTGCCAAACACTTGGCAGACCTCCGTGCAACGTCTAGAACACGATGGGAGTTGTTTTCTGTGCTGGCACAGTTTTTCCTAGCCAGACATAGTGGAAAAGCTTTCTGATAGGATGTAGAGTACAAAACGCGCCAAACACGGAAGTACGATGCTCTCCGGAGCTAAAAGCCGCTCCCGGGCGTCTTTCAGCAGAAGCCGCGCTAAGGAGAGCACTGTGACCGGCACATGCGTCTTTGCGCGAAGAAGCCGCTTCTTCGCCTCCGGCAGCCGGAGAGAGCGGCAGCTTCGGGAAGGTGAAGAAGGAAGCTGTACAACACTGGGATTGTGTGTGCAGCTTGCCAACTGATAGAAAACAGTACCTTTGCCCTCTCCTGACTTTTCCAATCACATGAACATTCGATTGGAAGCTGTTTTGTACAACTTTTCTTTTCTTCCTGCCAAACACTTGGCAGACCTCCGTACAACGTCTAGAACACGATGGGAGTTGTTTTCTGTGCTGGCACAGCTTTACCTAGCCAGACATAGTGGAAAAGCTTTCTGCTAAGATGTAGACTACAAAAGACGCTAAACACGAAAGTACTATGCTCTCCGGAGCTAAAAGCTGCTCCCGGGCGTCTTTCGGCAGAAGCCGCGCTAAGGAGAGCACTGTGAACGGCACAATCGTCTTTGCGCGAAGTAGCAGCTTCTTCGCCTCCGGCAGCCGGAGAGAGCGGCAGCTTCGGGAAGGGGAAGAAGGAAGCTGTACAACACTGGGATTGTGTGTGCAGCTTGCCAACTGATAGGAAACAGTACCTTTGCCCTCTCCTGACTTTTCCAATCACATGAACATTCGATTGGAAGCTGTTTTGGACGACTTTTCTTTTCTTCCTGCCAAACACTTGGCAGACCTCCGTGCAACGTCTAGAACACGATGGGAGTTGTTTTCTGTGCTGGCACAGTTTTTCCTAGCCAGACATAGTGGAAAAGCTTTCTGCTAAGATGTAGACTACAAAAGATGCTAAACACGAAAGTACGATGCTCTCCGGAGCTAAAAGCCGCTGCCAGGTGTCTTTCGGCAGAAGCCGCGCTTAGGAGAGCACTGTGACTGGCACAATCGTCTTTGTGCGAAGTAGCAGCTTCTTCGCCTCCGGCAGCCGGAGACACCGGCAGCTTCGGGAAGGTGAAAAAGGAAGCTGTACAACACTGGGATTGTGTGCGCAGCTTGCCAACTGATAGAAAACAGTACCTTTGCCCTCTCCTGACTTTTCCAATCACATGAACACTCGATTGGAAGCTGTTTTGGACAACTTTTCTTTTCTTCCAGCCAAACACTTGGCCGACCTCCGTGCAACATCTAGAACACGATGGGAGTTGTTTTCTGTGCTGGCACAGTTTTTCCTAGCCAGACATAGTGGAAAAGCTTTCTGCTAAGATGTAGACTACAAAAGACGCTAAACACAAAAGTACGATGCTCCCTGGAGCTAAAAGCCGCTCCCGGGCATCTTTTGGCAGAAGCCGCGCTAAGGAGAGCACTGTGACCAGCACAATCGTCTTTGCGCGAAGTAGCCGCTTCTTCGCCTCCGGGAGCCGGAGAGAGCGGCAGCTTCGGGAAGGTGATGAAGGAATCTGTACAACACTGGGATTGTGTGCGCAGCTTGCCAACTGATAGAAAACAGTACCTTTGCACTCTCCTGACTTTTCCAATCACATGAACATTCGATTGGAAGCTGTTTTGGACAACTTTTCTTTTCTTCCTGCCAAACACTTGGCAGACCTCCGTGCAACGTCTAGAACACAATAGGAGTTGTTTTCTGTGCTGGCACAGTTTTTTCCTGAAAGACATAGTGGAAAAGCTTTCTGTAAGATGTAGACTACAAAAGATGCTAAACACGGAAGTACGATGCTCTCCGGAGCTTAGAGCCGCTCCCGGGCGTCTTTCAACAGAAGCCGCGCTAAGGAGAGCACTGTGACCGGCACAATCGGCTTTGCGCGAAGTAGCCGCTTCTTCGCCTCCGGGAGCCGGAGAGAGCGGCAGCTTCGGGAAGGTGAAGAAGGAATCTGTACAACACTGGGATTGTGTGCGCAGCTTGCCAACTGATAGAAAACAGTACCTTTGCACTCTCCTGACTTTTCCAATCACATGAGCATTCGATTGGAAACTGTTTTGGACAACTTTTCTTTTCTTCCTGCCAAACACTTGGCAGACCTCCGTGCAATGTCTAGAACACGATGGGAGATGTTTTCTGTGCTGGCACAGTTTTTCATAGCCAGACATAGTGGAAAAGCTTTCTGCTAAGATGTAGACTACAAAAGATGCTAAACACGAAAGTACGATGCTCTCCGGAGCTAAAAGCCGATCCCGGGCGTCTTTCGGCAGAAGCCGCGCTAAGGAGAGCACTGTGACAGGAACAATCGTCTTTGCGCGAAGCAGCCGCTTCTCTGCCTCCGGGAGCCGGAGAGAGCGGCAGCTTCGGGAAGGTGAAGAAGGAAGCTGTACAACACTGGGATTGTGTGCGCAGCTTGCCAACTGATAGAAAACAGTACCTTTGCACTCTCCTGACTTTTCCAATCACATGAACATTCGATTGGAAGCTGTTTTGGACAACTTTTCTTTTCTTCCTGCCAAACACTTGGCAGACCTCCGTGCAACGTCTAGAACACAATGGGAGTTGTTTTCTGTGCTGGCACAGTTTTTTCCTGAAAGACATAGTGGAAAAGCTTTCTGTAAGATGTAGACTACAAAAGATGCTAAACACGAAAGTACGATGCTCTCCAGAGCTAAAAGCCGCTCCCGGGCGTCTTTCGGCAGAAGTCGCGCTAAGGAGATCACTGTGACCGGCACATTCGTCTTTGCGCGAAGTAGCAGCTTCCTCGCCTCTGGCAGCCGGAGTGAGCGGCAGCTTCGGGAAGGTGAAGAAGGAAGCTGGACAACACTGGGATTGTGTGCGCAGCTTGCCAACTGATAGAAAACAGTACCTTTGCACTCTCCTGACTTTTCCAATCACATGAACATTCGATTGGAAGCTGTTTTGGACAACTTTTCTTTTCCTCCTGCTAAAAACTCAGCAGACCTCCGTGCAACGTCTAGGACAAGATGGGAGTTGTTTTCTGTGCTGGCACAGTTTTTCCTAGCCAGACATAGTGGAAAAGCTTTCTGCTAAGATGTAGACTGCAAAAGACGCTAAACACGAAAGTACGATGCTCTCCGGAGCTAAAAGTCGCTCCCGGGCGTCTTTCGGCAGAAGCCGCGCTAAGGAGAGCACTGCGACCGGCACAATCGTCTTTGCGCGAAGAAGCCGCTTCTTCGCCTCCGGGAGCCGGAGAGGTCGGCCACTTCGGGAAGGTGAAGAAGGAAGCTGTACAACACTGGGATTGAGTGCGCAGCTTGAAAACTGATAGAAAACAGTACCTTTGCACTCTCCTGACTTTTCCAATCACATGAACATTCGATTGGAACCTGTTTTGGACAACTTTTCTTTTCTTCCTGCCAAACACTTGGCAGACTTCCGTGCAACGTCTAGGACAAGATGGGAGTTGTTTTCTGTGCTGGCACAGTTTTTCCTAGCCAGACATAGTGGAAAAGCTTTCTGCTAAGATGTAGACTGCAAAAGATGCTAAACACGAAAGTACGATGCTCTCCGGAGCTAAAAGCCGATCCCGGGCGTCTTTGGGCAGAAGCCGCGCTAAGGAGAGCACTGTGACAGGCACAATCGTCTTTGCGCGTAGTAGCCGCTTCTCTGCCTCCGGGAGCCGGAGAGAGCGGCAGCTTCGGGAAGGTGAAGAAGGAAGCTGGACAACACTGGGATTGTGTGCGCAGCTTGCCAACTGATAGAAAACAGTACCTTTGCACTCTCCTGACTGTTCCAATCACATGAACACTCGATTGGAAGCTGTTTTGGACAACTTTTCTTTTCTTCCTGCCAAACACTTCGCAGACCTCCGTGCAACATCTAGAACACGATGGGAGTTGTTTTCTGTGCTGGCACAGTTTTTCCTAGCCAGACATAGTGGAAAAGCTTTCTGCTAAGATGTAGACTACAAACGATGCTAAACACGAAAGTACGATGCTCTCCGGAGCTAAGAGCCGCTCCCGGGCGTCTTTCAACGAAGCGGCGCTAAGGAGAGCACTGTGACCGGCACAATCGTCTTTGCGCGAAGTAGCCGCTTCTTCGCCTCCGGGAGCCGGAGAGAGCGGCAGCTTCGGGAAGGTGAAGAAGGAATCTGTACAACACTTGGATTGTGTGCGCAGCTTGCCAACTGATAGAAAACAGTACCTTTGCACTCTCCTGACTTTTCCAATCACATGAGCATTCGATTGGAAACTGTTTTGGACAACTTTTCTTTTCTTCCTGCCACACACTTGGCAGACCTCCGTGCAACGTCTAGAACACGATGGGAGTTGTTTTCTGTGCTGGCACAACTTTACCTAGCCAGACATAGTGGAAAAGCTTTCTGCTAAGATGTAGACTACAAAAGACGCTAAACACGAAAGTACTATGCTCTCCGGAGCTAAAAGCTGCTCCCGGGCGTCTTTCGGCAGAAGCCGCGCTAAGGAGAGCACTGTGAACGGCACAATCGTCTTTGCGCGAAGTAGCAGCTTCTTCGCCTCCGGCAGCCGGAGAGAGCGGCAGCTTCGGGAAGGTGAAGAAGGAAGCTGTACAACACTGGGATTGTGTGTGCAGCTTGCCAACTGATAGAAAACAGTACCTTTGCACTCTCCTGACTTTTCCAATCACATGAACACTCGATTGGAAGCTGTTTTGGACAACTTTTCTTTTCTTCCAGCCAAACACTTGGCAGACCTCCGTGCAACGTCTAGAACACGATGGGAGTTGTTTTCTGTGCTGGCACAGTTTTTCCTAGCCAGACATAGTGGAAAAGCTTTCTGCTAAGATGTAGACTACAAAAGATGCTAAACACGAAAGTACGATGCTCTCCGGAGCTAAAAGCCGATCCCGGGCGTCTTTCAGCAGAAGCCGCGCTAAGGAGAGCACTGTGACCGGCACAATCGTCTTTGCGCGAAGTAGCTGCTTCTTCGCCTCCGGGAGCCGGAGTGAGCGGCAGCTTCGGAAAGGTGAAGAAGGAAGCTGTACAACACTGGGATTGTGTGTGCAGCTTGCCAACTGATAGAAAACAGTACCTTTGCCCTCTCCTGACTTTTCCAATCACATGAACATTCGATTCGAAGCTGTTTTGGACAACTTTTCTTTTCTTCCTGCCAAACACTTGGCAGACCTCCATGCAACGTCTAGAACACGATGGGAGTTGTTTTCTGTGCTGGCACAGTTTTTTCCTGCCAGACATAGTGGGAAAGCTTTCTGTAAGATGTAGACTACAAAAGATGCTAAACACAAAAGTCCGATGCTCTCCAGAGCTAAAAGCCGCTCCCAGGGGTCTTTCGGCTGAAGCCGCGCTTAGGAGAGCACTGTGACTGGCACAATCGTCTTTGCGCGAAGTAGCAGCTTCTTCGCCTCCGGCAGCCGGAGAGAGCGGCTGCTTCGGGAATGTGAAGAAGGAAGCTGGACAACACTGGGATTGTGTGCGCAGCTTGTCAACTGATAGAAAACAGTACCTTTGCACTCTCCTGACTTTTTCAATCACATGAACATTCGATTGGAAGCTGTTTTGGACAACTTTTCTTTTCTTCCTGCCAAACACTTGGCAGACCTCCGTGCAACGTCTAGGACAAGATGGGAGTTGTTTTCTGTGCTGGCACAGTTTTTCCTAGCCAGACATAGTGGAAAAGCTTTCTGCTAAGATGTAGACTGCAAAAGACGCTAAACACGAAAGTACGATGCTCTCCGGAGCTAAAAGTTGCTCCCGGGCGTCTTTCGGCAGAAGCTGCGCTAAGGAGAGCACTGCGACCGGCACAATCGTCTTTGCGCGATAAAAGCCGCTTCTTCGCCTCCGGGAGCCGGAGAGGTCGGCCACTTCGGGAAGGTGAAGAAGGAAGCTGTACAACACTGGGATTGAGTGCGCAGCTTGAAAACTGATAGAAAACAGTACCTTTGCACTCTCCTGACTTTTCCAATCACATGAACATTCGATTGGAAGCTGTTTTGGACAACTTTTCTTTTCTTCCTGCCAAACACTTGGCAGACCTCCGTGCAACGTCTAGAACACAATGGGAGTTGTTTTCTGTGCTGGCACAGTTTTTTCCTGAAAGACATAGTGGAAAAGCTTTCTGTAAGATGTAGACTACAAAAGATGCTAAACACGAAAGTACGATGCTCTCCAGAGCTAAAAGCCGCTCCCGGGCGTCTTTCGGCAGAAGCCGCGCTAAGGAGAGCACTGTGACTGGCATATTCGTCTTTGCGCGAAGTAGCAGCTTCCTCGCCTCTGGCAGCCGGAGTGGGCGGCAGCTTCGGGAAGGTGAAGAAGGAAGCTGGACAACACTGGGATTGTGTGCGCAGCTTGCCAACTGATAGAAAACAGTACCTTTGCACTCTCCTGACTTTTCCAATCACATGAACATTCGATTGGAAGCTGTTTTGGACAACTTTTCATTTCTTCCTGCCAAACACTTGGCAGACCTCCGTGCAACGTCTAGAACACGATGGGAGTTGTTTTCTGTGCTGGCACAGTTTTTCCTAGCCAGACATAGTGGAAAAGCTTTCTGATAGGATGTAGATTACAAAACGCGCCAAACACGGAAGTACGATGCTCTCCGGAGCTAAAAGCCGCTCCCGGGCGTCTTTCAGCAGAAGCCGCGCTAAGGAGAGCACTGTGACCGGCACATGCGTCTTTGCGCGAAGAAGCCGCTTCTTCGCCTCCGGCAGCCGGAGAGAGCGGCAGCTTCGGGAAGGTGAAGAAGGAAGCTGTACAACACTGGGATTGTGTGTGCAGCTTGCCAACTGATAGAAAACAGTACCTTTGCCCTCTCCTGACTTTTCCAATCACATGAACATTCGATTGGAAGCTGTTTTGGACAACTTTTCTTTTCTTCCTGCCAAACACTTGGCAGACCTCCGTACAACGTCTAGAACACGATGGGAGTTGTTTTCTGTGCTGGCACAGCTTTACCTAGCCAGACATAGTGGAAAAGCTTTCTGCTAAGATGTAGACTACAAAAGACGCTAAACACGAAAGTACTATGCTCTCCGGAGCTAAAAGCTGCTCCCGGGCGTCTTTCGGCAGAAGCCGCGCTAAGGAGAGCACTGTGAACGGCACAATCGTCTTTGCGCGAAGTAGCAGCTTCTTCGCCTCCGGCAGCCGGAGAGAGCGGCAGCTTCGGGAAGGGGAAGAAGGAAGCTGTACAACACTGGGATTGTGTGTGCAGCTTGCCAACTGATAGGAAACAGTACCTTTGCCCTCTCCTGACTTTTCCAATCACATGAACATTCGATTGGAAGCTGTTTTGGACGACTTTTCTTTTCTTCCTGCCAAACACTTGGCAGACCTCCGTGCAACGTCTAGAACACGATGGGAGTTGTTTTCTGTGCTGGCACAGTTTTTCCTAGCCAGACATAGTGGAAAAGCTTTCTGCTAAGATGTAGACTACAAAAGATGCTAAACACGAAAGTACGATGCTCTCCGGAGCTAAAAGCCGCTGCCAGGTGTCTTTCGGCAGAAGCCGCGCTTAGGAGAGCACTGTGACTGGCACAATCGTCTTTGTGCGAAGTAGCAGCTTCTTCGCCTCCGGCAGCCGGAGACACCGGCAGCTTCGGGAAGGTGAAAAAGGAAGCTGTACAACACTGGGATTGTGTGCGCAGCTTGCCAACTGATAGAAAACAGTACCTTTGCCCTCTCCTGACTTTTCCAATCACATGAACACTCGATTGGAAGCTGTTTTGGACAACTTTTCTTTTCTTCCAGCCAAACACTTGGCCGACCTCCGTGCAACATCTAGAACACGATGGGAGTTGTTTTCGGTGCTGGCACAGTTTTTCCTAGCCAGACATAGTGGAAAAGCTTTCTGCTAAGATGTAGACTACAAAAGACGCTAAACACAAAAGTACGATGCTCCCTGGAGCTAAAAGCCGCTCCCGGGCATCTTTTGGCAGAAGCCGCGCTAAGGAGAGCACTGTGACCAGCACAATCGTCTTTGCGCGAAGTAGCCGCTTCTTCGCCTCCGGGAGCCGGAGAGAGCGGCAGCTTCGGGAAGGTGAAGAAGGAATCTGTACAACACTGGGATTGTGTGCGCAGCTTGCCAACTGATAGAAAACAGTACCTTTGCACTCTCCTGACTTTTCCAATCACATGAACATTCGATTGGAAGCTGTTTTGGACAACTTTTCTTTTCTTCCTGCCAAACACTTGGCAGACCTCCGTGCAACGTCTAGAACACAATAGGAGTTGTTTTCTGTGCTGGCACAGTTTTTTCCTGAAAGACATAGTGGAAAAGCTTTCTGTAAGATGTAGACTACAAAAGATGCTAAACACGGAAGTACTATGCTCTCCGGAGCTTAGAGCCGCTCCCGGGCGTCTTTCAACAGAAGCCGCGCTAAGGAGAGCACTGTGACCGGCACAATCGGCTTTGCGCGAAGTAGCCGCTTCTTCGCCTCCGGGAGCCGGAGAGAGCGGCAGCTTCGGGAAGGTGAAGAAGGAATCTGTACAACACTGGGATTGTGTGCGCAGCTTGCCAACTGATAGAAAACAGTACCTTTGCACTCTCCTGACTTTTCCAATCACATGAGCATTCGATTGGAAACTGTTTTGGACAACTTTTCTTTTCTTCCTGCCAAACACTTGGCAGACCTCCGTGCAACGTCTAGAACACGATGGGAGATGTTTTCTGTGCTGGCACAGTTTTTCATAGCCAGACATAGTGGAAAAGCTTTCTGCTAAGATGTAGACTACAAAAGATGCTAAACACGAAAGTACGATGCTCTCCGGAGCTAAAAGCCGATCCCGGGCGTCTTTCAGCAGAAGCCGCGCTAAGGAGAGCACTGTGACCGGCACAATCGTCTTTGCGTGAAGTAGCCGCTTCTTCGCCTCCGGGAGCCGGAGTGAGCGGCAGCTTCGGGAAGGTGAAGAAGGAAGCTGTACAACACTGGGATTGTGTGCGCAGCTTGCCAACTGATAGAAAACAGTACCTTTGCCCTCTCCTGACTTTTCCAATCACATGAACATTCGATTGGAAGCTGTTTTGGACAACTTTTCTTTTCTTCCTGCCAAACACTTGGCAGACCTCCGTGCAACGTCTAGAACACGATGGGAGTTGTTTTCTGTGCTGGCACAGTTTTTCCTAGCCAGACATAGTGGAAAAGCTTTCCGTAAGATGTAGACTACAAAAGATGCTAAACACGAAAGTACGATGCTCTCCGGAGCTAAAAGCCGCTCCCGGGCGTCTTTCGGCAGAAGCCGCGCTAAGGAGAGCACTGTGACTGGCACATTCGTCTTTGCGCGAAGTAGCCGCTTCTTCGCCTCCGGCAGCCGGAGAGAGCGGCAGCTTCGGGAAGGTGAAGAAGGAAGCTGTACAACACTGGGATTGTGTGCACAGCTTCCAACTGATAGAAAACAGTACCTTTGCCCTCTCCTGACTTTTCCAATCACATGAACATTCGATTCGAAGCTTTTTTGGACAACTTTTCTTTTCTTCCTGCCAAACACTTGGCAGACCTCCGTGCAACGTCTAGAACACAATGGGAGTTGTTTTCTGTGCTGGCACAACTTTTCCTAGCCAGACATAGTGGAAAAGCTTTCTGCTAAGATGTAGATTACAAAAGATGCTAAACACGAAAGTATGATCCTCTCCGGAGCTAAAAGCCGATCCCGGGCGTCTTTCAGCAGAAGCCGCGCTAAGGAGAGTACTGTGACCGGCACAATCGTCTTTGCGTGAAGTAGCCGCTTCTTCGCCTCCTGGGGCCGGAGAGGGCGGCAGCTTCGGGAAGGTGAAGAAGGAAGCTGTACAACACTGGGATTGTGTGTGCAGCTGGCCAACTGATAGAAAACAGTACCTTTGCCCTCTCCTGACTTTTCCAATCACATGAACATTCGATTCGAAGCTGTTTTGGACAACTTTTCTTTTCTTCCTGCCAAACACTTGCAGACCTCCGTGCAACGTCTAGAACACGATGGGAGTTGTTTTCTGTGCTGGCACAGTTTTTTCCTGCCAGACATAGTGGAAAAGCTTTCTCTAAGATGTACACTACAAAAGACGCTAAACACGAAAGTACAATGCTCTCCGGAGCTAAAAGCCGCTCCCGGGCGACTTTCGGCAGAAGACGCGCTAAGGAGAGCACTGTGACGGACACAATCATCTTTGCGCGAAGTAGCCAGTTCTTCGCCTCCGGGAGCCGGAGAGAGCGGCAGCTTCGGGAAGGTGAAGAAGGAAGCTGTACAACACTGGGATTGTGTGCGCAGCTTGCCAACTGATAGAAAACAGTACCTTTGCACTCTCCTGACTTTTCCAATCACATGAACATTCGATTGGAAGCTGTTTTGGACAACTTTTCTTTTCTTCCTTCCAAAGACTTGGCAGACCTCCGTGCAACGTCTAGAACACAATGGGAGTTGTTTTCTGTGCTGGCACAGTTTTTCCTACCCAGACATAGTGGAAAAGCTTTCTGCTAAGATGTAGACTACAAAAGATGCTAAACACGAAAGTACGATGCTCTCCGGAGCTAAAAGCCGATCCCGGGCGTCTTTCGGCAGAAGCCGCGCTAAGGAGAGCACTGTGACCGGCACATTCGTCTTTGCGCGAAGTAGCAGCTTCTTCGCCTCCGGGTGCCGGAGAGAGTGGCAGCTTCGGGAAGGTGAAGAAGGAAGCTGTACAACACTGGGATTGTGTGTGCAGCTTGCCAACTGATAGAAAACAGTACCTTTGCCCTCTCCTGACTTTTCCATTCACATGAACATTCGATTGGAAGCTGTTTTGGACAACTTTTCTTTTCTTCCTGCCAAACACTTGGCAGACCTCCGTGCAACGTCTAGAACACGATGGGAGTTGTTTTCTGTGCTGGCACAGTTTTTCCTAGCCAGACATAGTGGAAAAGCTTTCTGCTACGATATAGACTACAAAAGACGCTAAAGACGAAAGTATGATGCTCTCCGGAGCTAAAAGCCGCTCCCGGGCGTCTTTCAGCAGAAGCCGCGCTAAGGAGAGCACTGTGACCGGCACAATCGTCTTTGCGCGAAGTAGCCGTTTCTTCGCCTCCGGGAGCCGGAGAGAGCGGCAGCTTCGGGAAGGTGAAGAAGGAAGCTGTACAACATTGGGGTTGTGTGCGCAGCTTGCCAACTGATAGAAAACAGTACCTTTGCACTCTCCTGACTTTTCCAATCACATGAACATTCGATTGGAAGCTGTTTTGGACAACTTTTCTTTTCTTCCTGCCAAACACTTGGCCGACCTCCGTGCAACGTCTAGAACACGATGGGAGTTGTTTTCTGTGCTGGCACAGTTTTTCCTAGCCAGACATAGTGGAAAAGCTTTCTGCTAAGATGTAGACTACAAAAGACGCTAAACACGAAAGTACGATGCTCTCCGGAGCTAAAAGCCGCTCGCGGGCGGCTTTCGGCAGAAGCTGCGCTAAGGAGAGCACTGTGACCGGCACAATCGTCTTTGCGCGAAGTAGCCGCTTCTTCGCCTCCGGCCACCGGAGAGAGTGGCAGCTTCGGGAAGGTGAAGAAGGAAGCTGTACAACACTGGGATTGTGAGCGCAGCTTGCCAACTGATAGAAAACAGTACCTTTGCCCTCTCCTGACTTTTCCAATCACATGAACATTCGATTGGAAGCTGTTTTGGACAACTTTTCTTTTCTTCCTGCCAAACACTTGGCAGACCTCCGTGCAACGTCTAGAACACGATGGGAGTTGTTTTCTGTGCTGGCACAACTTTTCCTAGCCAGACATAGTGGAAAAGCTTTTTGCTTAGATGTAGACTGCAAAGGACGCGAAACACGAAAGTACGATGCTCTCCGGAGCTAAAAGCCGCTCCCGGGCGACTTTCGGCAGAAGCCGCGCTAAGGAGAGCACTGTGACCGGCTAAATCATCTTTGCGCGAAGTAGCAGCTTCTTCGCCTCCGGGAGCCGGAGGGAGCGGCAGCTTCGGGAAGGTGAAGAAGGAAGCTGTACAACACTGGGATTGTGTGCGCAGCTTGCCAACTGATAGAAAACAGTACCTTTGCACTCTCCTTACTTTACAATTACATGAAAATTCGATTGGAAGCATTTTTGGACAACTTTTCTTCCTGCCAAACACTTGGCAGACCTCCGTGCAACGTCTAGAACACGATGGGAGTTGTTTTCTGTGCTGGCACAGTTTTTTCCTGCCAGACATAGTGGAAAAGCTTTCTGCTAAGATGTAGACTACAAAAGATGCTAAACACAAAAGTACGATGCTCTCCAGAGCAAAAAGCCGCTCCCGGGCGTCTTTCGGCAGAAGCCGCGCTAAGGAGAGCACTGTGACTGGCACAATCTTCTTTGCGCGAAGTAGCCGCTTCTTCGCCTCCGGGAGCCGGAGGGAGCGGCAGCTTCGGGAAGGTGAAGAAGCAAGCTGTACAACACTGGGATTGTGTGCGCAGCTTGCCACCTGATAGAAAACAGTACCTTTGCACTCTCCCGACTTTTCCAATTACATGAAAATTCGATTGGAAGCTGTTTTGGACAACTTTTCTTCCTGCCAAACACTTGGCAGACCTCCGTGCAACGTCTAGAACACGATGGGAGTTGTTTTCTGTGCTGGCACAACTTTTCCTAGCCAGACATAGTGGAAAAGCTTTCTGCTAAGATATAGACTACAAAAGACGCTAAAGACGAAAGTACGATGCTCTCCGGAGCTAAAAGCCGCTCACGGGCGTCTTTCAGCAGAAGCCTCGCTACGGAGAGCACTGTGACCGGCACAATCGTCTTTGCGCGAAGTAGCCGCTTCTTCGCCTCCGGCAGCCGGAGAGAGCGGCAGCTTCGGGAAGGTGAAGAAGGAAGCTGTACAACACTGGGGTTCTGTGCGCAGCTTTCCAACTGATAGAAAACAGTACCTTTGCCCTCTCCTGACTTTTCCAATCACATGAACATTCGATTCGAAGCTGTTTTGGACAACTTTTCTTTTCTTCCTGCCAAACACTTGGCAGACCTCCGTGCAACGTCTAGAACACGATGGGAGTTGTTTTCTGTGCTGGCACAACTTTTCCTAGCCAGACATAGTGGAAAAGCTTTTTGCTTAGATGTAGACTGCAAAGGACGTGAAACACGAAAGTACGATGCTCTCCGGAGCTAAAAGCCGCTCCCGGGTGACTTTCGGCAGAAGCCGCGCTAAGGAGAGCACTGTGACCGGCTAAATCATCTTTGCGCGAAGTAGCAGCTTCTTCGCCTCCGGGAGCCGGAGGGAGCGGCAGCTTCGGGAAGGTGAAGAAGGAAGCTGTACAACACTGGGATTGTGTGCGCAGCTTGCCAACTGATAGAAAACAGTACCTTTGCACTCTCCTTACTTTACAATTACATGAAAATTCGATTGGAAGCATTTTTGGACAACTTTTCTTCCTGCCAAACACTTGGCAGACCTCCGTGCAACGTCTAGAACACGATGGGAGTTGTTTTCTGTGCTGGCACAGTTTTTTCCTGCCAGACATAGTGGAAAAGCTTTCTGCTAAGATGTAGACTACAAAAGATGCTAAACACAAAAGTACGATGCTCTCCAGAGCAAAAAGCCGCTCCCGGGCGTCTTTCGGCAGAAGCCGCGCTAAGGAGAGCACTGTGACTGGCACAATCTTCTTTGCGCGAAGTAGCCGCTTCTTCGCCTCCGGGAGCCGGAGGGAGCGGCAGCTTCGGGAAGGTGAAGAAGCAAGCTGTACAACACTGGGATTGTGTGCGCAGCTTGCCACCTGATAGAAAACAGTACCTTTGCACTCTCCCGACTTTTCCAATTACATGAAAATTCGATTGGAAGCTGTTTTGGACAACTTTTCTTCCTGCCAAACACTTGGCAGACCTCCGTGCAACGTCTAGAACACGATGGGAGTTGTTTTCTGTGCTGGCACAACTTTTCCTAGCCAGACATAGTGGAAAAGCTTTCTGCTAAGATATAGACTACAAAAGACGCTAAAGACGAAAGTATGATGCTCTCCGGAGCTAAAAGCCGCTCACGGGCGTCTTTCAGCAGAAGCCGCGCTAAGGAGAGCACTGTGACCGGCACAATCGTCTTTGCGCGAAGTAGCCGCTTCTTCGCCTCCGGCAGCCGGAGAGAGCGGCAGCTTCGGGAAGGTGAAGAAGGAAGCTGTACAACACTGGGGTTCTGTGCGCAGCTTTCCAACTGATAGAAAACAGTACCTTTGCACTGTCCTTACTTTTCCAATCACATGAACATTCGATAGGAAGCTGTTTTGGACAACTTTTCTTTTCTTCCTGCCAAACACTTGGCCGACATCCGTGCAACGTCTAGAACGCGATGGGAGTTGTTTTCTGTGCTGGCACAGTTTTTCCCTGCCAGACATAGTGGAAAAGCTTTCTGCTAAGATGTAGACTACAAAAGACGCTAAACACGAAAGTACGATGCTCTCCGGAGCTAAAAGCCGCTCGCGGGCGGCTTTCGGCAGAAGCCGCGCTAAGGAGAGCACTGTGACTGGCACAATCGTCTTTGCGCGAAGTAGCCGCTTCTTCGCCTCCGGGAGCCGGTGAGAGCGGCAGCTTCGGGAAGGTGAAGAAGGAAGCTGTACAACACTGGGATTGTGTGCGCAGCTTGCCAACAACTGATAGAAAACAGTACCTTTGCACTCTCCTGACTTTTCCAATCACATGAACATTCGATTGGAAGCTGTTTTGGACAACTTTTCTTTTCTTCCTGCCAAACACTTGGCAGACCTCCGTGCAACGTCTAGAACACGATGGGAGTTGTTTTCTGTGCTGGCACAGTTTTTCCTAGCCAGACATAGTGGAAAAGCTTTCTGCTAAGATGTAGACTACAAAAGACGCTAAACACGAAAGTACGATGCTCTCCGTAGCTAAAAGCCGCTCCCGGACGTCTTTCGGCCGAAGCCGCGCTAAGGAGAGCACTGTGAGCGGCACATTCGTCTTTGCGCGAAGTAGCCGCTTCATCGCCTCCAGGAGCCGGAGAGAGCGGCAGCTTCGGGAAGGTGAAGAAGGAAGCTGTACAACACTGGGATTGTGTGCGCAGCTTGCCAACGGATAGAAAACAGTACCTTTGCACTCTCCTGACTTAGTACGATGCTCTCCGGAGCTAGAAGCCGCTCCCGGGCGTCTTTCGGCAGAAGCCGCGCTTAGGAGAGCACTGTGACCGGCACATTCGTCTTTGTGCGAAGTAGCCGCTTCTTCGCCTCCGGCAGCCGGAGAGAGCGGCAGCTTCGGGAAGGTGAAGAAGGAAGCTGTACAACACTGGGATTGTGTGCACAGCTTGCCAACTGATAGAAAACAGTACCTTTGCCCTCTCCTGAGTTTTCCAATCACATGAACATTCGATTCGAAGCTGTTTTGGACAACTTTTCTTTTCTTCCTGCCAAACACTTGGCAGACCTCCGTGCAACGTCTAGAACACGATGGGAGTTGTTTTCTGTGCTGGCACAGTTTTTTCCTAGCCAGACATAGTGGAAAAGCTTTCTCTAAGATGTAGACTACAAAAGATGCTAAACACGAAAGTACAATGCTCTCCCGAGCTAAAAGCCGCTCCCGGGCGACTTTCGGCAGAAGCCGCGCTAAGGAGAGCACTGTGGCTGGCACAATCTTCTTTGCGCGAAGTAGCCGCTTCTTCGCCTCCGGGTGCCGGAGGGAGCGGCAGCTTTGGGAAGGTGAAGAAGGAAGCTGTACAACACTGGGATTGTGTGCGCAGCTTGCCAACTGATAGAAAACAGTACCTTTGCACTCTCCTTACTTTTCCAATCACATGAGCATTCGATTGGAAGCTGTTTTGGACAACTTTTCTTTTCTTCCTGCCAAACACTTGGCAGACCTCCGTGCAACGTCTAGAACACGATGGGAGTTGTTTTCTGTGCTGGCACAGCTTTTCCTAGCCAGACATAGTGGAAAAGCTTTCTGCTAAGATGTAGACTACAAAAGACGCTAAACACGAAAGTACGATGCTCTCCGGAGCTAAAAGCCGCTCCCGGACGTCTTTCGGCAGAAGCCGCGCTACGGAGAGCACTGTGACCGGCACAATCTTCTTTGCGCGAAGTAGCAGCTTCTTCGCCTCCGGCCACCGGAGAGAGCGGCAGCTTCGGGAAGGTGAAGAAGGAAGCTGTACAACACTGGGATTGTGAGCGCAGCTTGCCAACTGATAGAAAACAGTACCTTTGCCCTCTCCTGACTTTTCCAATCACATGAACATTCGATTCGAAGCTGTTTTGGACAACTTTTCTTCCTTCCAAACACTTGGCAGACCTCCGTGCAACGTCTAGAACACGATGGGAGTTGTTTTCTGTGCTGGCACAACTTTTCCTAGCCAGACATAGTGGAAAAGCTTTTTGCTTAGATGTAGACTACAAAGGACGCGAAACACGAAAGTACGATGCTCTCCGGAGCTAAAAGCCGCTCCCGGGCGACTTTCGGCAGAAGCCGCGCTAAGGAGAGCACTGTGACCGGCTAAATCGTCTTTGCGCGAAGTAGCAGCTTCTTCGCCTCCGGGAGCCGGAGGGAGCGGCAGCTTCGGGAAGGTGAAGAAGGAAGCTGTACAACACTGGGATTGTGTGCGCAGCTTGCCAACTGATAGAAAACAGTACCTTTGCACTCTCCTTACTTTACAATTACATGAAAATTCGATTGGAAGCATTTTTGGACAACTTTTCTTCCTGCCAAACACTTGGCAGACCTCCGTGCAACGTCTAGAACACGATGGGAGTTGTTTTCTGTGCTGGCACAGTTTTTCCTAGCCAGACATAGTGGAAAAGCTTTCTGCTAAGATGTAGACTACAAAAGACGCTAAACACGAAAGTACGATGCTCTCCGTAGCTAAAAGCCGCTCCCGGACGTCTTTCGGCCGAAGCCGCGCTAAGGAGAGCACTGTGAGCGGCACATTCGTCTTTGCGCGAAGTAGCCGCTTCATCGCCTCCAGGAGCCGGAGAGAGCGGCAGCTTCGGGAAGGTGAAGAAGGAAGCTGTACAACACTGGGATTGTGTGCGCAGCTTGCCAACGGATAGAAAACAGTACCTTTGCACTCTCCTGACTTAGTACGATGCTCTCCGGAGCTAGAAGCCGCTCCCGGGCGTCTTTCGGCAGAAGCCGCGCTTAGGAGAGCACTGTGACCGGCACATTCGTCTTTGTGCGAAGTAGCCGCTTCTTCGCCTCCGGCAGCCGGAGAGAGCGGCAGCTTCGGGAAGGTGAAGAAGGAAGCTGTACAACACTGGGATTGTGTGCACAGCTTGCCAACTGATAGAAAACAGTACCTTTGCCCTCTCCTGAGTTTTCCAATCACATGAACATTCGATTCGAAGCTGTTTTGGACAACTTTTCTTTTCTTCCTGCCAAACACTTGGCAGACCTCCGTGCAACGTCTAGAACACGATGGGAGTTGTTTTCTGTGCTGGCACAGTTTTTTCCTAGCCAGACATAGTGGAAAAGCTTTCTCTAAGATGTAGACTACAAAAGATGCTAAACACGAAAGTACAATGCTCTCCCGAGCTAAAAGCCGCTCCCGGGCGACTTTCGGCAGAAGCCGCGCTAAGGAGAGCACTGTGGCTGGCACAATCTTCTTTGCGCGAAGTAGCCGCTTCTTCGCCTCCGGGTGCCGGAGGGAGCGGCAGCTTTGGGAAGGTGAAGAAGGAAGCTGTACAACACTGGGATTGTGTGCGCAGCTTGCCAACTGATAGAAAACAGTACCTTTGCACTCTCCTTACTTTTCCAATCACATGAGCATTCGATTGGAAGCTGTTTTGGACAACTTTTCTTTTCTTCCTGCCAAACACTTGGCAGACCTCCGTGCAACGTCTAGAACACGATGGGAGTTGTTTTCTGTGCTGGCACAGCTTTTCCTAGCCAGACATAGTGGAAAAGCTTTCTGCTAAGATGTAGACTACAAAAGACGCTAAACACGAAAGTACGATGCTCTCCGGAGCTAAAAGCCGCTCCCGGACGTCTTTCGGCAGA
Organism: Melospiza melodia melodia; assembly: GCF_035770615.1. Lineage (NCBI taxonomy): Eukaryota > Metazoa > Chordata > Aves > Passeriformes > Passerellidae > Melospiza > Melospiza melodia. The sequence goes on from NC_086225.1 coordinate 33,185,412, forward strand.
AGCCGCGCTACGGAGAGCACTGTGACCGGCACAATCTTCTTTGCGCGAAGTAGCAGCTTCTTCGCCTCCGGCCACCGGAGAGAGCGGCAGCTTCGGGAAGGTGAAGAAGGAAGCTGTACAACACTGGGATTGTGAGCGCAGCTTGCCAACTGATAGAAAACAGTACCTTTGCCCTCTCCTGACTTTTCCAATCACATGAACATTCGATTCGAAGCTGTTTTGGACAACTTTTCTTCCTTCCAAACACTTGGCAGACCTCCGTGCAACGTCTAGAACACGATGGGAGTTGTTTTCTGTGCTGGCACAACTTTTCCTAGCCAGACATAGTGGAAAAGCTTTTTGCTTAGATGTAGACTACAAAGGACGCGAAACACGAAAGTACGATGCTCTCCGGAGCTAAAAGCCGCTCCCGGGCGACTTTCGGCAGAAGCCGCGCTAAGGAGAGCACTGTGACCGGCTAAATCGTCTTTGCGCGAAGTAGCAGCTTCTTCGCCTCCGGGAGCCGGAGGGAGCGGCAGCTTCGGGAAGGTGAAGAAGGAAGCTGTACAACACTGGGATTGTGTGCGCAGCTTGCCAACTGATAGAAAACAGTACCTTTGCACTCTCCTTACTTTACAATTACATGAAAATTCGATTGGAAGCATTTTTGGACAACTTTTCTTCCTGCCAAACACTTGGCAGACCTCCGTGCAACGTCTAGAACACGATGGGAGTTGTTTCCTGTGCTGGCACAGTTTTTTCCTGCCAGACATAGTGGAAAAGCTTTCTGCTAAGATGTAGACTACAAAAGATGCTAAACACAAAAGTACGATGCTCTCCAGAGCAAAAAGCCGCTCCCGGGCGTCTTTCGGCAGAAGCCGCGCTAAGGAGAGCACTGTGACTGGCACAATCTTCTTTGCGCGAAGTAGCCGCTTCTTCGCCTCCGGGAGCCGGAGGGAGCGGCAGCTTCGGGAAGGTGAAGAAGGAAGCTGTACAACACTGGGATTGTGTGCGCAGCTTGCCACCTGATAGAAAACAGTACCTTTGCACTCTCCCGACTTTTCCAATTACATGAAAATTCGATTGGAAGCTGGTTTGGACAACTTTTCTTCCTGCCAAACACTTGGCAGACCTCCGTGCAACGTCTAGAACACGATGGGAGTTGTTTTCTGTGCTGGCACAACTTTTCCTAGCCAGACATAGTGGAAAAGCTTTCTGCTAAGATATAGACTACAAAAGACGCTAAACACGAAAGTACGATGCTCTCCGGAGCTAAAAGCCGCTCACGGGCGTCTTTCAGCAGAAGCCGCGCTAAGGAGAGCACTGTGACCGGCACAATCGTCTTTGCGCGAAGTAGCCGCTTCTTCGCCTCCGGCAGCCGGAGAGAGCGGCAGCTTCGGGAAGGTGAAGAAGGAAGCTGTACAACACTGGGGTTCTGTGCGCAGCTTTCCAACTGATAGAAAACAGTACCTTTGCACTGTCCTTACTTTTCCAATCACATGAACATTCGATAGGAAGCTGTTTTGGACAACTTTGCTTTTCTTCCTGCCAAACACTTGGCCGACATCCGTGCAACGTCTAGAACGCGATGGGAGTTGTTTTCTGTGCTGGCACAGTTTTTCCCTGCCAGACATAGTGGAAAAGCTTTCTGCTAAGATGTAGACTACAAAAGACGCTAAACACGAAAGTACGATGCTCTCCGGAGCTAAAAGCCGCTCGCGGGCGGCTTTCGGCAGAAGCCGCGCTAAGGAGAGCACTGTGACTGGCACAATCGTCTTTGCGCGAAGTAGCCGCTTCTTCGCCTCCGGGAGCCGGTGAGAGCGGCAGCTTCGGGAAGGTGAAGACGGAAGCTGTACAACACTGGGATTGTGTGCGCAGCTTGCCAACAACTGATAGAAAACAGTACCTTTGAACTCTCCTGACTTTTCCAATCACATGAACATTCGATTGGAAGCTGTTTTGGACAACTTTTCTTTTCTTCCTGCCAAACACTTGGCAGACCTCCGTGCAACGTCTAGAACACGATGGGAGTTGTTTTCTGTGCTGGCACAGTTTTTCCTAGCCAGACATAGTGGAAAAGCTTTCTGCTAAGATGTAGACTACAAAAGACGCTAAACACGAAAGTACGATGCTCTCCGTAGCTAAAAGCCGCTCCCGGACGTCTTTCGGCCGAAGCCGCGCTAAGGAGAGCACTGTGACCGGCACATTCGTCTTTGCGCGAAGTAGCCGCTTCATCGCCTCCAGGAGCCGGAGAGAGCGGCAGCTTCGGGAAGGTGAAGAAGGAAGCTGTACAACACTGGGATTGTGTGCGCAGCTTGCCAACGGATAGAAAACAGTACCTTTGCACTCTCCTGACTTAGTACGATGCTCTCCGGAGCTAGAAGCCGCTCCCGGGCGTCTTTCGGCAGAAGCCGCGCTTAGGAGAGCACTGTGACCGGCACATTCGTCTTTGCGCGAAGTAGCCGCTTCTTCGCCTCCGGCAGCCGGAGAGAGCGGCAGCTTCGGGAAGGTGAAGAAGGAAGCTGTACAACACTGGGATTGTGTGCACAGCTTGCCAACTGATAGAAAACAGTACCTTTGCACTCTCCTGACTTTTCCAATCACATGAACATTCGATTCGAAGCTGTTTTGGAAAACTTTTCTTTTCTTCCTGCCAAACACTTGGCAGACCTCCGTGCAACGTCTAGAACACGATGGGAGTTGTTTTCTGTGCTGGCACAGTTTTTTCCTAGCCAGACATAGTGGAAAAGCTTTCTCTAAGATGTAGACTACAAAAGATGCTAAACACGAAAGTACAATGCTCTCCCGAGCTAAAAGCCGCTCCCGGGCGTCTTTCGGCAGAAGCCGCGCTAAGGAGAGCACTGTGGCTGGCACAATCTTCTTTGCGCGAAGTAGCCGCTTCTTCGCCTCCGGGTGCCGGAGGGAGCGGCAGCTTTGGGAAGGTGAAGAAGGAAGCTGTACAACACTGGGATTGTGTGCGCAGCTTGCCAACTGATAGAAAACAGTACCTTTGCACTCTCCTGACTTTTCCAATCACATGAGCATTCGATTGGAAGCTGTTTTGGACAACTTTTCTTTTCTTCCTGCCAAACACTTGGCAGACCTCCGTGCAACGTCTAGAACACGATGGGAGTTGTTTTCTGTGCTGGCACAGCTTTTCCTAGCCAGACATAGTGGAAAAGCTTTCTGCTAAGATGTAGACTACAAAAGACGCTAAACACGAAAGTACGATGCTCTCCGGAGCTAAAAGCCGCTCCCGGACGTCTTTCGGCAGAAGCCGCGCTACGGAGAGCACTGTGACCGGCACAATCTTCTTTGCGCGAAGTAGCAGCTTCTTCGCCTCCGGCCACCGGAGAGAGCGGCAGCTTCGGGAAGGTGAAGAAGGAAGCTGTACAACACTGGGATTGTGAGCGCAGCTTGCCAACTGATAGAAAACAGTACCTTTGCCCTCTCCTGACTTTTCCAATCACATGAACATTCGATTCGAAGCTGTTTTGGACAACTTTTCTTTTCTTCCTGCCAAACACTTGGCAGACCTCCGTGCAATGTCTAGAACACGATGGGAGTTGTTTTCTGTGCTGGCACAGTTTTTCCTAGCCAGACATAGTGGAAAAGCTTTCCGTAAGATGTAGACAACAAAGGACGCGAAACACGAAAGTACGATGCTCTCCGGAGCTAAAAGCCGCTCCCGGGCGACTTTCGGCAGAAGCCGCGCTAAGGAGAGCACTGTGACCGGCTAAATCGTCTTTGCGCGAAGTAGCAGCTTCTTCGCCTCCGGGAGCCGGAGGGAGCGGCAGCTTCGGGAAGGTGAAGAAGGAAGCTGGACAACACTGGGATTGTGTGCGCAGCTTGCCAACTGATAGAAAACAGTACCTTTGCACTCTCCTTACTTTTCCAATTACATGAAAATTCGATTGGAAGCATTTTTGGACAACTTTTCTTCCTGCCAAACACTTGGCAGACCTCCGTGCAACGTCTAGAACACGATGGGAGTTGTTTTCTGTGCTGGCACAGTTTTTTCCTGCCAGACATAGTGGAAAAGCTTTCTCTAAGATGTAGACTACAAAAGATGCTAAACACAAAAGTACGATGCTCTCCAGAGCAAAAAGCCGCTCCCGGGCGTCTTTCGGCAGAAGCCGCGCTAAGGAGAGCACTGTGACTGGCACAATCTTCTTTGCGCGAAGTAGCCGCTTCTTTGCCTCCGGGGGCCGGAGAGGGCGGAAGCTACGGGAAGGTGAAGAAGGAAGCTGTACAACACTGGGTTTGTGTGTGCAGCTTACCAACTGAAAGAAAACAGTACCCTTGCCCTCTCCTGACTTTTCCAATCACATGAACATTCGATTCGAAGCTGTTTTGGACAACTTTTCTTTTCTTCCTGCCAAACACTTGGCAGACCTCCGTGCAACGTCTAGAACACGATGGGAGTTGTTTTCTGTGCTGGCACAGCTTTTCCTAGCCAGACATATTGGAAAAGCTTTCTGCTAAGATGTAGACTACAAAGGACGCGAAACACGAAAGTACGATGCTCTCCAGAGCTAAAAGCCGCTCCCGGGCGTCTTTCGGCAGAAGCCGCGCTAAGGAGAGCACTGTGACTGGCACATTCGTCTTTGCGCGAAGTAGTCGCTTCTTCGCCTCCGGCAGCCGGAGAGAGCGGCAGCTTCGGGAAGGTGAAGAAGCAAGCTGTACAACACTGGGATTGTGTGCGCAGCTTGCCAACTGATAGAAAACAGTACCTTTGCCCTCTCCTGACTTTTCCAATCACATGAACATTCGATTCGAAGCTGTTTTGGACAACTTTTCTTCCTGCCAAACACTTGGCAGACCTCCGTGCAACGTCTAGAACACGATGGGAGTTGTTTTCTGTGCTGGCACAACTTTTCCTAGCCAGACATATTGGAAAAGCTTTTTGCTTAGATGTAGACAACAAAGGACGCGAAACACGAAAGTACGATGCTCTCCGGAGCTAAAAGCCGCTCCCGGGCGACTTTCGGCAGAAGCCGCGCTAAGGAGAGCACTGTGACCGGCTAAATCGTCTTTGCGCGAAGTAGCAGCTTCTTCGCCTCCGGGAGCCGGAGGGAGCGGCAGCTTCGGGAAGGTGAAGAAGGAAGCTGTACAACACTGGGATTGTGTGCGCAGCTTGCCAACTGATAGAAAACAGTACCTTTGCACTCTCCTTACTTTTCCAATTACATGAAAATTCGATTGGAAGCATTTTTGGACAACTTTTCTTCCTGCCAAACACTTGGCAGACCTCCGTGCAACGTCTAGAACACGATGGGAGTTGTTTTCTGTGCTGGCACAGTTTTTTCCTGCCAGACATAGTGGAAAAGCTTTCTCTAAGATGTAGACTACAAAAGATGCTAAACACAAAAGTACGATGCTCTCCAGAGCAAAAAGCCGCTCCCGGGCGTCTTTCGGCAGAAGCCGCGCTAAGGAGAGCACTGTGACTGGCACAATCTTCTTTGCGCGAAGTAGCCGCTTCTTCGCCTCCGGGAGCCGGAGGGAGCGGCAGCTTCGGGAAGGTGAAGAAGGAAGCTGTACAACACTGGGATTGTGTGCGCAGCTTGCCAACTGATAGAAAACAGTACCTTTGCACTCTCCCGACTTTTCCAATTACATGAAAATTCGATTGGAAGCTGTTTTGGACAACTTTTCTTCCTGCCAAACCCTTGGCAGACCTCCGTGCAACGTCTAGAACACGATGGGAGTTGTTTTCTGTGCTGGCACAACTTTTCCTAGTCAGACATAGTGGAAAAGCTTTCTGCTAAGATGTAGACTACAAAAGGCGCTAAACACGGAAGTACGATGCTCTCCGGAGCTAAAAGCCGCTCCCGGGCGTCTTTCAGCAGAAGCCGCGCTAAGGAGAGCACTGTGACCGGCACAATCGTCTTTGCGCGAAGTAGCCGCTTCTTCGCCTCCGGCAGCCGGAGAGAGCGGCAGCTTCGGGAAGGTGAAGAAGGAAGCTGTACAACACTGGGGTTCTGTGCGCAGCTTTCCAACTGATAGAAAACAGTACCTTTGCACTGTCCTTACTTTTCCAATCACATGAACATTCGATTGGAAGCTGTTTTGGACAACTTTTCTTTTCTTCCTGCCAAACACTTGGCCGACATCCGTGCAACGTCTAGAACGCGATGGGAGTTGTTTTCTGTGCTGGCACAGTTTTTCCCTGCCAGACATAGTGAAAAAGCTTTCTGCTAAGATGTAGACTACAAAAGACGCTAAACACGAATGTACGATGCTCTCCGGACTTAAAAGCCGCTCGCGGGCGGCTTTCGGCAGAAGCCGCGCTAAGGAGAGCACTGTGACTGGCACAATCGTCTTTGCGCGAAGTAGCCGCTTCTTCGCCTCCGGGAGCCGGTGAGAGCGGCAGCTTCGGGAAGGTGAAGAAGGAAGCTGTACAACACTGGGATTGTGTGCGCAGCTTGCCAACAACTGATAGAAAACAGTACCTTTGAACTCTCCTGACTTTTCCAATCGCATGAACATTCGATTGGAAGCTGTTTTGGACAACTTTTCTTTTCTTCCTGCCAAACACTTGGCAGACCTCTGTGCAACGTCTAGAACACGATGGGAGTTGTTTTCTGTGCTGGCACAGTTTTCCTAGCCAGACATAGTGGAAAAGCTTTCTGCTAAGATGTAGACTACAAAAGACGCTAAACACGAATGTACGATGCTCTCCGTAGCTAAAAGCCGCTCCCGGACGTCTTTCGGCCGAAGCCGCGCTAAGGAGAGCACTGTGACCGGCACATTCGTCTTTGCGCGAAGTAGCCGCTTCATCGCCTCCAGGAGCCGGAGAGAGCGGCAGCTTCGGGAAGGTGAAGAAGGAAGCTGTACAACACTGGGATTGTGTGCGCAGCTTGCCAACTGATAGAAAACAGTACCTTTGCACTCTCCCGACTTTTCCAATCACATGAACATTCGATTGGAACCTATTTTGGACAACTTTTCTTTTCTTCCTGCCAAACACTTGGCAGACCTCCGTGCAACGTCTAGAACACGATGGGAGTTGTTTTCTGTGCTGGCACAACTTTTCCTAGCCAGACATAGTGGAAAAGCTTTCTGCTAAGATATAGACTACAAAAGACGCTAAAGACGAAAGTACGATGCTCTCCGGAGCTAAAAGCCGCTCCCGGGCGTCTTTCAGCAGAAGCCGCGCTAAGGAGAGCACTGTGACCGGCACAATCGTCTTTGCGCGAAGTAGCCGCTTCTTCGCCTCCGGCAGCCGGAGAGAGCGGCAGCTTCGGGAAGGTGAAGAAGGAAGCTGTACAACACTGGGATTGTGTGTGCAGCTTGCCAACTGATAGAAAACAGTACCTTTGCACTCTCCTGACTTTTCCAATCACATGAACATTCGATTGGAAGCTGTTTTGGACAACTTTTCTTTTCTTCCTGCCAAACACTTGGCAGACCTCCGTGCAACGTCTAGAACACGATGGGAGTTGTTTTCTGTGCTGGCACAGTTTTTCCCTGCCAGACATAGTGGAAAAGCTTTCTGCTAAGATGTAGACTACAAAAGTCGCTAAACACGAAAGTACGATGCACTCCGGAGCTAAAAGCCACTCGCGGGCGGCTTTCGGCAGAAGCCGCGCTAAGGAGAGCACTGTGACCGGCACAATCGTCTTTGCACGAAGTAGCCGCTTCTTCGCCTCCGGGAGCCGGTGAGAGCGGCAGCTTCGGGAACGTGAAGAAGGAAGCTGTACAACACTGGGATTGTGTGCGCAGCTTGCCAACTGATAGAAAACAGTACCTTTGCACTGTCCTGACTTTTCCAATCACATGAACATTCGATTGGGAGCTGTTTTGGACAACTTTTCTTTTCTTCCTGCCAAACACTTGGCAGACCACCGTGCAACGTCTAGAATACGATGGGAGATGTTTTCTGTGCTGGCACAGTTTTTCCTAGCCAGACATAGTGGAAAAGCTCTCTGCTAAGATGTAGACAGGAAGAGACGCTAAACACGAAAGTACGATTCTCTCCGGAGCTAAAAGCCGCTCCCGGGCGTCTTTCGGCAGAACCCGCGCTAAGGAGAGCACTGTGACCGGCACAATCGTCTTTGCGCGAAGTAGCCGCTTCTTCGCCTCCAGGAGCCGGAGAGAACGGCAGCTTTGGGAAGGTGAAGAAGGAAGCTGTACAACACTGGGATTGTGTGCGCAGCTTGCCAACTGATAGAAAACAGTATCTTTGCACTCTCCTGACTTTTCCAATCACATGAACATTCGATTGGAAGCTGTTTTGGACAACTTTTCTTTTCTTCCTGCCAAACACTTGGCAGACCTCCGTGCAACGTCTAGAACACGATGGGAGTTGTTTTCTGTGCTGGCACAGTTTTTCCTAGCTAGACATAGTGGAAAAGCTTTCTGCTAAGATGTAGACTACAAGAGAGGCTAGGGACTGCATGTAGGCCAATGACACCCATCTTCAAAAAAGGCAATTAGAGGGGCTCGCAATAGTACAAACCAGCCAGCCTCTTTTTTATTCCCAGGAAGTTGATGAAGCAGCTCTTCCTGGAAAACCTTGCCAGGCGCATGATAGACGACAAAATAATGTAGTTCGCATGATTTTTCAGGGGAATTTCATGCTGAACATCACTTTAAACTCCTCTGATGAATCAACTTGACTGGTAGATGAAGGGAATATTATCTGCCTGGGCTTCAGGGAGGTTTTTGACATATCTCTACATGGCAGCACACATACATATGGAAGCAATAGTGCAAAGGGGAGGGAATCAGTGTCTTTTCAGTGATGCTGAGTGAAAAGACAAGAGGCAGTGGGCACACACTGAAATACAGGAGATTGCCTTTGAACATCAGTAAATGATTCTTTACTGTGAGGATGACTGAACCACGGCACAGACTGCCCAGAAAGATTGTGGAGCCTGGATCTTTGAAGACATTAAAAGTACACCCAGATAGAATCCTGGGCAAGAGGCTCTAGGTATCCTGGTTTAGGCAGGGGGGTTGGGCCTGGTTAGCCCCACCAACCCCTTCCACTCTCATTCATTCTGTGCTAGTGAATTCTCTTCAAGATGCATTTCAAGCACTGGCATGACAAAGTTCTGTGCAGACAGACATCCAAATGGACATGGCATCTAAGTTCCTTAAGCAGTGTTCAAGAAGAATGTAAAACTCTGGGACAAGTGTCTCTTCCCTAACTGAATCCCTTTCATGGGAAAATTCCCAGCTCTAGAAAGATCTTCTGATACGCATGCTTAAGACTGACACTGGCTGAGCAAATTTCTCCCTACGTGTATCTAAGACCAGTTAGGATCTTCACCCAAAGTGCTGTCAACATAGTCACAGAATGCCTATTGTTAAGAAGTGACAACTTCCATCAGAATGGCAACTATTGGTCCACAAAATGGATTAATGGATGGCAATTATCTACTTGGGTTAAAAACAAAAATAAAGAGTTGGTCTTTATTTATCAATTTCATTGCAATATTGATAAGGGAAGAAAAAGACCTAAGTCCTTGACTTTCTGAACTCGAGGAAAGATTTTAAAAATTCCTTGTAAAAATGTATGATCACAATCAGACTATTGAAACCATTTCAGTTGGGAAAAAGTTCCAAAATTGTCTCGATAGTGGCAAAGAAGCCAAGAAAACAGGAAAGAAACAAAAATAGAGCAAAAGAGTCAGCTTGAGTGTACAAGCTCGTTCTAGAAGTAGTCTGCTGGGGAAAGGAACCCCCAGTTGAATTTCCAATGTATTCCTGCGCTTGATTCAGTAACTGGTCAATGTAAAAACCAATCCTTTTGTACAACTTCTTCCAGCAACAAAAACTCCAGCAGGTTGACACTACCATCATGTCTGTTCCAGACATATTTAAAAGAGAAATGATGATTTTCTTGAAAACCTATTTGCATAAAAGTTGCAAGATGGTGGAGAGATTCCCACATCCTCCTTCCTTCATCTGGCTTGAAAGTATATTTGATAAAATATGCAACAAATTTTTTTGCGGAGAAAAGAAGAAACCTCACAACTTTATAAAAGTTGTAAAGTCCGGTATGTTTATTTGCGACGCGCGCCGGACGCAAGTCCCCCAACAAGACATGTGTACTTCTGAAGACCTCGCGTCTTCTTTTATCCCCCTTCCAAATGCATATGCATACAGTTTCACAATAAGTTCATACATATTCATTCCGTGTGACATTTAGCACCAGTTCTTCTTTATCAAAGGAATTACTAAGTCGGGGGCAAATCGACCTTGTGGTCTTTTCTGTTTTTCTTTCTCTGTCTCCTTGCTGTCTCGGCATGCGAGTTCTTCCTTCAGCTTTGGCCTCACAGACTTTTCACCTCTCTTAGACACTTCACCTAATTCAGAATGGATCTTTACTCTGTCTCATTCCCCCCTTTCCTAGGAAATAAGTAAATTCTTTTACTTAATGAAAACCTTCACAACAGTAAGTGTCTTTTAGTGCTTCACCATGTGCTTTTGACAAAGATGTTAATACAGCTATTTGTTGTAGCATTCTCCAGTTCCAAATTAACAATATAATAGATAATCCTAAGCTTACCCCAACTAATAGTAGTAAAACTACAATGGGGTGGCACAACTTATTAAAGATTCCTTTTGCAGTTGGTGACCACCCGAAGATCACATCCTATAATCTTAACAAAATTAAAAATACAGAGATTAGAATGGTTTCTACTAGACAGAATAACATCATTGCTATCAATTTGCACAGCAGCACAAGCAGTTCTCAAGCATACCCCCTTTTCCAGTATATACGAGCACAGTTTTCTGGTCAGTGACTGGATGAATTTTGAAGTGACAAATACTCTGCTCAGTGTCCAAACACACATCCTGAGCATTAATAGTATTGCTTTCACAAATGAATCTCATCTTTTCTCTAGCAGTGCAGGATTCTAAGTTTACTGTCTGCCACTTCCCATTCATCTTTCGTGCCCACACTCCATCTTCTGAAGGATAGAGTATTGTTTTTTCATGGTTTGATCCTAGAGCAACGATGGGATGGATAACATAAACAGTGGCATTATGTATGGTAAGCACAAAGGCAGTTGCCACATTAGAAACACGATCATAGGTGAAATTCACCATAATCCGCCAGGTTTGAAACTTCCTTTCAACATCAATTGCATTATCCCACACAATTTCTTGAATTTCAGCTGGAAAATTACCTTCACCCCTTTCCCATATGATCAGAGCTGCTGTTGCTTGTATCCATAACTGTGCTTGTATACAACTGAAAGCTAAAGACACATTATCTTGTACTATACTAAGTGCTTCTACTATCAACTTGTGGTCTTGGTCCCCGGCCTTTTCATACTTCCTTACTTTGGCAGTACTTTTGAAATCTGTCACTGGCTAGTTCCTAATGCCAATAGAGATTACTATAAAGGCTGCTTCAATTTTGTTAGGCTACCTGCTGCAGTGGCCAGTTTATTCACCAGTATTTCTGAATCAATTCCATTTAAAACTCCTAATCTTGTCCCTAATATGCCAGTTAGATGTTTGTTATGGGGAACAGGAACTGCTTTCTGTTTATGACCATCCCTCCCTGCCAGAGGGATGTGCTGGGCTCACACTGCAAATTCAGACACACTTCACAAGTGTATCTGACAGAGGTTTAGGTCATATTTGAGGCAGATGTTTGTTCTGAAATGTAGAGACCTCAGGAATCTCCTTCCCCCTCCAGAGCACCTGATTTCCCAGATGTGTGGCAAGCAGGAATGTCTCTCCTGGTCTACGAAACCATACCCACCTTGCCCCTAGCTTCAGGTCCAAGCCTCAAGTAAATAATGAAGGGGAAGTCTGAGAGAAGAGCCTAAATTCATTGCAGTGCCTCAGAAGAAACTGGGATCAGGTTTCTGCTACTTGAAACACTCAGCACAAAAGTGATGCTCAAAATCCTACAGCCTGCTGCTGAGCTCTGAGGGGGGTCTCTCTCTCTACCTCTTTTAAGCAGAATCCAACCACCTCAGACTGGGACAATCACTGATCCAAATCTCAGTAGGAAAAGGGATAGCTATAAAAAAAATCACCTTCCTTGCTTGGGTTAATTTACCACCTGCAGTTCAGCACCCTTTACCAGTCATTGCCTGAGTGTTCAGCCAACCGGCTTGGAAAATGACTTAAGGAAACTGATTTCGAGGTGTTCCTGGTTTTAGGCACCAGGAGAGCTGGCTCCTTCCTTTCTTGTTCTGCTCCTGAGATATGCCTGTTTTAGTCTGAACTAGTATGGGGTGTATAAGGCCCTGCTGTGGTAAAAAGTGCAGTGTCCAGCCCTCAAAGTGAGTTTTTAGATGGAGGAGCAGGCTGGTTGGGTTTTTGAGATGTTAATTTGCATTATCAACTCCACACATTTGAGAGACAATTCTGGATTGAATAATAGCTGTTGTTCAGTCACATCCACTTTGAATTCAAATGAAAGTCTGATATTAATTCGAGCTCAAAGGCAGGTCACTTCTACAGGCTGTATCAAGGTGAAATTACACCAACAGTCTGATTCACTTAGGTTATCACAGACTTCCTGGTGTTCATATACACCAGGAGAGGTTCAGACACTAATTACATCTGGTCTCTCATAAGCTACCCTATTGATGACCTGGCACCCTACTTTGATTTCTTCTCCTCTGATTCCTTGAAGAGTCCACAGTTCCTGTTCTTGCCATTCTTGCTCCTCACACATCTGATTCTCGTGGATGACTACAGTAGATATGTTTAAATCTTTTATCTCAGAAGGTTTTCCTATGGATCCAGTATAGTGATTAAATGCCAGGGACCAAGGCCATTTAGCATTACTTTGAACAGAGGTACTCTCAAGTTCTGAAACTTCAGTTATGATTACACACAATACAATTCTACAAACTAAAATATGAGCTACTCCTGACCGCAATATACTCATTTTGCCTGAGTAAGTTTTAATCTCAGTTCATTGTCTCCTGGCGTCACTCCTTAAGGGGTTTCTGGGCCTTCTTCACCCGAGAGTGATGGATCCAGGCATTCTGCTCCTTGATTTTGATTGCAGTGAAGGTGGTGAGAAGTACTCGCAGTGGTCTCTCCCACTGTGGTTCCGAAGTCTTCTCTGTAAGAGACTTAACATATACATCATCCCCAGGCTATCTAACTCCCTGCTCCGAGTTCCAGCCACATGCATCTCAATTACTCTGAGCTGTTTGCTTAATGCCACCATGTAGGTGGACATTCTGGACATTCCCTTTGTATTCTATATGGTCTTCTATAAGGCATTCTAAAAGGACTCAGCATTCCTTTAGCTCAAGTTTTAGTTTGAATTTGCAATACTGCTAGTGGAAGAGCTTGGGCTAGGGTAGATTAACTTTTTGCCCCAGTCTTATGATTTGCTGCTTAATCAAATGATTCATTCTCTCCACCTGGCCGCTTGATTGGGGGTGGTATGGGGTGTGAAGTTCCTGATCTATGCCCAGATGGCTACTAATCTGTTGCACTATTTTGGAAATGAAATGTGATTCTTTATCTGAGGATATCGTGGCTGGAACTCTGAAGCGTGGTATTATTTCTTGTAAAAATAATCTGGTCACCTCTTGAGCTTTGACAGTTCTGGTGGGGAATGTTTCTGGCCACCCTGAAAATGTATCTATCAATACCAGTAAATACTGATACCCCCCTTTCCTTGGGAGTTCTGAAAAGTTAATTTGCCACTGCTGTCCAGGCCCATGGCCTCTCCCGGTCTGACCGAGTTTTGGCCGGGGGGTATTTTGGGGTTAGTCTGGAGGCAAGGATCACACTGTCGGCTTACCTGAGTGACAGTGGCATATAAATTCCTGACAACGATACAGCGATTGTTTCAATCAGATTTGTGTAATGCACTCTGTATCACTCGCAGCCTCGGTCATTTTGAGAAAGGAGCCACACTCTATAAAAGGCTTTTAAGTAGTTAGGCCCTAGTGTGTTTTCTAGTGCCCTTCCTTCACTAGTAACCACGAAAATGGGAAGGGATTACTAGCTCTCTTTCAATGGTAGCCCACCCCTTGCAGTTGTACGTCTCTTTTGGTTAGTATTATTGTATTATGGCTTACTTTCGAGGAAAATCTGTACCTCACCCTTTGCTGCTTTCTCCGCCTCTCCATCCGCCAGCCCATTTCTTTCCTCCAATTTTAAGCTCACTCTCTAGTGTGCCTTAATATGCCTTTTCAGGTAGCTGAACTGCTTCCAGCAGCTGGATTGTCTCTTCTTTCCCTGTGAGGTCAGCAGACCCCTCTCTTTCCAGATGGCTCCATGTGCATGTATGACTCCAAATGCATTCCTTGGGTCTGTGTAGATGGTTATTCTCCTCCCTTTTGCCCTTTCCAGGGCACGGGTCAGGGCAATTATCTCAGCCTTCTGCGCAGAGGTACCTGTTGGTAAGGGTCCAGACTCGATTACCTCTCTGCAGGTAGTCACCGTGAACTTTGCAATGTCGCTTTCCTGTCAGTGAACCAGGTCTCTGCATCATCCAGAGGAGTGTCCCTTAAGTCTGGGTGGCTGGAGTAGGTAGCTTCGGTGGTCTCTAGGCAACTGTGGTGTCCACTGAGAAAAGAAGCTGTGTTGACAATATTAGTCACCACTATCTCTACATCGTCTTGCTCTACCATGATGGCCTGGTATTTCAGAAACCTCTGTGGTGAGAGCCTGTGGCCACCCTTTACTTCCAGTGCTGTGGACACTGTGTGGGACACTAGCACAGTCATTTTTGTCCCAGGGTAAACTTGCATGCCTCTTGAATATTCAGCACGACTGCTGCTACAGCTCTGAGGCAACCTGGCCATCCTTTGGCTGTTGCATCTAGTTGCTTAGAGAAGCAAGCAACTGCCCTTCAGTAAGGGTCCAAGTCCTGAGCCAGTATTCCCTGGGCAATTCCTTGCGTGGGAAAAATAGAAAGAATGGTTTACTTACATCTGGAAGTTTCAAAGCTGGAGCTGAAATGAGGGCACTCTCTCTAGCTGGCGAAAGGCCCATGTGGTGTCTTGTGTCCACTGGAGATCTCTGTTTCCATTGGCAATAAGAGCATAGAGGGGTCTGGCAAGCAGTCCATAAATATAAACCCACAGCTGGCACTACCCTACCATGCCTAAGAGGGTTCGGAGTTCTTTCATTGTCTGGGGTTTCAGGGTTTGGCATACGGCTTCTTTGCTTTAAAGTCTGCTGCTCCGCACTCACTTCTTACCCCAGGTAGATTACCTTCTGTTTCACTACCTGTGCCTTTTCTTTGAGACTCTGCGTCCTTGGAGTCCTAGGAAATTCAAAAGGCTTACCATCCAGGCTTCTCTCGCTTCCCTCATCCGAGTGGCTACTAGAAGATCGTCCACGTACTGCAACAGCCTCCTTTCCTCTTGTGGAGCTTCCTGGGACTCTGGGTCTTTGCAAGCTGTTCTCCAATCGGAGTGGGGAATCTTGAAGCCTTCAGGCACATGGACTATGTGAGCTTGAGTTTGAATGCAAAAATTTCCTGGCTGGCTTCATGAATAGGGAGGCAAAAGAAGGCATCTCTTAGGCCTAAAACAGTGAACCAGGTTAGCTCAGGTGATAAACAAGTCTGTAAGGCATATGGATTTGCTACCAGAGGGTATAAATTCTGTGTTATCTTATTGACAGCCCTTAATCCAGTACTATCAGTTATTGGGCGGATTCCTTCCTTATCTTCCTTTTGAGGGTACTACTCAGTTCTCACTAGTTGTGTTCTTTCCTTAAGCTTGATGCTCATGGGGGAGCATCTTTCACTCTCCCTGGTAGAGCAGAGGCCCATACCCTTGAAAACACTTGTTTACTTATTCTAATATCTCCTTACTAATGTCTTTCTTAATTTCAGTGTCTGTTAATGTTAAGCCTAACATCTTTATATCATTTGCCTCCAGAGTAACCTTTCTCATTTGAGAATGTTTAGCAAATTGAGCGAATTGTACAAAAGCTTTTAGGTACACATAGTACACATATTACTTTAAAGGTTTGCACAAGGATGCCTTCTCAGACTGGCCAGTTGTTCAGTTGTTCCCCACACTGCAACATAAACATTCTCCACAGTTACTAAAGCTTTATTTAAAACTGAATATATGACCCTTGTGTCAACAAAATTCTTCCCTTTTGGGGAGGTCATCTTTACCCTTCCTCCCTTACCTTGGGAGGAGCCTTTAGCAAATCATATGTACTCATTTTGTGAACTGTGATTGCTTTGCATTTCAGCATGATAATCCTTGCCTTATTTCATACGTTGCTATCTTATGCTGCATGCTGAACAACATGTTTGATTTGCTTTCTCTTTGCCTTGTTTTCCCTTTTCAAGAAATCTGGGTGATTCCTTAAAACACAAAGACATTTCAGCATACAAAACTCTATCCCATTTATCCTCCTATTTTAAAACAGTACTAACAGCAATGAAGTATTATAAATCTTTTTATTTTCTGAGCTGCTCCTACTGGCAGCCTTCTCCCAGTGAGCTCCTCCCAAAAGGGGCTAATTTAGGAACCTCTTTGCTCTGGTCAGTTCTCATTATTTATTTCTCCTTGCCCTATCTAACTTCCACTCAAACTTTTTTACAGACCTTCACAGTAGTTTCTCAACTTTCCTCCTATACACACAGCTCCAGGTGGCAGGTATCAGATGTGGTTCCCACACACAAGTTCTAAGACCTTAGGTTCTGAATCCGCTTGACCAGAAACCTCTAATTTACATGTGACCTGACACTTATTAGAACAGCAAAACCAGTGTTTCTCATAAACACCGCACTGAAATAATAACTGCACATCCAGCTTTTGCTCACAGGCCATTCCCGTTTTCCCTGGGGAGACGGGGCAGCCAGAGCTGTCCCTGTGCCCAGGGGACAGCCACTGTCACCTCACACAGCATGCTAATCAAAAACGTGATATAGACACTATATTCTGATCAAACAAAATATCAGTCTTTTCTAGTTCTCTTCTTGCACAATCTAATTAAGCCCTGTGTCTACTTACACTTGTTTTACTGCTTTGCAAAAAGGCTGTGCTAGTTACAGCCGAAACTCTGATATGCTCTCAGACACAAACACTCGCACCCGCACTCCCCCTTTATCTCAAATTCGCTAGAGCCAAGGCTTGAATTGCTGTGAGGGGGGGAATTCTTGGAATTCCTTTAACTCTATCGTAATTAAGCATAAATCACCGTACTATAGTTCTCCTATGTAAAATGCCACTCTTGTTGCAACAAAATCTTAAAATCTCCACAAACACTACTATACAATCTGAGAATCAAATTACCACAATGCAGCGGAAGAAAATCACCACACAAAACCACTGGGAAAGGGCATATCTCTCAAAGTGCTCGCTTTTCTCAACACAACATAGCATACCATAATTCAGCATTTACTCACATCAGTTTTCTTGGACACAATCAAAATCAAACATCCAAGGCAAAGGACCTCTCTGAGCTCATACTCATACTCACGGTTAAAATGTACCAGATCTACACAAATCACTACATTTAAACACAATAAATACCATCACTGACATTCTTCCACTCGCTTCTCTGCGGGGCACTTGTGTCCCTGCCCCCGCAGCCTGCTGCAGCCGGCGCCTCAGGCCTCACTCGGCTGCTTCAAACACGGGTAGTACTGACCCCCCCGCACTGTAGATTTATTCTCTTTTATACACCATACACTTATACACTTGCACGATTAGAAACACAGTGGACCGACCACACAATGCACACATTAACCATACAGCAACACAGTATCCGGACATCACACACACACAAACAAAGCACACACAGGCTCAACAGTTCTGCTCTATCAGAACTATGAACCCCTAACCCACACATACACGGGTTCACCCGGCTCACCCCTAGAGCCTCTAGCGGTTCTGCTCTATCAGAACTATGAACCCCCAACACACATACACGGGTTCACCCGGCTCACCCCCAGAGCCACTAGCGGTCTGCTCTATAAGAACGATGAACCCCATCTCTAATACAGCGGCTCTATCAGCTGAACCCAGACATCTCTGGGTGGTTTACTCCCTTGCTCTCCTTTCCCTACCCCGGGGGCCCCTCAGTACATCCCGTATCTTCCTCCGCAGGCCAGCAGGTCCTTGTCTGTCCTCGCAGGTGGCAAGTTGAGACGAGCGGAGCCCCACCAGGAAAAAATCCTAGGGCGCGCCTTGGAGGTCCGTCTATCCCCCCTGCCCCTGCGGGGACAGAGAACGCCTGGCTGGCTCGCCATAATGTTTTGCGGAGAAAAGAAGAAACCTCACAACTTTATAAAAGTTGTAAAGCCCGGTATGTTTATTTGCGACGCGCGCCGGACGCAAGTCCCCCAACAAGGCATGCGTACTTCTGAAGACCTCGGGTCATCTTTTATCCCCCTTCCAAATGCATATGCATACAGTTTCACAATAAGTTCATACATATTCACTCCGTGTGACATTTAGCACCAGTTCTTCTTTATCAAAGGAATTACTAAGTCGGGGGCAAATCGACCTTGTGGTCTTTTCTGTTTTTCTTTCTCTGTCTCCTTGCTGTCTCGGCATGCGAGTTCTTCCTTCAGCTTTGGCCTCACAGACTTTTCACCTCTCTTAGACACTTCACCTAATTCAGAATGGATCTTTACTCTGTCTCAGAAGCACATGATTTATAAGGTAGAGTCAAATGGATGATTTGGGAATTGATCTCTTGTTGATAGTAAACTTCATATCCACTCTGTGTGACCTTTCTAAAACAAAATGTGGAGCTGAGGCATGAATCTGCCACAACAATTGTAAAGCAAACATACACACTCCCCTTCACATGCCCCCCCTTCCACACACACCTAGGCACACACAGAGATCAGCATAGCAGATCATGAACACCTTGGAAAAGACTGAAATGCTAAATGCCTCTCTTGATGGGCAAAAGAGCTGGTGCAGTAATTCAAATGCCTGGTACAAAAATTCTGTTTAATATTTAGCTCCTATTTAAAACACAGCTTTTCATTTCATTCTATTTACAGAATATTTTCATTTCATTTGTTTCTTTAAAATTGCTTAGTTCTCACCTGTTGTATGTCTAGGAATACTTTCTTCGAAAAATAGAAAAAAATAGATGATATCTTTTCAGCAGAAAACGTTGGTTGATACAATTTTAAACCATCATGATATGGAAGAATTCTTCTGTCCCTCTCTAAGGTGGAAGAAGCATTTGGATCACAGATCATCTACAATGAAATACTTGACATGTTTAAGATGCTTTCAATCAATTTTGATCATCAATTGCTTATTCGTTTAAACAGTAATTTTTCAGTGAAGGGAAAGTGTGTGTGGTATATCTGCATGATGTGTTCAAACCCAGTTCCTACTAATGGCCAGGCTGAATTCCAGTAAATAATGTCCCGAATTATATTTTGCCGCCTTCTTTGGCACTTCATGAAATCTTACCATGATGAAGTGCTGAAACACAGAGATTTTCTCTTAGAGAGTGTCTCATGTTGTAACCCATCCCATGGATTTTATGCTGTAATTCTTATCTCTTTTAAAATTTGCTATCTTCTGTACAGTTTTCATGAAACTTTCTGTTACAGTAGTGAATAGCACAGATAAATGTCATTTTGTACAACTTTGAATTTACCCCAAGAGCTGAGAGAAAACTTGCTCCTATACTTCAATCCGAGTTTCTTCTATAGTCCAACTTTGTTTCTCTACCGTCAAGCTTCTCCTTTGTTGCTGCTCCAAGCCCCGTCCAAGCTGACCTTGAATACTTTCAGGGATGGGACACCCACAACTTCTCTGGGCAACCTGTTCCAGTGTTCCAGCACTCCCACAGTAAAAAAGGCCTTCCTTTCATCTAATATGTGTAGGAAATCATAAATCTAGGCATAGAAACTTGGAGTGCAAATTTAAAATTCTTTGGATTTGAAGCACATTTTATATGAATACTGACTTACAGATGACTAAAAGATGTTGATGGGCATTTGAGCTGACAAGTTTTGAAAAAGTGCACGGAAATTAAAATTGAAACCACTAAAATGAAAAACTTGTTGCCATTTTCTTTTTCCTCTCCTATTCAAAATTGCATATGTCAGATATCAGCGCTTCATGCAAACCTCTGAGATGCTCTCAGAGAAAAAGCTTTTCTTTCAGACTAAGTTGCGGTTGACGTAGAACACTAGCAGTAGTGAAAGTTTTTCTGGGCATCGGGGCAGCACCTTCTCCTTGGATTTGTGTGCAGAATGCATTTTATCCAAACTAGAAAATAGATCCCAGATCTGTTCTATTCATCATTCTTACTACATCAGGCCTGAAGATTCTGTGAAAAGTAGCCTGTGGACGTTGAAGATAGCGCATGTGAAACAGATGAGAGGTGATGGAGAAGTTGAGGGAGAGAAGAAAGAGCATATGGCCCAGTACAGACACCAGAAAGTATTTCTTCACGTGATCATGGCAAATCGCAGGAGCCACTTGGTACTACCAAACCAGCCCGACTTGGCACTGGCGCCACCTTGGGTCTGGGAACCATCCTGCGTATCATGGATTTTAAGGAGCCAGCCGGCCACACCAAGCCACAGGCGCCCAAACAAAAACCACGGCCCTTTACTCTGCAAACAAAACTCACCTGCCCCTCTTCTAGGTGGCAGATCGCAGGAGCCACTTGGTACTATCAAACCAGCCCATCTTGGCACTGGTGCCACCTTGGGTCTGAGAACCATCCTGCGTATGGTAAATTCTCAGGAACCAGCCGGCCAATCCGGGCCATAGGCCACCAAACACAAACCACGGCCCTTTTCTCTGGCAAACAAAACTCAGCTGCCTTCCTTCTGCATGGCAGATTGCTGGAGCCACTTGATACTATCAAACCAGCCCGACTTGGCACTGGTGCCACCTTGGGTCTGGGAAGGATCCTGCGTATCGTGGATTTTCAGGAGCCTGCCGGCCACTCCCAGCCACAGGCCCCCAAACATAAACCACGGCCCTTTTCTCTGGTAAAAAAAACTCAGCTGCCCCGCTTCTGGATGGCAGATTGCAGGAGCCACTTGATATTATCAAACCAGCCTGACTTGGCACTGGTGCCACCTTGGGTCTGGGAACCATCCTGCCTGTCATAAATTTTAAGGAGCCAGAAGGACATTGCCGGCCATAGGCCCAGATACAAATCTCGGCCCATTTCCCTGGCAAACAAAACTCACATGCCCAGCTTCTGAATGGCAGATTGCAGGAGCCACTTGGAACTATCAATCCACCCTGACTTGGCACTGGTGCCACCATGGAACTGGGAACCATCCTGCCTATCGTGGATTTTCAGGAGCCAGCCGGCCACTCCATGCCACAGGCCCCCAAACACAAACCACGGCCCTTTACTCTGCAAACAAATCTCACCTGCCCCTCTTCTAGGTGGCAGATTGCAGGAGCCACTTGCTACTATCAAACCAGCCCGTGTCCGTACTGGTGCCACCTTGGGTCTGAGAATCATCCTGCGTATGGTAGATTCTCAGGAACCAGCGGGCCTATCCGGGCCATAGGCCACCAAAAACAAACCACGGCCCTTTTCCCTGGCAAAAAAAACTCACCTGCCCCTCTTCTGGATGGCAGATTGCAGAAGGCTCTTGGCAATACCAAACCAGCCTGACTTGGCACTGGTGCCACCTCTGGTCTGGGAACCATCTTCCTATGATAAGTTTTCAGGAACCAGCAGGACACTGCAGGCAATTGTCCCCCAGAGACAAACCTTGGCCCGTTTCCCTGGCAAACAAAACTCGCCTGCCCAACTTCTGGATGGCAGATTTCAAGAGCCACTTGGTACTATCAAACAAGCCCATCTTGGTACTGGTGCCACCTTCGGTCTGGGAAATATCCTGCCTATCTTAGATTTCAGGAGCCAGCCGTTCAGTCCAGGCCATATGCCCCCAGACAGTGACCACGGCCCGTTTCCCTGGCAAACAAAACTCAACTGCCCCGCTTCTGGATGGCAGATTGCAAGAGCCACTTGGTACTATCAAACCGGCCCGACTTGGCACTGGTGCCACCTTGGATCTGGGAACCATCCTTCCTATCGCAGATTATCAGGGACCAGCCGGCCACTACCAGCCATAGGCCTCCAGACAAGAACCTGGTCCCGTTTCCTTGGCAAACAAAACTCACCTGCCCCTCTTCTGGATGACAGTTTGCAGAAGGCACATGGTACATCTGGATGACAGATTGCAGGCGGCACTTGGTACTATCAAACTAGCCCGACTTGGCACTGGTTCCAACTTTTGTCGGGGAACCAGCCTGCATATCGAGGATTTTCAGGAGCCAGCCGGCCACTCTCAGCCGCAGGCCCCCAAACACAAACCTCGGCCCATTTCCCAGGCAAACAAAACTAACCTGCCCCACTTCTGGATTGCAGATTGCAGAAGCCACTTGGTACTATCAAACCAGCCCGACTTGGCAGCGGTGCAACCTTGGGTCCGGCAACCATGCTGCGTATCGTGGATTTTCAGGAGCCAGGCGGCCACTCACAGCCACAGGTCCCCAAACACAAACCAGGGCCCTTTTCCCTGGCAAGCAAAACTCATCTGCCCCGGTTCTGGATGGCAGATAGCAGGAGCCACTTGGTCCTATCAAACCAGCCCCTCTTGGTACTGGTCCCACCTTGGCTGGGAACCATCCTGCGGAAGCTTTTTTAGACAATATTTCTTTTCTTCCTTCCAAACCCTTGGCAGACCTCCGTGCAACGTCTAGAACACGATGGGAGTTGTTTTCTGTGCTGGCACAGTTTTTCCTAGCCAGACATAGTGGAAAAGCTTTCTGCTAAGATGTAAACTACAAAAGACGCTAAACACGAAAGTACGATGCTCTCCGGAGCTAAAAACTGCTCCCGGGCGTCTTTCGGCAGAAGCCGCGCTAAGGAGAGCACTGTGACCGGCACAATCGTCTTTGCGCGAAGTAGCCGCTTCTTCGCCTCCGGGAGCAGGAGAGAGCAGCAGCTTCGGAAACGTGAAGAAGGAAGCTGTACAACACTGGGATTGTGTGTGCAGCTTGCCAACTGATATAAAACAGTACCTTTGCACTCTCCTGACTTTTCCAATCACATGAACATTCAATTGGAAGCTGTTTTGGACAACTTTCCTTTTCTTCCTGCCAAACACTTGGCAGATCTCCGTGCAACGTCTAGAACACGATGGGAGTTGTTTTCTGTGCTGGCACAGTTTTTCCTAGCCAGACATAGTGGAAAAGCTTTCTTCTAAGATTTAGACGACAAGGGAGGCTAAGGACTGGATGTAAGCAAATGACACCCATCTTCAAAAAAGGCAATTAGGGGGACTCGCAATAGTACAAACCAGCCAGCCTCTTTTTTATCCCCATGAAGTTAATGAAGAAGCTCTTCCTGGAAAACCTTGCCAGGCACATGAAAGACGACAAAATAATGTAGTTAGCATGATTTTTCAGGGGAATTTCATGCTGAACATCACTATAAACTCCTCTGATGAATCAACTTGACTGGTAGATGAAGGGAATATTATCTGCCTGGGCTTCAGGGAGGTTTTTGACATATCTCTACATGGCAGCACACATACATATGGAAGCAATAGTGCAAAGGGGAGGGAACCAGTGTCTTTTCAGTGATGCTGAGTGAAAAGACAAGAGGCAGTGGGCACACACTAAAATACAGGAGATTGCCTTTGAACATCAGTAAATGATTCTTTACTGTGAGGGTGACTGAACCACGGCACAGACTGCCCAGAAAGATTGTGGAGCCTGGATCTTTGAAGACATTAAAAGTACACCCAGATAGAATCCTGGGCAAGAGGCTCTAGGTATCCTGGTTTAGGCAGGGGGGTTGGGCCTGGTTAGCCCCACCAACCCCTTCCACTCTCATTCATTCTGTGCTAGTGAATTCTCTTCAAGATGCATTTCAAGCACTGGCATGACAAAGTTCTGTGCAGACAGAGATCCAAATGGACATGGCATCTAAGTTCCTTAAGCAGTGTTCAAGAAGAATGTAAAACTCTGGGACAAGTGTCTCTTCCCTAACTGAATCCCTTTCATGGGAAAATTCCCAGCTCTAGAAAGATCTTCTGATACGCATGCTTAAGACTGACACTGGCTGAGCAAATTTCTCCCTATGTGTATCTAAGACCAGTTAGGATCTTCACCCAAAGTGCTGTCAACATAGTCACAGAATGTCTATTGTTAAGAAGTGACAACTTCCATCAGAATGGCAACTATTGGTCCACAAAATGGATTAATGGATGGCAATTATCTACTTGGGTTAAAAACAAAAATAAAGAGTTGGTCTTTATTTATCAATTTCATTGCAATATTGATAAGGGAAGAAAAAGACCTAAGTCCTTGACTTTCTGAACTCGAGGAAAGATTTTAAAAATTCCTTGTAAAAATGTATGATCACAATCAGACTATTGAAACCATTTCAGTTGGGAAAAAGTTCCAAAATTGTCTCGATAGTGGCAAAGAAGCCAAGAAAACAGGAAAGAAACAAAAAGAGAGCAAAAGAGTCAGCTTGAGTGTACAAGCTCGTTCTAGAAGTAGTCTGCTGGGGAAAGGAACCCCCAGTTGAATTTCCAATGTATTCCTGCGCTTGATTCAGTAACTGGTCAATGTAAAAACCAATCCTTTTGTACAACTTCTTCCAGCAACAAAAACTCCAGCAGGTTGACACTACCATCATGTCTGTTCCAGACATATTTAAAAGAGAAATGATGATTTTCTTGAAAGCCTACTTGCATAAAAGTTGCAAGATGGTGGAGAGATTCCCACATCCTCCTTCCTTCATCTGGCTTGAAAGTATATTTGATAAAATATGCAACAAAGCACATGATTTATAAGGTAGAGTCAAATGGATGATTTGGGAATTGATCTCTTGTTGATAGTAAACTTCATATCCACTCTGTGTGACCTTTCTAAAACAAAATGTGGAGCTGAGGCATGAATCTGCCACAACAATTGTAAAGCAAACATACACACTCCCCTTCTCATGCCCCCCCTTCCACACACACCTAGGCACACACAGAGATCAGCATAGCAGATCATGAACACCTTGGAAAAGACTGAAATGCTAAATGCTTCTCTTGATGGGCAAAAGAGCTGGTGCAGTAATTCAAATGCCTGGTACAAAAATTCTGTTTAATATTTTGCTCCTATTTAAAACACAGCTTTTCATTTCATTCTATTTACAGAATATTTTCATTTCATTTGTTTCTTTAAAATTGCTTAGTTCTCACCTGTTGTATGTCTAGGAATACTTTCTTCGAAAAATAGAAAAAAATAGATGATATCTTTTCAGCAGAAAACATTGGTTGATACAATTTTAAACCATCATGATATGGAAGAATTGTTCTGTCCCTCTCTAAGGTGGAAGAAGCATTTGGATCACAGATCATCTACAATGAAATACTTGACATGTTTAAGATGCTTTCAATCAATTTTGATCATCAATTGCTTATTCGTTTAAACAGTAATTTTTCAGTGAAGGGAAAGTGTGTGTGGTATATCTGCATGATGTGTTCAAACCCAGTTCCTACTAATGGCCAGGCTGAATTCCAGTAAATAATGTCCCGAATGATATTTTGCCGCCTTCTTTGGCACTTCATGAAATCTTACCATGATGAAGTGCTGAAACACAGAGATTTTCTCTTAGAGAGTGTCTCATGTTGTAACCCATCCCATGGATTTTATGCTGTAATTCTTATCTCTTTTAAAATTTGCTATCTTCTGTACAGTTTTCATGAAACTTTCTGTTACAGTAGTGAATAGCACAGATAAATGTCATTTTGTACAACTTTGAATTTACCCCAAGAGCTGAGAGAAAACTTGCCCCTATACTTCAATCTGAGTTTCTTCTATTGTCCAACTTTGTTTCTCTACCATCAAGCTTCTCCTTTGTTGCTGCTCCAAGCCCCGTCCAAGCTGACCTTGAATACTTTCAGGGATGGGACACCCACAACTCCTCTGGGCAACCTGTTCCAGTGTTCCAGCACTCCCACAGTAAAAAAGGCCTTCCTTTCATCTAATATGTGTAGGAAATCATAAATCTAGGCATAGAAACTTGGAGTGCAAATTTGAAATTCTTTGGATTTGAAGCACATTTTATATGAATACTGACTTAAAGATGACTAAAAGATGTTGATGGGCATTTGAGCTGACAAGTTTTGAAAAAGTGCACGGAAATGAAAATTGAAACCACTAAAATGAAAAACTTCTTACCATTTTCTTTTTCCTCCCATATTCAAAATTGCATATGTCAGATATCAGCTCTTCATGCAAACCTCTCAGACGCTCTCAGAGAAAAAGCTTTTCTTTCAGACTAAGTTGCGGTTGACGTAGAACACTAGCAGTAGTGAAAGATTTTCTGGGCATCGGGGCAGCACCTTCTCCTTGGATTTGTGTGCAGAATGCATTTTATCCAAACTGGAAAATAGATCCCAGCTCTGTTCTATTCATCATTCTCACTACATCAGGCCAGAAGATTCTGTGAAAAGTAGCCTGTGGACGTTGAAGATAGCGCATGTGAAACAGATGAGAGGTGATGGAGAAGTTGAGGGAGAGAAGAAAGAGCATATGGCCCAGTACGGACACCAGAAAGTATTTCTTCACGTGATCATGGCAGATTGCAGGGACCACTTAGTAATATCAAAGCAGCCAGACTTGGCACTGGTGCCAGCTTGGGTCTGGGAACCATCCTGCGTATTGTGGATTTTCAGGAGACAGCCGGCCACTCCCAGCCATAGGCTCCCAAACACAAACCACGGCCCTTTTCCCTGGCAAACAAAACTCAGATGCCCCACTTCTGGATGGCAGATTCAGGAGCCACTTCGTACTATCAAACCAGCCCAACTTGGCACTGGTGCCACATTGGGTCTGGGAACCATCCTGCATATCGTGGATTTTCAGGAGCCTGCCGGCCACTCCCAGCCATAGGACCGCAGACACAAACCACGGCCCATTTCCCTGGCAAAAAAACTCACATGCTCAGCATCTGGATGGCAGATTGCTGGAGCCACTTGTAACTCCCAAATAAACAAGACTTTGCAGGGTTGCCCCTTTGGGTCTCACAGCCATCCTGCATATAAAAGATTTTAAAGAGCCAGCGGGCCACTCTCAGCCAAAGGTCCCGAAAGAAAAACCATGGCCCTTTCCCCTTGCAAACAAAACTCACCTGCCACGCTTCTTGATGGCAGACTGCAGGAGCCGGTTGGTACGTTCAAACCAGCCCGACTTGGCAGTGGTGCCACCTTTGGTCTGGGAAGCATCCTGCGTATCGTGGACTTTCAGGAGCCAGCCGGACAGTCCCAGCCATAGGCCCCCAAACACAAACCTCGGCCCTTTTCCCTGGGAAAGAAACGTCACGTGCCCCGCTTCTGGATGGCAGATTCCTGGAGCCACTTGCAACTGCCAAACCAGGCTGACATGGCACTGGTGCCACCATGGGTCTGGGAACCATCCCGCGTATCGTGGATTTTCAGGAGCCAGCCGGCCACTCCCAACCACAGGCCCCCAAACACAATCTAAAGCCCGTTTCCCTGGCAAGCAAAACTCAGCTGCCCCGCTTCTGGATGACAGATTGCAGGAGCCACTTTGTACTATCAAACCAGCCCATCTTGGCACTGGTGCCACCATGGGTCAGGGAACCATCCTGCGTATTGTGGATTTTCAGGAGACAGCCGGCCACTCCCAGCCATAGGCTCCCAAACACAAACCACGGCAGTTTTCCCTGGCAAACAAAACTCAGCTGTGCCTCTTCCGGATGGCAGATTGCAGGAGCCACTTGGTACTATCAAACCAGCCCGACTTGGCGCTTGTGCCACCTTGGGTCTGGGAACCATCATGCCTATAGTAGATTTCCCAAAACCAGACGGACACTGCAGGCCATAGGCCCCCATACCCAACCTCGGCCCGTTTCCCTGGAAAACAAAACTCAGCTGCCCCGCTTCTGGATGGCAGATTGCAGGAGCCACTTGGTGCTATCAAACCAGCCCGACTTGGCACTGGTGCGACCTTGGGACTGGCAAACATCCTGCGAATCGTGGATTTTAAGGCGTCAGCCAGCCACTCCCTTCCACAGACCCCAAAAAAACAAAGACCATTTTCCCTGGCAAACAAAACTCAGCTTTGCGGCTTCTGGATGGCAGATTGCAGGAGCCACTTGGTACTATCAAACCAGCCTATTGGAAAAAAAGGCTCCCAATATTACCAGTTAGATTGTGCCTGGGCCAGTCTGACCCTCGCTGCTGGGCCAAAGGCAGTAACTGCGGTGTAACACCCCAGAGATACCTCGGCTTGCTGGTGGTTGCAGCTGGGCACTGAACAAGTCCAGGCTTGTAAGGGACCCCGTTACCTCAGGAGGATAGCTTCAGGCAATGGTGAAGAGAAAAAGGAGAGGATTTTGCTGGAGGGTTTAATGTCCAGAGGTTTATTCCATGGTTACAGAGGTCTGAACGTGAGGACCTGCTCCAACAGAACCTCGACCGCATGGTCTCATGACCTTTTAAGCTCAGGGACAGGGGGAGGGGAGGTACAGGTGAGCCACCAACCAGGTGAGAGGGGCAGGGTCTCAGGGGAAGATGACACCCAGACAGGCCAATGACCTCTGGGCCTGAGGGGCATCCTTTGAACTTGACCAACCACACGACGCCTTGCTGGAATGCTAAGCCTGATTGACAGGACTCACTCAGCATGGGGGCAAGGGGGAAGGGAGAGAGACATAGGCACACCTGGGGGAATGACCTGGAAGGCCAAAATGGGACATTACAGCACACCACAACATCTCCCCCTAGTTTTGTTTAAAAAGAAGAGGACTGTGTTTGTGGTGCAGAATGATTGCCAAACCATGGTTGGTAAATCAGTTCTTCCTCTACAGGAGGGTCAGTGTTTTCCACTGAGGCTTCTAGGTCATCCATTGGAGCACTGAGGGCTTCCAAATGGTAGACCTCAGGAGGGGGAGATGAGCTTGAAATTAACTTGAGCACCATGCGTTTGATTAGTCCAAAAACAATGCTGACAACTACAATAACTATAACTAAAATAAACAGCACTAAAAACACAGTTTTCAGAATAGATCCCAACCAGCCCGAGAGTCCCCAGCCTTTGAACTGTCCATTCAGCCAGTTGTCAGTTTCTCTGTTGATGTCCGGGAGCCTTTGTCAAGGTAGTCCCTATGTGGTCTGGGCTGAGGCACTATGCAGGAGGTCACAGGTGGGATGATCACAAGTAGGACAAGAAGCAGGCTCGGTCTCATGGTGTCTCAAGGCTACACACGAACAGTGGGATCTAAACTGGTACAAAAACTTGAAACAAACATATATTATAAACTATTACAGATAGGAGGCTTAAATGGAATTTCCTCCAGAGAACACGTGCGGCGTTTTCTTCTCCAGGCAGCATGAGCAACCTGGGGTGCTTCTGTAGATTTCTCTGAGACCTTGGGAACATAGGGCTTTACCCATTTGGAAGGAACCCACCTTAAACCAGAGGGGGTGGACACACAGGCATATCCACGTCCCCAAGTAACCAATTTGTAGGGTCCCACCATTTTCCAAGTCTCAGGGGCCTTTACTAAAACTGGAGGTTTTTCCTTAATTAACCTATGATTGCTCCCCCCAAAGTGGCGTAGGATGGGTGGGTTCAGGCTGTCAAAAGAACAATTCAGAAAATTGATTGTGAATAGCGCCCTGGATAACCGGATGTGGGGAGGTTCTACCTTCAGAACCTGTTGTTGCTGGTCCAGGACCCTTTTAATATCACGATGAGTTCTTTCTACAATGGCTTGACCTGTAGGGGAGTAGGGGATGCCAGTTTTGTGCTCTACTCCCCATTGCTGCAGGAAGCTCCCGAATTCCTTGGATTTGTAAGCAGGCCCATTATCAGTTTTCAGCTCCTTGGGGATGCCCATGAAAGAAAAAGCCTGCAAGAGGTGCTTAGTAGCATCAATAGATGATTCTCCTGTGTGGGCAGAAGCATAGACCGCTCCAGAAAAGGTATCTACACTAACATGAACATATTTCTGCCGTCCAAAAGACTGTATGTGTGTTACATCTGTTTGCCACAGTTCACAACTGTTCAGTCCCCTTGGGTTTGCTCCCGTACTCACTGTAGGGAGTGCATGTTGTTGGCAATTTGGGCATGTGGCCACAATCGCTTTGGCCTGTTCTCGAGTGATGTTAAACTGACGAACCAGGCCAGGTGCATTTTGGTGGAAAAGCTGGTGGCTGATTTTTGCCTGTTCAAAAACATTTGGGAGAGTGGCCATCACTGCAGGTGCAGCAAGGGCATCTGCCCTTCTGTTGCCTTCAGCGATAAACCCTGGCAAGTCAGTGTGTGACCTGACATGCATCACATAAAATGGTTGCTCTCGGTGAGTGACTAACTTTACCAGTTTTGAGAGCAATTCGAAAAGTGCGATGTTAGACACATCTTGCAGTATTGCTTGATCTGCCCTGGATATTACTCCTGCCACGTATGCAGAGTCTGTAATCAGATTAAATGGTTCTGAGAACCTTTCAAAGGCCCTAACAACTGCAGCCAATTCAGCAACCTGAGGTGAACCTTCCACCTCAGCAATGTCTGTCTCCCACTGCTGGGTTTGAGGATCCTTCCAAGTCATAACGGACTTGTGGGACCTCCCGGATGCATCTGTGAAGACAGTTAGAGCCTTTTTTAAAGGTCTCCTACTTAGAGCACTTCTCAGTTTTAAGGTAAATTGAACATCTTGTTCGAACAATTTGTGAGCGGGCCGCGCTACCGAAATTTGTCCTGAGTAGAAATCCAGAGCAAACTGCAACACTTCATTTTCTTGAAACAATTGTTCCAGTATTTTCATAGTATTTTGACCTGATTTTAACTCAACTGGAATGTGAATGCACTTAAAATCACATCCTGCTAACTCCCTGATCCGGGTCCTTGCTTTCCGGATCAGTTCCGCTACCAGCTCCTGAGGCTTTGTCAGTCTCTTGGACCTTTTGTGACTGAGGAAAACCCATTCTATGATCAAGAGAGGGTCCCTCTGGTCCCAGTCCTTTTTTGGTGTGTTCTTTGCCTTAGGTGTTTGTTTTTCCTCCCACTGGAAAATAATTCCATGGAGGTGTGGCAACTTACCTAGGATGATAAATTTGAATGGCAGGTCAGGCCGGCATCGGTTGGCCTGTCTTGTGGACATTGCAATCTGAACCTTTTCTAGAGCTTTCCGTGCCTCTGGGGTAACAGACCTAGGAGCACCTGGGTCCTCTCCCCCTTTCAATAAATTGAAAAGAGGGGCAAGGTCTTCATTAGTCAGACCGAGCCATGGTCTTACCCAATTCAAAGAGCCACACAACTTGTGGACATCCGCAAGGGTCTTGATCTTTGGATTGATTTCTAGTTTTTGAGGAACAATGGTCCTATTTCCAATTTCTAAGCCCAAATACTTCCAAGGTGGCATCTTTTGAATTTTCTTTTCCTGGAGCTCGAACCCTGCAACAATCAATGCATCGATCGTTAGGTCAAGCGCATGCGTGAGTAAATCATCATTGGGGGCACACACAAGGATATCATCCATATAATGATAGATGATGGCCTTCTCTGAGGCTGCACGTACTGGGGAAAGCAGGGAAGACACATACCACTGGCAGATAGCTGGAGAGACTTTTAATCCCTGAGGAAGAACGGTCCAATGGTACCTTTTCATAGGGGATTCCATATTAATAGAAGGAACTGAGAATGCAAAACGCGGTGCATCGTCAGGGTGCAAGGGGATTTGGAAAAAACAATCCTTAATATCAATAACAGCTAATTTCCAGTCTTGGGGAAGCATTGTTGGGGATGGCATGCCAGGTTGGGGAGAACCCATATCTTCAATTACATTATTAATTTGTCGGAGGTCGCAGAGGAGCCGCCATCTCTTTTTGTCAGCTTTTTGGATTACAAACACTGGAGAGTTCCATGGGGACATGGTCTCCACAATGTGGCCCTTTTTTAGTTGCTCTTCCACTAGTTCTTCAAGCACCTTTATTTTTTGTTTACTTAGCGGCCACTGTTTCACCTGAACTGGTTTGTCTGTTATCCACTTCAGTTTTTGGGTGGGGCGCTGTTGTTCAGTGACTGCTGCACAAATATGCTGTGGAGAGTCTGGAATATCAATTGTGACACCCCACTGGGCCATTAAATCTCTCCCTAACAAAGGTTCTGAATAATCCAACACAAATGGACGGATATTTGCCAATTGTCCGTTTGGTCCCTCAAATTGAATAATGCTTTTGGATTGTCTTGCCAATTGCAGGCCTCCTACACCTTGAAGGTGACTGGCAACATTTTGCAAAGGCCAATGTGCTGGCCAGTCTTGTACTGGAATTACTGTGCAGTCTGCACCTGTGTCTACAAGCATCTCAATGCGTTTAGACTCCCCACCCCCACTGACATTACACCATAATTTGGGTTTGTCTTTTCTAATAACTTGGACCCGGGCGACTGTGGGCCCTTGTTTTTTGATATTTTCAGGTAAAGATGGCACAGGGATAGCTTGTGCAACAATTTGTCCCTTGGGAAGAAACAGGGGTGGGTGGAAACAATGCAGGCCGAGAACGAATTGCTCAGGATCTGATGTTGTCATTCCCGGAGCAATTTCGATCTCTTGTGGTGTGTGTTTGGTGTCCCCAATGACGATGTACTTACAACGAATCCGGTTCCAAGTACCTTTCTGTTCAGGATTTACAGACACAAAATGCCAATCAGTGTCCTCCAGATGGAGTGACTCAGTCAGCTGCAACCTGTAAGGCTCATTGACAGAAGACGTGGTTAACAGAGGATCACCTAAATCATACACAGTCTTTGAAGCACCTGCTTCACTTACACAAACATTAATATTATCGCGCACGTGATTTGTTTTGCTACCCTTATTCCCTTGGCCTGCTCTTTTTGTGTCTACGCGCCTGGCAGGCCGGCGCTGGCTCTTCAGTTTTTTTGTTGTTGTTGACCCCCAGGGAGGGCTTGTAGTTCTCCTCCCCTGCCATTTCTAAATTCATCAAATTCCCTTTTCAGGGGGCACTGGTTACTCCAGTGCCCTAGGTTGTTACAAAGCAGGCATGGTTTTGTGGGCTCAGCCATTGCTGGTCTCCGCTGCTGCCCAGGGTACTGCTGTGCTGAGGGGAAAGGCGCAGGGCTGGCAACGGCGACACGCTGAGGTGGTCTTGGCAGCAGCCTTGGTCTGGTGTCTTCAGCTACACTCATCAGAGGCACTTTCCTGTTACAGACTAGGAGCATATCTTTTAACGTAGGAGGCGGTTCGATAGGAAGGCTCAGGATTGCCGCTTGACACTGTTCATTTGCATTTGTAAACGCCATTTCTTCTAAAATTGCTTCCCTAGCATTCTCTTTTTTAACTTGTATTTCAATAGCTCTAGTTAACCTTTCTACAAATTTCAAAAAAGGCTCTGATGGTAGCTGTTTAATTTTACTATAGGGCTCAAAAGGCCCCTCAGGTTGTAGGGAAAAGAATGCTTTTTCAGCTGCTTCTTTTACTTTCTCGAGTGTTTCTGCAGGAATTGCAGTAGCTTGGATCGAGGGAGAAGACCATTGGCCCTCACCACAGAGGTGCTCAATGGTGATAGGGTTACCACTGTTGTCTTTGGCTGTGTTTGGATCAGCATGCAAGCCTGGGAGAGCATCTTTTAGCATTTGTTTCCATGCTATTTCCCATAATTTAAATTCCGTGGAGGTCATTAGACAGGAAAAAAGCTGTTTTAAATCATGTGGAATCACTACAGTCCTACTCAATTCAGAATTTAAAAGGCCACGGAAATATGGACTGTGTGGACCATATTCTTTATGAGACTTACAGATCTCTTTAATCAATTGCCGTCCAAAAGAACTCCAATTAGCAGTTGGAGCTGCTCCCCCCTGAGCAGCAGGCTGAAAGGTAACAGGAGCCAGTGACAACATGGGACTATGCATTGGGTCTGCTGTTCCCGGCTCTGTATCTCTTGAAACAGAAGCATTGGGATCACAGCTACAGGTTTGGGGGATGGCAGTGGGTGTGTCCCCACCGTGAGAACCCGGGGAGGGGGCGGGGACGCAACGGGGACAGGGGGCGGGGACAGGGGGCCGGCAAGGGGCGGGGAAACCGTGGGAACAGGGGGCGGGGTCAGGGGGCAAGCAGGGGGCGGGGACACCTGGTGACATCACATCAGCAGACGCCCCCTGGGAGGAGTAGAGGGGCGGAGCTGAGGGTACTGCAGGACAGGGAGGGGGAGGGGGAGGGGGGAAGGTGTCACGAGGAACAGGAGGAGAGGGGGATGGGGCTGGAGTTTCGGGATGCTTAAGAGGATTTTGGGAAGAAGAAGACCAGGTTTGGGAAGATGCCACGTGGCATCCACCATCTTGTGGACCCCCTAGGGGCTGGGGGCCATTTTGGGTAACACTACTCTCTGCAAAGCTAACACATGCTGTGGGTTTCTGAGGATGGGACACAGGGGATTGGGAAAGGTTCCACGCAGCCTGGCCAGGGCCTTGTGGACAGGGCAACTCAGGCATTTCAACAGACTTTGGGTGTCGACTTCCCAATGAGTTTGATCTGTTTAAAATACTAAGTTTTGGGGAAAGAGGTTTAGGGATTTTAGAACTAGGAGAGGGAGAAACAGGGAGAGTAGAGGTACATGGCTTTACATTTGGCTTTTTCTCCATTTCCTTTTGTTTGAGCAATGCTGTTCGAATTTGTAAACTCCAAAACACAAATTTAGCTGAGGGGGCATTGCCAGATTGTCCTAAGGATATCAATTCATTTCTAACTTTATCCCAGAATTGAATATTGTGGATTTCTTCAGGGGAGATTTGTGGGAAGTGGAGGAAAAGCCATCTTACAAACTGTTTCAATTTTCCTTTAGAGAACTTAACATTACCACTGTCCAAAATGCTTACAATATTATAATACACTCCTTTTTGTACAATGCTGGGTTTCAAACCCATGTTAGATGTAAAAAGCAAAGTACTAAATCTTGCCTGACCAAAAACAAAGCTAAAATCAGCTACCGATTTCTAAAAAAAGAAAAAACACAGATAGGAAAGCCATAACGAGCCGACAAAAGCTTCTCTATGCAGCTGTATATACTGCTTTTAAAATTCCCGGGCAGCAGCAGCAGGGCACGCCCTGCTGAGCCGAGGCAGAAACAAAGCCTCCCCCGCCGTGGAATGCACCCCCCCGCGGAGCAGAGAGAGCAGCCACGCCACGTGGCAAGCCGAAACCGGGCCCCCCCGCGCCGCGTGTGCAGAGAACCGCCCCTCCCCCGCACAGAGAGAGAGAGAGAGAGAGGGATCCCCCGCGGCAAGAGAGCCGAGAGCCCCCCCTCCCCCGCACAGAGAGAGAGAGAAAGATCTCCCGACCACGTGGAGAGAGCCGAGCTTGCAGAGCCAAGAGGAAGAGAGAGAGAGCTCCCGCACGAATTCCAAAAGACAGCAAAACATGCGGCAGAAAGCTAATGAAATAAACAGGGCCAGGAGACTTCTTCTCCTGTGTAATGCCTTTATTAAAAAGTGATCAGCTCAGGATTGGGCGGCTCGACGGGTCTGCAGCGTCCGTCGTCTCCCAGGGCAACTCAGAGGAGGAGGATATGCGCAGCTTTGTCCACCAGGGGCAGAGCTGGGGATCAGATCCTCTTGGGAGCCTTCAGGGCTTGATCCCATAAGATGTTGCCGTCAGATGTTGCCCCTCCCACTCAGTTGGCCTGGTCTCACCGCCGGGGTCACCTCCTATGGTCAGGGCGAGAGGGTCCGAAGGTGTTCCGCGTCTCTGCAGGCTCAGCACTCGGTTCCTCACGTCCAGACATCACTCCAGTCTCTCAACTCTTAGGTGGCTCGTTGTTTTTGGGGTTTCTCCATGAGTTTGGAGATGGGGGTCCCACAAAGCATTCTGGTCTTGCGAGTCACTTTGCATAACCCCCCCCACCTTCTCAGGTGTCTTCCCTATTCTGAGAAAGGTAAAACTTAGCTTCGGGCAAGGTCCCCACCCAGGAGAAGGGCCATTACCTCGCCCCAGCCAGGGCTTTTACTAATACAAAAACAACCATTAACGACAACGACCCGTGATTACAATAACAAAACACACAGAACTTGGGCAGGGCCAGTGGTCTGGCTGCCTTTTTGAAACTTTTTCTCATAAAAAAAATATTAACCGAGTTTTTGTTCATAACAGTCCCCCCTCTTTTTCTTTGATCGAGCTTAAACTCTAAGCTCGCATCAACTCTTAATTTTTGTTTTGAATCTAATATAAATCTCTTGTGCACTTTGGTAATCATGGTTACTTAACCTTGTTACTTTCCTTGGTTTCTTCAGGTTTGTCTTCACGGCAAACACTATTTTACTGAAACAGATAAATAAGCATAGTAAAAATAGCAATCCTCCAAGTGCACACACAGCGAGAAAAACTACCTTTTCCCACACATCCTTTTTGAAAATCTCCAGGTTCTCCCACCCACTGGGATCAAGTGTAGGAGTTTGATCTTCATTATTTACACATGCTAACCTTTTTATTTCGTTTGAAATGTTCCTAATAATTGAATTCTTTATTTTTAATACTGCCTGGAGCCGAATAACTTTGTTTAACATAGATATTGGGATCCGAATTTGGCTTTTACAATTTTGGATTTTCTCAATTTCTATTTCACGGTGCCTGTTCTGTTTAATTTCTCCCAAATCATTATATATAGGAACTCCCAAACTTGATCCAGTTTCTTTGGGTAATAAGAAAATTGGTTTTATCACTCCAGCGGTGCAGCTGCCAGACAAGATCAAATCTAGGGGTTTAAGGCTCCCCTGAAATGTGTTCCTAAAGGAGTTTATCTCTTTTCCAGTATACCCATATAGATACTTGTAACAAACAATTTTTCTTACCATTTTCACCATTTCTTTGCTTTTTACTAGATCTGCTGAGCTTGTTTCATCAGCATCCCATTCAAAGCACAACCAGGCTTCCCCTATAGGGCACTCTCCTAGGAGTGGCTGCCTAAAAGTGGCAGTATTGTATACTACCCAATACACTCTCTTATTTTTTTGATAAAAGACCAATTGGGAGAGGTTAACACAATCAGGGTTAGAACTGGTGTGGACTCTCGACAAGGAGCTCACTTCCTCCTCACAGAGGGGTTGGTAGCATTCATTGCACGGCTCAGCTGGGTTCCCCAGAGCACCACCAGCAATCAGAGCCATCAGTACTACCCTTCCCAAGAGTCCGGTATGGGTCATCTCACACAGCCTGCCCACCCGGCCTTGCCTCTTGGGGAACTTTACTGAGGAAAAGCTTCCAAGCTCTTTAGAGTCCCTTCTACCTGCTTCTCTGGTTAAACCTCTCTTGGTCTGTTCCCTACCAATTTTGGTTTCCCCTCCCAGGGGAGTGTTCTGTAGAGGATTAACCTGGAGTCTTTAGAAATAAATTGGGGAACTTAACTAGAATTACTTATTTACAGTCTTAAACTTTTTACCAACATAGTTTACACAGAACAATCTTAAAACATTTTAAGCAATATTAGAACTCTGATACCAATTTTTTTTCCACACAGTTCAGTCTTTTTGACTCTTCCTTCTGAGAGTCATCTTTAAATCACAGTATACTCAGGTGAATCAACTTGTGAAGCAGATGAATCTTGTCCAGCGCCGGGGGGTGAGAGTGATGTGGACTCTGGTCCAATGTCAGAGGGAAAAACTGGGACTCTGGCCCAATGCCAGAAGGACAAAGGGGTGGAGTCCGGTCCAATGCCAGAGGAAGAATGGGGTGCAGTCTGGTCCAATGCCAGAATGCCAGAGGGAAAAAAAACTGGTGTTGAATCCTGGTCCAATGCCAGGGGGTGAGAGTGATGTGAGTCCAACTTTTTCCTTTTGGTCTGCACAGTCGAGTTAGTAATGAAGAGTACCTGAAACGGGCTTTCAAACACACACTTCCCTCTAAGGAGATGTGGTAAAACTTATAATGCACAATCTACATTACCTCTATTCTAATTTGTCTATATTCATTCTCACACATTCCTTCACACCCTCAAGACACAAACTGGATCATTATTGCTAGAAAATCACTGTGGCTCCCCTCACCTTGGGGTTGGCCCACAGGTCTCAGTATCCCTGGGCCTCTTGGAAGGGCCCTGGCTCTGGTTGCCTCTCGTGCACATTCACCTGTGAGGCTGTCTGCGTGTCACTCACACTCTCACAGCTACGGCTCCCTCACACACCTGAGGAGCACTAGTCTCGTTTGCAGGTCACACACACTCTTTGGCCACAGCCCCCACCCGCCTGGGGGACACAAGCCTGGTTTGCAGGTCACACATACACACACTTCCACTGCCCCCTTCCCACGTGCCCGGGAAGTTGAGGCTGACTTTGTGACTCACTCTCACGCACACAACAAGACAACAATAAGGTACCTTTTACTTTCACATCACTTATTACAAGTTAAGTATTACTGGCCAGTTTTGGTGCTATTGGATATCCTTTCTACCTAGCTGTTTTTGTCTAACTTCAGATGTTTTTCACTATACTATACTATACTATACTATACTATACTATACTATACTATACTATACTATACTATACTTCTTAGTACTTTGTTGAGACCGGACTTATCTGCTCCTGTATCTACTCAAAAATTCTAATTCTTCATTTAAGGGTTCCACTTCAAAGTTTACCAAGGGCTCTTCTAGATGTTACATCAGGTCCCCTATGGTGTAAAGCCCCTGACCCTCTAATCGTCACCTTTAAGGATCTTCCCTAAATTATCTTGTTCCCTGGCTATTGCCTCATCAAGACTGAGTTTTCTACAAAACCTCCTGACGTGTCCTGCCTTTCCACAGTAAGAGCAATGTCGCTCTCTCAAAGAGCCTTGAGGTGTCTCCATCCCTCTTGTACCTGACAGTACTGACTTATCCTTGCCTCCTCCTGGTGGTGGACCCGCCCACCCTGCACTTTCTCTAGCTACAGCAACCATGATCTTAGCCTTGGCCTTTGCTTTATCTTCCTCCCTCCTTAAATACACCTTCAGTGCCTCTTTTAATAACTCATTAATGTCCTTCTCTTGCCAATCTTCCATCTTTTCCAGTTTTCTCCGTATATCAGGCCAAGATTTGGTAACAAATTGGACTTTTAGTAGCATTTGACCTTCCGGGGTGTCTGGGTCTATTCTGGAGTACAACTGAAAGTTCCGCCTTAGGCGATTAAGCCAGGCAGCAGGAGCTTCATCTTTCTCCTGTGCACCCTCAAATGCCAATTGGGTATTAGTTCCTTTGGGAACTGACTCTTTGATCCCCCGTATTATCAAAGACCTATATTCCCTCATGGCCTTCCTCCCCTCTTCCTGATTAGGGTTCCAGTTGGGCTCCGTTAGTGGCAATTTCTGTTCACCTGATGGCACCTGGGGTCCTGGACTGTTATCTTTCTCCCAAATTTTTATGCCAGCCGCCCTTATCATCTGGACCTCTTCTGGGGAAAATAATATACTCAGGATGGAATTCATTTCCCCCCAAGTGTAGATATTTGGACCTAGAAATTGATCCACTTGTTTGGCTATGCCCACTGGGTCCTCAACTAAATGCCCCAACTCTTTCTTGAATCCCCTCACCTCAGAAGCAGTTAGGGGAGCATTCACAAAGCCAACACCTCCCGCCACTCCTCCCATAGGAACCTCTCTGAGGGGAGTCTCTCTGCCTTGGAGGTCTTGGATCTGGTGCTACAGTATGGCCCATCTTCAGATGCCAAACTACTTTGAGGGTTCTCTGGGTTACCCTGAACTTTCTGCCCATCAGCAGGTGTATTTGCTGATAGCTGTCTACTGGGCGAGGAGGCATTTGTGTCCCAGGTAGAAGGAGGTAAAGGGACAGCAATACGAGGGGGAGAGGGACCTGAGTAGATATTAATCGGAGCTGGAGAAGGGGTGGAGAATGCAGCAGGTGGAGTAGGCACTTGTGGTGGTGCAGAAGGAACTGGAGGAGATACTGGGTTCATCATAGCAGAAGCTGAAGAGGTAGAAGGAGGAGTTTGAGCAGGTGGTAATGAGATGGCAGCCGGGGGTGGAACCGGACCTGCCATTTGAGGTGCTTGAAGAAGAGGATTATAAGGTGGAGGGGCAGAAGGAGGCAAATAATCCAGGGGGTCCCATCTTTTACTAGTTCTATCATCCCCTCCTTCATTCCCCTCTTTCTTCCTCTGTACCTTACAAATTCGCACCCCTTCATCCTCAACAGTGCTCTTTACCCAGCAAGCTACATACAATAATTGCTCAGGATCAGTATCCCCTCGAGCTGTCAGATAATTATTTAATTGTTGGCACATCCACTTATCCTTTGTCCCACACCACGGCCATCCTCCTTGCACCTCTAATTCTGGCCAGACTTCCATACAATAATGGATCATTTTCACTTTATCTAATCCCTCCGTGGCCTCTATAGAATCCCATTTTACTAACAGTTCTCCTAAGGGACTATTGGGATGTATATACCTCAGTCTCTTGCCGGTCTTTTTACTACTACAACATCCCATTTTTCAGGTCTCAAAAAATCCCGAAGGTGCCTCTACTGACCGGGAATTTCAAAAAAAACCTTCCTTGAGGAGCTCCAGCCTCCTCCACTGAACTTCAAATTTACTGCCTGATGCTCAGGACTTTATACTGAAACAACTGCCCAATCTCTTGATTGCCCAACTTCCCAGCGTCAGGTCTTACATTTATCGGGACTTAAACACACGAAGCCAAGGCCAAGAATCCGGGTCGTGCCTGACACCCTCAGTCAGGAAAAACAACTGCCTGATTTTTAGTTTGCCTAACATGCCAATTTTTAGGCTTCACCGTATCAGGACTTAAAAGCAAACCGCAGCCTCCTTCGCTGGGGTTTGTGCCTGACTCCTTTGTCAGGACTTACTTTGCCTGCAGGGCTTGTGAACCACCCGAATCCTTCTCGGGACTGACAAATCTTACTCGAATCCTTCTCGAGACTTACAAAAGTGCCTGACCTCCCTTTGTCAGGACTTTGGGGTGCGTGCCACTCATACACAGTAATTCACTCCGCACGCCCGGAGTGTGGGGGCCCTTTATTCCCCCTTGGGAGACGACTCACTCACACTAATTCCACGTGCTTCCCCCTGTTCCTGGCCGCTTTTCTCGCGAAAAGCCGGAACCGCAGTACTGAGGGGTCCACTCTCGCTTCGAAGGTCCGGCTGCCAGCCCTCGTCTCACTCACACACACATGCGCACGTCTCCCACTCCCGCCACCGAGTTTCTCACCAGTCCGGTGCTCCGGTGCTCCTCTGCGTCGCTGTCCTGAGCCGGTCCCTCTGGTCCTGGTAGCCAGCTGTCCTCTGAAGATCCAAGATGGCCAGTCCTGAGTCCTCTTGCGGCGTGGCTATCCCGGACGAGCTCCCAGCTGAAATAAACAGGGCCAGGAGACTTCTTCTCCTGTGTAATGCCTTTATTAAAAAGTGATCAGCTCAGGATTGGGCGGCTCGACGGGTCTGCAGCGTCCGTCGTCTCCCAGGGCAACTCAGAGGAGGAGGATATGCGCAGCTTTGTCCACCAGGGGCAGAGCTGGGGATCAGATCCTCTTGGGAGCCTTCAGGGCTTGATCCCATAAGATGTTGCCGTCAGATGTTGCCCCTCCCACTCAGTCGGCCTGGTCTCACCGCCGGGGTCACCTCCTATGGTCAAGGCGAGAGGGTCCGAAGGTGTTCCGCGTCTCTGCAGGCTCAGCACTCGGTTCCTCACGTCCAGACATCACTCCAGTCTCTCAACTCTTAGGTGGCTCGTTGTTTTTGGGGTTTCTCCATGAGTTTGGAGATGGGGGTCCCACAACGCATTCTGGTCTTGCGAGTCACTTTGCATAACCCCCCCCACCTTCTCAGGTGTCTTCCCTATTCTGAGAAAGGTAAAACTTAGCTTCGGGCAAGGTCCCCACCCAGGAGAAGGGCCATTACCTCGCCCCAGCCAGGGCTTTTACTAATACAAAAACAACCATTAACGACAACGACCCGTGATTACAATAACAAAACACACAGAACTTGGGCAGGGCCAGTGGTCTGGCTGCCTTTTTGAAACTTTTTCTCATAAAAAAAATATTAACCGAGTTTTTGTTCATAACAGCTAATAGCTAGAAATCAATGAATTCCCGTCTGTGGGGCTGCGCAGCCAAAAATGCAAATGCAAAAAGGAACAGAACTCACGGCAGAGTCTGTTTTTGAGCTCCTGCCCTACTGAGAGCAGAGATACTCACCCAAAATGGAAGCTGTAGCTGGCTGGGTACAGGCAGGTCTCTTCACCGGAACAGGACCTCTCTTGGGCGAGAGAGGCTACCCTGTCCTCCGTCTGGAAAATCTGCTCACCAGAAAGGAGCTGGGCTTTCCAGAGGCGCCGAACAGTCCACGAAACTTCTTCTGGGAATATTCCCAAAGTCTCTAGCCGAGGGCGTTGCAACCAAAGCCCCTTTCAGCTGGATGCACAGCTGCCAGAAGCTTCTCCAAGGTGCTGCGGGTCCGTCTTGGGCTGCAGAGTCGCTTTGCCCGCCTCAGGGACGCCAAATATTGGGAAAAAATGCTCCCATTATTACCAGATAGATTGTGCCTGGGCCAGTCTGACCCTCGCTGCTGGGCCAAAGGCAGCAACTGCGGTGTAACACCCCAGAGATACCTCGGCTTGCTGGTGGTTGCAGCTGGGCACTGAACAAGTCCAGGCTTGTAAGGGACCCCGTTACCTCAGGAGGATAGCTTCAGGCGATGGTGAAGAGAAAAAGGAGAGGATTCTGCTGGAGGGTTTAATGTCCAGAGGTTTATTCCATGGTTACAGAGGTCTGAACGTGAGGACCTGCTCCAACAGAACCTCGACCGCATGGTCTCATGACCTTTTAAGCTCAGGGACAGGGGGAGGGGAGGTACAGGTGAGCCACCAACCAGGTGAGAGGGGCAGGGTCTCAGGGGAAGATGACACCCAGACAGGCCAATGACCTCTGGGCCTGAGGGGCATCCTTTGAACTTGACCAACCACACGACGACTTGCTGGAATGCTAAGCCTGATTGACAGGACTCACTCAGCATGCGGGCAAGGGGGAAGGGAGAGAGACATAGGCACACCTGGGGGAATGACCTGGAAGGCCAAAATGGGACATTACAGCACACAACAACACCAGCCCAACTTGGCAGTGGTGCCAGGTTGGGTCTGGCAAACATCCTGCAAATCATGGATTTTAAGTCGCCAGACGGCCACTCACTACAACAGCACCCAAACAAAAACCACGGCCCTTTTCCCTGGCAAACAAAACTCAGCTGTCCCGCTTCTGCATGGCAGATTGCAGGAGCAACTTGGAACTCCCAAATGAACAAGACTTGGCAGTGTTGCCCCTTTGGGTCTCACAGCCATCCTGCATATAAAAGATTTTAAAGAGCCAGCGGGCCACTCTCAGCCAAAGGTCCCGAAAGAAAAACCATGGCCCTTTCCCCTTGCAAACAAAACTCACCTGCCCCGCTTCTTGATGGCAGACTGCAGGAGCCGGTTGGTACGTTCAAACCAGCCCGACTTGGCAGTGGTGCCACCTTGGGTCTGGGAAGCATCCTGCGTATCGTGGACTTTAAGGAGCCAGCCGGACAGTCCCAGCCATAGGCCCCCAAACACAAACCTCGACCCTTTTCCCTGGGAAAGAAACGTCACGTGCCCCGCTTCTGGATGGCAGATTCCTGGAGACACTTGCA
The DNA here is from genome assembly GCF_035770615.1 of Melospiza melodia melodia. Lineage (NCBI taxonomy): Eukaryota > Metazoa > Chordata > Aves > Passeriformes > Passerellidae > Melospiza > Melospiza melodia. The sequence continues at coordinate 33,228,977 of NC_086225.1, forward strand.
ACTCCCAAACCAGGCCGACATGGCACTGGTGCCACCATGGGTCTGGGAACCATCCCGCGTATCGTGGATTTTCAGGAGCCAGCTGGCCTCTCCCAGCCACAGACTCCCAAACACAATCTAAGGCCCGTTTCACTGGCAAGCAAAGCTCAGCTTCCCTGCTTCGGGATGGCAGATTGCAGGAGCCACTTGGTACTATCAAACCAGCCCATCTTGGTACTGGTGCCACCATGGGTCTGGCAAGCATCCTGCGTATTGTGGATTTTGAGGAGACAGTCGGCCATTCCCAGCCATAGGTTGTCAAACACAAACCACGGCCCATTACTCTGGCAAGCAAAACTCAGCTGCCCCGCTTCTGGATGGTAGATGGCACGAGCCACGTGGTACTATTAAACCAGCCCAACTTGGCACTGGTGCCACCTTGGGTCTGGGAACCATCCTGCCTATCGTGGATTTTCAGGAGCCTGCCGGCCACTCCCAGCCACAGGCCCCCAGACACAAACCACGGCCCGTTTCCCTGGCAAAAAAAACTCACCTGCTCAGCATCTGGATGGCAGATTGCTAGAGCCACTTGGAACTGCCAAATAAACCAGACTTGGCACTGTTGCCCCTTTGGGTCTCGGAGCTATCCGGCATGTAAAAGATTTTAAAGAGCCAGCGGGCCACTCTCAGCCAAAGGTCCCGTAAGACAAACCATGGCCCTTTCCCCTTGCAAACAAAACTCACCTTCCCTGCTTCTGGAAGGAAGACTGCAGGAGCCGGTTGGTACGTTCAAACCAGCCCGACTTGGCAGTGGTGCCACGTTGGGTCTGGGAAGCATCCTGCATATCGTGGATTTTCAGGAGGCAGCCGGCAAATCCCAGCCACAGGCCCACAAGCACAAACCACGGCAGTTTTCCCTGGCAAACTAAACTCAGCTGCGCCTCTTCCGGATGGCAGATTGCAGGAGCCACTTGGTACTATCAAACCAGCCCGACTTGGCGCTTGTGCCACCTTGGGTCTGGGAAACATCCTGCCTATAGTAGATTTCCCAAAACCAGACGGACACTGCAGGCCATAGGCCCCCATACCCAACCTCGGCCCGTTTCCCTGGAAAACAAAACTCAGCTGCCCCGCTTCTGAATGGCAGATTGCAGGAGCCACTTGGTACTATCAAACCAGACCGACTTGGCACTGGTGCGACCTTGGGACTGGGAAACATCCTGCGAATCGTGGATTTTAAGGCGCCAGCCAGCCACTCCCTTCCACAGACCCCAAAAAAACAAAGACCATTTTCCCTGGCAAACAAAACTCAGCTTTGCGGCTTGTGGATGGCAGATTGCAGGAGCCACTTGGTACTATCAAACCAGCCCGACTTGGCAGTGGTGCCAGGTTGGGTCTGGCAAACATCCTGCAAATCATGGATTTTAAGTCGCCAGACGGCCACTCACTGCAACAGCACCCAAACAAAAACCACGGCCCTTTTCCCGGGCAAACAAAACTCAGCTGTCCCACTTCTGCATGGCAGATTGCAGGAGCAACTTGTTAGTATCAAAGCAGCTTACTTAGCACTGGTGCCACCTTGGGTCTGGGAACCATCTTGCCTATAGTGGATTGTCAGGAGCCAGACGGCCACTCTTACCCACAGGCTACCAAACATATACCACAGCCCTTTTCTCTAGCAAAAAAAACTCAGATGCCCCTCTTCTGGATGGCAGATTGCAGGAGCCACTTGGTACTATCAAACCAGCCCCACTTTGCAGTTTTGCCACCATGGGTCTGGGAAACATCCTGCGAATCCTGGACTTTCAGGAGCTAGCCGGTCCCTCCCTGACAAAGGCTGCCGAAAAAAAACTGGGCCCTTTTCCCTGGGAAACAAAAGTCACCTGCCCGGCTGCTGGATGATAGATTGTTGAGCCACTTGGAACTGCCAAATAAACCAGACTTGGCAGTGTTGCTCATTTGGGTCTCGGAGCCATCCTGAATCTAAAAGATTTTAAAGAGCCACCGGGCCACTCTCAGCGAAAGGCCCCGAAAGGAATACCATGGCTTTTTCCCCTTGCAAACAAAACTCACCTGCCCTGCTTCTGGATGGCAGACTGCAGGAGCCAGTTGGTACGTTCAAACCAGCCCGACTTGGCAGTGGTGCCACGTTGGGTCTGGGAAGCATCCTGCGTATCGTGGATTTTCAGGAGGCAGCTGGCCACTCCCAGCCACAGGCCCTCAAACAGAAACCACTGCCCTTTTCCCTGGCAAACAAAACTCAGCTGCCTTGCTTCTGGATGGCAGATTGCAGGAGCCACTTGGTACTATTAAACAAGCCTGAGTTGGCACTGGTGCCACCTTGGGTCTGGGAACCATCCTGCGTAACGTGGATTTTCAGGAGACAGCCGGCCACTCCCAGCCACAGGCTCCCCAACACAAACCATGGCCCTTTTCCCTGGCAAAAAAATCTCAGCTGCTCCGCTTCGTGATGGCAGATTGCAGGAGCCACTTGATACTATCAAACCAGCCTGATTTGGCACTGGTGCCATCTTGGGTCTGGGAACCATCCTGCGTATCGTGGATTTTAAGGAGCCAGCCGGCCACTCCCAGTCACAGGCCCCCAAACAAAAGGCACGGCCCTTTTCTCTGGCAAAAAAAAACTCACCTGCCCCGCTTCTGGGTGGCAGATTGCAGGACCCACACCCTTCCACAGGCCCCCTAACAAAAACAAAGGCCCTTTTCCCTGGCAAACAAAACTCACCTGCCCTACTTCTGGATGGAAGATGCAGGAGCCACTTGGTATTATCAGACCAGCCCGTCTTGGTACTGGTACCACAATGGGTCTGTCAACCATCCTGTGTAACATAAATTTTCAGGAGACAGCCGGCCACTCCCAGCCACAGGCCTCCAAACACAAACCACGACCCATTACTCTGGCAAACAAAACTCAGCTGCCCCGCTTCTGGATGGTAGATGGCACGAGCCACTTGGTACTATTAAACCAGCCCGACTGGGAAGTGTTGCCACCATGAGTCTGGGAACCATCCTGCGTATCGTGGATTTTCAGGAGCTAGCCGGCCACTCCCTTCCACAGGTCCCCAAAATAATCCTTGACCCTTTTCCCTGGAAAACAAAAGTTACCTTCCCCGCTTCTGGATGGCAGATTGCTGGAGCCACTTGGAACTGCAAAATCAGCCTGGCTTGGCAGTGTTGCCTTCTTGCGTCTGGGAACCATCCTGCATATCAAAGATTTTCAGGAGACAGCCGGCTACTGCCGGCCATAGGCCCCCATGCACAAACCACGGCACTTTGCCCTGGCAAATCAAACTCACCTGTCACAATTGTCGATGGGAGATTGCAGGAGCCACTTAGTACTATCAAACCAGCATGACATTGCAGTGTTGCCACCATGGGTCTGGGAAACTTCCTGCGTATCGTGGATTTTCACAAGCCAGCTGGTCACTCCCTTCCACAGGCCGCAAAAAATACACCTTGGACCGTTTCCCTGGCAAACAGAACTCACCTGCCCCACCTGTGGATGGCAGATTGCACGAGCCACTTGGGACTATCAAAACAGCCTGACTTGGCAGTGTTGCAACCATGGGTCTGGGAAACATCCTGCGTATCGTGGATTTTCAGGATCTAGCCGGTCACGTCCTGACACAGGCTGCCAAAAAAAAACTCGGCCCTTTTCCCTGGGAAACAAAAATCACCAGCCTTGCTTCTGGATTGCAGATTTCTGGAGCCTCTTGGAATTGCCAAATAAACCCGACTTGGCAGTGTTGCCCCTTTGGGTCTCGGAGCCATCCAGCATATAAAAGATTTTAAGAAGCCAGCCGGAAACTCCCTGCCACAGGCCCAGAAAGGAAAACCATGGCCCTTTCCCCTTGCAAACAAAACTCACCTGCCCTGCTTCTGGATGGCAGATTGCAAGAGCCACTTGGTACTATCAAAAAAGCCTGACTTGGCAGTGGTGCCACATTGGGTCTGGCAACAATCCTGCGTATAGTGGATTTTCAGGAGCCAGCCTGCCACACCCGGCCACAGGCCCAAAACAAAAACCACGGCCCTTTTCCGGGCAAACAAAACTCCGCTGTGCGGCTTCTGGATGGCAGATTGCAGGAGCCACTTGGTACTATCAAACCAGCCTTACTTGGCACTGATGCCAACTTGGAGCTTGGAAGCATCCTGCCTATCATGGATTTCAGGAGCCAGCCGGCCACTCTCAGCCACAGGCCCTCAAACACAAAGCACGGCCGATTACTCTGGCAAACAAAACTCACCTGCCCCGTTACTGGCTGGCTGTTTGCAGGAGCCACTTGGCACTATCAAACCAGCCCGACTTGGCACTAGTGCCAGCTTGGGGCTGGGAACCATCCTTCGGAATCTTTTTTGTACAATATTTCTTTTCTTCCTGCCAAATATTTGGCAGACCTCCGTGCAACGTGGAGAACACGATGGGAGATGTTTTCTGTGCTGGCACAGTTTTTCCTAGCCAGAAATAGTGGAAAAGCTTTCTGCTAAGATGTAGACTACAAAAGACGCTAAGCACGAAAGTACGATGCTCTCCGGAGCTAAAAGCCGCTCCCGGGCGTCTTTCGGCAGAAGCCGCGCTAAGGAGAGCACTGTGACCGGCACAATCGTCTTTGCGCGAAGTAGCCGCTTCTTCGCCTCCGGGAGCCGGAGAGAGCGGCAGCTTTGGGAAGGTGAAGAAGGAAGCTGTACAACACTGGGATTGTTTGCCCAGCTTGCCAAATGATAGAAAACAGTACCTTTGCATCTCCTGACTTTTCCAATCACATGAACATTCGATTGGAAGCTGTTTTGGACAACTTTTCTTTTCTTCCTGCCAAACACTTGGCAGACCACCGTGCAACAACGTCTAGAACAGGATGGGAGTTGTTTTCTGTGCTGGCACAGTTTTTCCTAGCCAGACATAGTGGAAAAGCTTTTTGCTAAGGTGTAGACGACAAGAGAGGCTAGGGACTGGATATAAGCAAATGACACCCATCTTCAAAAAAGGCAATTAGGGGGACTCGCAATAGTACAAACCAGCCAGCCTCTTTTTTATCCGCAGGAAGTTGATGAAGCAGCTCTTCCTGGAAAACCTTGCCAGGCACATGAAAGAAGACAAATTAATGTAGTTCGCATGATTTTTCAGGGGAATTTCATGCGTAACATCACTTTAAACTCCTCTGATGAATCAACTTGACTGGTAGATGAAGGGAATATTATCTGCCTGGGCTTCAGGGAGGTTTTTGACATATCTCTACATGGCAGCACACATACATATGGAAGCAATAGTGCAAAGGGGAGGGAATCAGTGTCTTTTCAGTGATGCTGAGTGAAAAGACAAGAGGCAGTGGGCACACACTGAAATACAGGAGATTGCCTTTGAACATCAGTAAATGATTCTTTACTGTGAGGGTGACTGAACCACGGCACAGACTGCCCAGAAAGATTGTGGAGCCTGGATCTTTGAAGACATTAAAAGTACACCCAGATAGAATCCTGGGCAAGAGGCTCTAGGTATCCTGGTTTAGGCAGGGGGGTTGGGCCTGGTTAGCCCCACCAACCCCTTCCACTCTCATTCATTCTGTGCTAGTGAATTCTCTTCAAGATGCATTTCAAGCACTGGCATGACCAAGTTCTGTGCAGACAGAGATCCAAATGGACATGGCATCTAAGTTCCTTAAGCAGTGTTCAAGAAGAATGCAAAACTCTGGCACAAGTGTCTCTTCCCTAACTGAATCCCTTTCATGGGAAAATTCCCAGCTCTAGAAAGATCTTCTGATACGCATGCTTAAGACTGACACTGGCTGAGCAAATTTCTCCCTACGTGTATCTAAGACCAGTTAGGATCTTCACCCAAAGTGCTGTCAACATAGTCACAGAATGCCTATTGTTAAGAAGTGACAACTTCCATCAGAATGGCAACTATTGGTCCACAAAATGGATTAATGGATGGCAATTATCTACTTGGGTTAAAAACAAAAATAAAGAGTTGGTCTTTATTTATCAATTTCATTGCAATATTGATAAGGGAAGAAAAAGACCTAAGTCCTTGACTTTCTTAACTCGAGGAAAGATTTTAAAAATTCCTTGTAAAAATGTATGATCACAATCAGACTATTGAAACCATTTCAGTTGGGAAAAAGTTCCAAAATTGTCTAGATAGTGGCAAAGAAGCCAAGAAAACAGGAAAGAAACAAAAAGAGAGCAAAAGAGTCAGCTTCAGTGTACAAGCTCATTCTAGAAGTAGTCTGCTGGGGAAAGGAACCCCCAGTTGAATTTCCAATGTATTCCTGCGCTTGATTCAGTAACTGGTCAATGTAAAAACCAATCCTTTTGTACAACTTCTTCCAGCAACAAAAACTCCAACAGGTTGACACTACCATCATGTCTGTTCCAGACATATTTAAAAGAGAAATGATGATTTTCTTGAAAACCTACTTGCATAAAAGTTGCAAGATGGTGGAGAGATTCCCACATCCTCCTTCCTCCATCTGGCTTGAAAGTATATTTGATAAAATATGCAACAAAGCACATGATTTATAAGGGAGAGTCAAATGGATGATTTGGGAATTGATCTCTTGTTGATAGGAAACTTCATATCCACTCTGTGTGACCTTTCTAAAACAAAATGTGGAGCTGAGGCATGAATCTGCCACAACAATTGTAAAGCAAACATACACACTCCCCTTCACATGCCCCCCCTTCCACACACACCTAGGCACACACAGAGATCAGCATAGCAGATCATGAACACCTTGGAAAAGACTGAAATGCTAAATGCCTCTCTTGATGGGCAAAAGAGCTGGTGCAGTAATTCAAATGCCTGGTACAAAAATTCTGTTTAATATTTAGCTCCTATTTAAAACACAGCTTTTCATTTCATTCTATTTACAGAATATTTTCATTTAATTTGTTTCTTTAAAATTACTTAGTTCTCACCTGTTGTATGTCTAGGAATATTTTCTCCGAAAAATAGAAAAAAATAGATGATATCTTTTCAGCAGAAAACATTGGTTGATACAATTTTAAACCATCATGATATGGAAGAATTGTTCTGTCCCTCTCTAAGGTGGAAGAAGCATTTGGATCACAGATCATCTACAATGAAATACTTGACATGTTTAAGATGCTTTCAATCAATTTTGATCGTCAATTGCTTATTCGTTGTAAACAGTAATTTTTCAGTGAAGGGAAAGTGTGTGTGGTATATCTACATGATGTGTTCAAAGCCAGTTCCTACTAATGGCCAGGCTGAATTCCAGTAAATAATGTCCCGAATTATATTTTGCCGCCTTCTTTGGCACTTCATGAAATCTTACCATGATGAAGTGCTGAAACACAGAGATTTTCTCTTAGAGAGTGTCTCATGTTGTAACCCATCCCATGGATTTTATGCTGTAATTCTTATCTCTTTTAAAATTTGCTATCTTCTGTACAGTTTTCATGAAACTTTCTGTTACAGTAGTGAATAGCACAGATAAATGTCATTTTGTACAACTTTGAATTTACCCCAAGAGCTGAGAGAAAACTTGCTCCTATACTTCAATCCGAGTTTCTTCTATAGTCCAACTTTGTTTCTCTACCATCAAGCTTCTCCTTTGTTGCTGCTCCAAGCCCCGTCCAAGCTGACCTTGAATACTTTCAGGGATGGGACACCCACAACTTCTCTGGGCAACCTGTTCCAGTGTTCCAGCACTCCCACAGTAAAAAAGGCCTTCCTTTCATCTAATATGTGTAGGAAATCATAAATCTAGGCATAGAAACTTGGAGTGCAAATTTAAAATTCTTTGGATTTGAAGCACATTTTATATGAATACTGACTTACAGATGCCTAAAAGATGTTGATGGGCATTTGAGCTGACAAGTTTTGAAAAAGTGCACGGAAATTAAAATTGAAACCACTAAAATGAAAAACTTCTTGCCATTTTCTTTTTCCTCTCCTATTCAAAATTGCATATGTCAGATTTCAGCACTTCATGCAAACCTCTCAGATGCTCTCAGAGAAAAAGCTTTTCTTTCAGACTAAGTTGCGGTTGACGTAGAACACTAGCAGTAGTGAAAGTTTTTCTGGGCATCAGGGCTGCACCTTCTCCTTGGATTTGTGTGCAGAATGCATTTTATCCAAACTGGAAAATAGATCCCAGCTCTGTTCTATTCATCATTCTTACTACATCAGGCCTGAAGGTTCTGTGAAAAGTAGCCTGTGGACGTTGAAGATAGCGCATGTGAAACAGATGAGAGGTGATGGAGAAGTTGAGGGAGAGAAGAAAGAGCATATGGCCCAGTACGGACACCAGAAAGTATTTCTTCACGTGATCATGGCAGATTGCAGGAGCCACTTGGTAATATAAAAACAGCCCGACTTTGCACTGGTGCCACCTTGGGTCTGGGAACCATCCTGGCTATCGTGGATTTTCAGGAGCCAGCCGGACAGTCCCAGCCATAGGCCCCCAATCACAAACCTCAGCCCTCTTCCCTGGGAAAGAAACGTCACCTGCACGCTTCTGGATGGCAGATTGCTGGAGCCACTTGGAACTGCCAAACCAGCCCGACATGGCACTGGTGCCACCTTGGGTCTGCGAAACCATCTTGCATATCGTGTATTTTCAGGGGCCCGCCGGCTACTCCCTGCCACAGGCCCCCAAACAAAAACAAAGGCCCTTTTCCCTGGCAAACAAAACTCACCAGCCCTGCTTCTGGATGGCATAATCAGGAGCAACTTGGTACAATCATACCAGCCCTACTTTGCACTGGTGCCAACTTTTGTCTGGGGACCAGCCTGCATATAAACTATTTTCAGGAGCCAGACGGCCACTTTCAGCCATAGGCCCCCAAACACAATCTAAGGCCCCTTTACCCTGGCAAACAAAACTCAGCTGCCCCGCTTCTGGATGGCAGATTTCAGGAGCCACTTGGTATTACCAAACCAGCCCGACTTGGCACTAGTGCCACCTTGGGTCTGGGAACCATCCTGCGTATCGTGGATTTTCAGGAGCTTGCCGCTCACTCCCTGCCAGAGATCCCCAAAAACAAGCCTCGACTCTTTTCGTTGGCAAACAAAAGTCACCTGCCCCGCGACTGGATGGCAGATTGCTGGTGGCACTTGGTACTATCAAACCAGCCCGACTTGGCACTGGTGCCACCTTAGGTCTGGGAACCATCCGGCATATCAAAGATTTTCAGGAGCCAGCCGGCCACCCTAAGCCACAGATGTTGAAAAAAAATCCACGGCCCTTTTCCCTTGGAAACAAAACTCAGTTGCCTCGCTTCTGCATGGCAGATTTCAGAAGCCAATTGCTCCTATAAGAAAAGCCTGACTTGGCGCTGGTGCCACCTTGGATCTGGGAACCATCCCGCCTATCGTAGATTTTCAGGAACCATCCGGACACTGCAGGCCATAAGGCCCAGAGAAAAACCTTGGCCCATTTCCCTGGCAAACAAAACTCACCTACCGCTCTTCTGGATGGCAGATTGCAGGAGCCACTTGGTACTATCAAACCAGCCCGTCTTGGTACTGGTGCCACAATGGGTCTGCCAACCATCCTGCGTAACGTGGATTTTCAGGAGACAGCCGGGCACTCCCAGCCACAGGCTCCCCAAAACAAACCACAGCCCATTTCCCTGGCAAACAAAACTCAGCTTCCCTGCTTCTGCATGGCAGATTGCAGGAGCCACTTGGTACTATCAAACCAGGCTGACTTGGCACTGGTGCCACGTTGTGTCTGGGAACCATGCTGCCTAACGTGGATTTTCAGGAGCCAGCCGGCCACTCCACACCATAGGCGCCCAAAAAAAAACCACGGCCCTTTTCCCTGGCAAAAAAAACTCACCTCCCCTCTTCTGGATGGCAGATTGCAGGAGGTTCTTGGAACTATCAAACCAGCCTGACTTGGCACTGGTGCCACCATGGGTCTGGGAACCATTCTGTGCATCGTGAATTCTCAGGAGCCAGCCGGCCACTCCCAGCCACAGGCCCCAAAACAAAAACCACGGCCCTTTTCTCTGGCAAAAAAAACTCACCTGCCCCGCTTCTGGATGGCAGATTGCAGGACCCACACACTGCCACAGGCCCCCAAACTAAGACAAAGGCCCTTTTCCCTGGCAAACAAAACTCAGCTGCCCCCCTCTGGATGGCAGATTGCAGGAGCCACTTGTTTCTATAAAAGCAGCTTGACTTGGCACTGGTTCCACCTTGGGTCTCAGAACCATCCTGCCTATCGTAGATTTTTACGAACCATCCGGACAATGCAGTCCATAAGCCCCCAGAGAAAAACCTTGGCCTGTTTGCGTGGCAAACAAAACTCACCTGCCCCTCTCCTGATGGCAGATATCAGGAGCCACTTGGTACTGTAAAACCAGCCCGACTTGGCACTGGTGCCACCTTGAGTTTGGGAGCCATCCTGCCTATCGTAGATTTTCATGAAACAGCCGGACACTGCAGACCATGAGCCCCCAGACAAAAGCCTCGGCCTGTTTATCTGGCTGTCGTGGGTTGACAGCCTTTATCCCACTATCGTGTGTTGTGTCTGGCAGCTGTGCCTTTTCTCTCATCCCCCCCCGGCCGTCTTGCTGCCGCGGGGCGTGGAAGAGAGGGGGGGGAGTGTTTGACCAGGCCTTTTTGGCTTTTGGCTTTTTGCTGCTTGGCTTGGCTAGCCGCTTTGCTTGCTTGCTTTCTGCTTTTTGCACTGTTTTTTTTTCTTTTCTTTTGTTCCCTCTTTCTTACCCTCCCCTGAAGGTACTGGACCGGCTCTGGACCTGACCTGAGACGTCCAGGACACCTGGAGCTTGCAAGACAAACTTGACGCCCTCACCACACACAGTCTGTTTCTTTCCTTTTCTTGTGTTGGGGAGTGTTCTTTTGTTACTTGTAAATAAATAGGTTTTGTTTTCCACTTTGCTCCTCCGAGAAATTCCTTCCCGAACCCGGTGTTGGGGGAGGGGTGGTTGGAGGTTTGTTTTGTTTGGGGGGCTCCCTTTTGGAGATTTCCACTAATTTGTCCTAAACCAGGACAATATACTTTTTGGTGCATTGGCCGGGAAATCGGAGGCCAAAAAAAAAAACAGTGGAAAAAAAACCTATAACAATAATATTTTGGTTTTGGCTATTTTGGTGGGCATATTGGTGATTCATAATGTCATTTGGAGTGGAAGCTTGCCGGTATTTCTGGTCCCTAGGGGTTTTTGAAGTTTTAATACTTTTGTGGTCCCTGGGGTTTTTTCCTTACCCAAAAATAGCTCTGATTTTGTCCCTAATAAGTAGCTTTTGTAAGCGGGGGGCACTAACCAGGATAGTCATTGTGCTGGTCTTATGTGTGATGATGTGTCGGATAAAAATGCTGGACTTTATTTCAGGAATGTATGGATTGCTGTTATGGTTGTTTACTCAGTTTGTTTGGGGAGAAGAAGGGGAAGGGGCTTTTCAGCCTTTGTCTTCCTTCTTGTCCTCCAAATTGTTGACATCTCTATTAGAAAATACTGAATTTCCCCTGAGTTTGAAAGAAACCATCTTTCTGGCATTTAATTTATTAAGCCTTTTCTATACTGTCTGGAGTGTGTATAAAATGAAGACTGAGATTTCTAGAGGGGTTAGAGACACTCCTGACTTAGGAGTAAAACAAAGCAGGAAAAATCTTGACTGGAGTGGGAAATGGGAGGACATGGGCCAGGCTTTAAAGGAATTTTCCGATCCTATAGACTGGGACTTTCCATCTGATCAAATTCAGGATCCAGTCGAGGTGGCAAAGTATTTGAGGGAGAAGTGCCATGGTAATACTAAGGAGGAAAGGGTTACTGCAGTGAGCTGGACCTTGGCGTTTGTTTACCGTACTCTGTTAGATACTGTGGAGCAGCAGATAGCAGAAAGGGAACAGGGAGATAAGTTAGTTACTATCCCAGTGACCCAGGCTGCAGCTAACATCCCAGGCTCCAGGCTAGCAGCTGAATCAGACAATAGGCCCCAACCCATGGCTGTTGCAGCTAATACAAGAGGTGGAAAGTGTAAAGGCAAGACTGATCGAAAGGTGGAGGATGATGATGATGATGCAGGAGAAGGACCCTCACCAAAATCAGAGGCCACATCAAGGGGCACAGAATCTGGAGCTAATATTGACTCCTTTTCTCTGAAGGACCTCAGAGGCCTAAGAAAGGATTACAGACGACAACCTGACGAATCTATAATTAGTTGGTTAGTCCGCCTTTGGGATGCTGCAGGGGAGGTTACGATTTTGGATGGTACTGTAGCGAGGCATTTGGGATCCCTGTCACATGATCCTGTCATTGATCAAGGTATGATGAGGGGGGCTAACCCTCACAGCCTCTGGGAACGGGTCCTAAGAAGCGTAGCAGAACGATACCTGTGTACGGATGATCTCTATATGCAGCAGACACGGTGGAAGACCATAGAACAGGGGATCCAACGCCTGAGAGAGATGGCGGTGGCAGAGCTCATTTTCTCAGATGATACAACAACTAGGAATCCGGACCTGGTACCATGCACACCTGTAATGTGGAGGAAACTTGTGCGACTTGGGCCACCTGAATACGCTTCTGCCCTAGCAATAATGAAGCGGGATGATACATATGAGACTGTGCTCGATATGGCAAAGAAGCTTCGAGCATATGCAGATGCTGTGCATGGCCCAACTCATGCCAGAATTGCAGCAGTGGAAACCCGACTGCAGAAACTAGAGGACAAAATAGAGGAGAATCATAAGAAACTCCGGGAAGAGATTAAGGAGGACCTTATTCAAATCTCAGCTGTACAAATTAGAGGCCCTGGTGTCCAACGCTGGCGCTCCTTTGATGGGGAGACAAGGTACATCCCACAGGCTGAGTTATGGGCTTTTCTGCGTGAGTCTGGAGAAGACATGAGGAGATGGGACGGAAAACCCACCTCTGCTTTGGCACAACGGGTGCGTGATTTGAAGAAAAGAGAAAGTATCACCAAAAGGATAGCAGCTCCGGTCGCTCGTAGCCGAGATGTTAAGTATGCTGATGACGATGACATGTCCGATCCCCTTGAAGGAACTTCTAAGGCATATGCCCAAGGAAAGAAGGACAATCTGGCTTAGAGGGGCCCTGCCTCCAGCCAGGAAGAGGCACGGGAGAACCGGGTTTTCTGGAAGGTGTGGATCAGATGGCCTGGCACATCAGAGCCACAAGACTATGAAGCATTGGTTGACACTGGATCACAGTGTACCTTAATGCCATCGGAACACGTGGGGACAGAACCTGTTTCCATTGCTGGAGTGACGGGGGGATCACAACAGTTGACTTTGTTGGAAGCTGAGGTGAGCTTGACTGTGAAGGAGTGGCAGGAACATCCGATTGTTACTGGTCCAGAGGCTCCGTGTATTTTGGGCATAGACTTCCTCCGGAATGGCTATTACAAAGATCCTAAGGGATTCAGGTGGGCTTTTGGAATAGCTGCAGTGGAGATAGAGGGTATTAAACAATTGAATACCTTGTCTGGACTATCAGAGAACCCATCTGCAGTAGGACTCTTGAAGGTAGAGGAACAACGAGTGCCAATTGCCACCTCAACAGTGCACCGCAGGCAGTACCGGACGAATCGAGATGCCGTGATCCC